>NW_027478555.1:0-300000 GCF_051014685.1 Ptiloglossa arizonensis | reverse complement strand
TTGCGGATTGATCAATCCGTTCGCGAGATATGGCAGTTTGGACATAAGAAACGCTTGAGAAACTCAAAATTTTCGCAGTTCTGATGCTCGAAACGAGCAACTAGAACGGCATAGGGGAAAAGTGCGCATACCGTTGTAATCGGGCGAGTTTCTACTTTCAGATGCAACAGAAATTTTGCGGATTGGTCAATCAGTTCGCGAGATATGGCAGTTTGGAGGTAAGAAACGCTTGAGAAACTCAAAATTTTCGCAGTTCTGATGCTGGACACGTATAACTAGAACGGCCTAGGGGAAAAGTGCGCATACCGTTGTAATCGGGCGAGTTTCTACCTTCAGATGCAACGGAAATTATGCGGATTGGTCAATCCGTTCGCGAGATATGGCAGTTTGGAAGTAAGAAACGCTTGAGAAACTCAAAATTTTCGCAGTTCTGATGTTCGAAACGAATGACTAGAACGTCCTAGGGGAGAAGTACGCATACCGTTGTAATCGGGCGAGTTTCTACTTTCAGATGCAACAGAAATTATGCGGATTGATTAATCCGTTCGCGAGATATGGCCGTTTGGATTTAAGAAACGCTTGAGAAACTCAAAATTTTCGCAGTTCTGATGCTTGAAACGAATAACTAGAACGGCCTATGGGAAAAGTGCGCATAGCCTTGTAATCGGGAGAGTTTCTACTTTCAGAAACAACAGAAATTTTGCGGATTGGTTAATCCGTTCGCGAGATATGGCCGTTTGGATGTAAGAAACGCTTGAGAAACTCAAAATTTTCGCAGTTCTGATGCTCGACACGAATAACTAGAACGGCCTAGGGGAAAAGTGCGCATACCGTTGTAATCGGGCGAGTTTCTACTTTCAGATGCAACAGAAATTTTGCGGATTGATCAATCCGTTCGCGAGATATGGCAGTTTGGAGATAAGAAACGCTTGAGAAACTCAAAATTTTCGCAGTTCTGATGCTCGAAACGAGTAACTAGAACGGCATAGGGGAAAAGTGCGCATACCGTTGTAATCGGGCGAGTTTCTACTTTCAGATGCAACAGAAATTTTGCGGATTGGTCAATCAGTTCGCGAGATATGGCAGTTTGGAGGTAAGAAACGCTTGAGAAACTCAAAATTTTCGCAGTTCTGATGCTGGACACGTATAACTAGAACGGCCTAGGGGAAAAGTGCGCATACCGTTGTAATCGGGCGAGTTTCTACTTTCAGATGCAACAGAAATTTTGCGGATTGGTCAATCCGTTCGCGAGATATGGAAGTTTGGAGGTAAGAAACGCTTGAGAAACTCAAAATTTTCGCCGTTCTGATGCTCGAAACGAATAACTAGAACGGCCTAGGGGAAAAGTGCGCATACCGTTGTAATCGGGCGAGTTTCTAGTTTCAGATACAACAGAAATTTTGCGGATTGGTCAATCCGTTTGCGAGGTGTGGCAGTTTGGAGGTAAGAAACGCTTGAGAAACTCAAAATTTTCACAGTTCTGATGCTCGAAACGAATAACTAGAACGGCCTAGGGGAAATGTACGCATACCGATGTAATCGGGCGAGTTTCTACTTTCAGATGCAACAGAAATTTTGCGGATTGGTCGATCCGTTCGCGAGATATGGCAGTTTGGAAGTAAGAAACGCTTGAGAAACTCAAAATTTTCGCAGTTCTGATGCTCGAAACGAATGACTAGAACGGCCTAGGGGAAAAGTACGCATACCGTTGTAATCGGGCGAGTTTCTACTTTCAGATGCAACAGAAATTTTGCGGATTAGTCAATCCGTTCGCGAGATATGGCAGTTTGGAGGTAAGAAACGCTTGAGAAACTCAAAATTTTCGCCGTTCTGATGCTCGAAACGAATAACTAGAACGGCCTAGGGGAAAAGTACGCTAACCGTTGTAATCGGGCGAGTTTCTACTTTCAGATGCAACAGAAATTTTGCGGATTGATCAATCCGTTCGCGAGATATGGCAGTTTGGAGATAAGAAACGCTTGAGAAACACAAAATTTTCGCAGTTCTGATGCTCGAAACGAGTAACTAGAGCGGCCTAGGGGAAAAGTACACATACCGTTGTAATCGGGCGAGTTTCTACTTTCAGATGCAATAGAAATTTTGCGGATCGGTCAATCCGTTCGCGAGACATGGCAGTTTGGATGTAAGAAACGCTTGAGAAACTCAAAATTTTCGCAGTTCTGTTGCTCGAAACGAATAACTGGAACGGCCTAGGGGAAAACTACACATACCGTTGTAATCGGGCGAGTTTCTACTTTCAGATGCAACAGAAATTTTGCGGATTGGTCAATCCGTTCGCGAAATATGGCAGTTTGGAGGTAAGAAACGCTTGAGAAACTCAAAATTTTCGCAGTTCTGATGCTCGACACGAATAACTAGAACGGCCTAGGGGAAAAGTGCGCATACCGTTGTAATCGGGCGAGTTTCTACTTTCAGATGCAACAGAAATTTTGCGGATTGATCAATCCGTTCGCGAGATATGGCAGTTTGGAGATAAGAAACGCTTGAGAAACTCAAAATTTTCGCACTTCTGATGCTCGAAACGAGTAACTAGAGCGGCCTAGGGGAAAAGTACGCATACCGTTGTTATCGGGCGAGTTTCTACTTTCAGATGCAACAGAAATTTTGCGGTTTGATCAATCAGTTCGCGAGATATGGCAGTTTGGAGGTAAGAAACGCTTGAGAAACTCAAAATTTTCGCAGTTCTGATGCTGGACACGAATAACTAGAACGGCCTAGGGGAAAAGTGCGCATACCGATGTAATCGGGCGAGTTTCTACTTTCAGATGCAACAGAAATTTTGCGGATTGGTCGATCCGTTCGCGAAATATGGCAGTTTGGAGGTAAGAAACGCTTGAGAAACTCAAAATTTTCGCAGTTCTGATGCTCGACACGAATAACTAGAACGGCCTAGGGGAAAAGTGCGCATACCGTTGTAATCGGGCGAGTTTCTACTTTCAGATGCAACAGAAATTTTGCGGATTGATCAATCCGTTCGCGAGATATGGCAGTTTGGAGATAAGAAACGCTTGAGAAACTCAAAATTTTCGCAGTTCTGATGCTCGAAACGAGTAACTAGAGCGGCCTAGGGGAAAAGTACGCATACCGTTGTAATCGGGCGAGTTTCTACTTTCAGATGCAACAGAAATTTTGCGGATTGGACAATCCGTTCGCGAGATATGGCAGTTTGGAAGTAAGAAACGCTTGAGAAACTCAAAATTTTCGCAGTTCTGATGCTCGAAACGAATAACTGGAACGGCCTAGGCGAAAACTACACATACCGTCGTAATCGGGCGAGTTTCTAGTTTCAGATGCAACAGAAGTTTTGCGGATTGGTCAATCCGTTTGCGAGGTGTGGCAGTTTGGAGGTAAGAAACCCTTGAGAAACTCAAAATTTTCGCAGTTCTGATGCTCGAAACGAGTAACTAGAACGGCATAGGGGAAAAGTGCGCATACCGTTGTAATCGGGCGAGTTTCTACTTTCAGATGCAACAGAAATTTTGCGGATTGGTCAATCAGTTCGCGAGATATGGCAGTTTGGAGGTAAGAAACGCTTGAGAAACTCAAAATTTTCGCAGTTCTGATGCTGGACACGAATAACTAGAACGGCCTAGGGGAAAAGTGCGCATACCGTTGTAATCGGGCGAGTTTCTACTTTCAGATGCAACAGAAATTTTGCGGATTGGTCAATCCGTTCGCGAGATATGGCAGTTTGGAAGTAAGAAACGCTTGAGAAACTCAAAATTTTCGCAGTTCTGATGCTCGAAACGAATAACTGGAACGGCCTAGGCGAAAACTACACATACCGTCGTAATCGGGCGAGTTTCTAGTTTCAGATACAACAGAAATTTTGCGGATTGGTCAATCCGTTTGCGAGGTGTGGCAGTTTGGAGGTAAGAAACGCTTGAGAAACTCAAAATTTTCGCAGTTCTGATGCTCGAAACGAATAACTAGAACGGCCTAGGGGAAATGTACGCATACCGATGTAATCGGGCGAGTTTCTACTTTCAGATGCAACAGAAATTTTGCGGATTGGTCGATCCGTTCGCGAGATATGGCAGTTTGGAAGTAAGAAACGCTTGAGAAACTCAAAATTTTCGCAGTTCTGATGCTCGAAACGAATGACTAGAACGGCCTAGGGGAAATGTACGCATACCGATGTAATCGGGCGAGTTTCTACTTTCAGATGCAACAGAAATTTTGCGGATTGGTCGATCCGTTCGCGAGATATGGCAGTTTGGAGGTAAGAAACGCTTGAGAAACTCAAAATTTTCGCAGTTCTGATGCTCGAAACGAATAACTAGAACGGCCTAGGGGAAAACTACACCTACCGTTGTAATCGGGCGAGTTTCTACTTTCAGATGCAACAGAAATTTTCCGGATTGGTCAACCCGTTCGCGAGATATGGCAGTTTGGAGGTAAGAAACGCTTGAGAAACTCAAAATTTTCGCAGTTCTGATGCTCGACACGAATAACTAGAACGGCCTAGGGGAAAAGTACGCTAACCGTTGTAATCGGGCGAGTTTCTACTTTCAAATGCAACAGAAATTTTGCGGATTGGTCAATCCCTTCGCGAGATAAGGCAGATTGGAGGTAAGAAACGCTTGAGAAACTCAAAATTTTCGCAGTTCTGATGCTCGACACGAATAACTAGAACGGCATAGGGGAAAAGCGCGCATAACGTTGTAATCGGGCGAGTTTCTATTTTCAGATGCAACAGAAATTTTGCGGATTGATCAATCCGTTCGCGAGATATGGCAGTTTGGAGATAAGAAACGCTTGAGAAACTCAACATTTTCGCAGTTCTAATTCTCGAAACGAATAACTAGAACGGCCTAGGGGAAAAGTGCGCATACCGTTGTAATCGGGCGAGTTTCTACTTTCAGATGCAACAGAAATTTTGCGGATCGGTCAATCCGTTCGCGAGATATGGCAGTTTGGATGTAAGAAACGCTTGAGAAACTCAAAATTTTCGCAGTTCTGATGCTCGAAACGAATAACTGGAACGGCCTAGGGGAAAACTACACATACCGTTGTAATCGGGCGAGTTTCTACTTTCAGATGCAACAGAAATTTTCCGGATTGGTCAATCTGTTCGCGAGATATGGCAGTTTGGAGGTAAGAAACGCTTGAGAAACTCAAAATTTTCGCAGTTCTGATGCTCGACACGAATAACTAGAACGGCCTAGGGGAAAAGTGCGCATACCGTTGTAATCGGGCGAGTTTCTACTTTCAGATGCAACAGAAATTTTGCGGATTGATCAATCCGTTCGCGAGATATGGCAGTTTGGAGATAAGAAACGCTTGAGAAACTCAACATTTTCGCAGTTCTAATTCTCGAAACGAATAACTAGAACGGCCTAGGGGAAAAGTGCGCATACCGTTGTAATCGGGCGAGTTTCTACTTTCAGATGCAACAGAAATTTTGCGGATCGGTCAATCCGTTCGCGAGATATGGCAGTTTGGATGTAAGAAACGCTTGAGAAACTCAAAATTATCGCAGTTCTGATGCTCGAAACGAATAACTGGAACGGCCTAGGGGAAAACTACACATACCGTTGTAATCGGGCGAGTTTCTACTTTCAGATGCAACAGAAATTTTCCGGATTGGTCAATCTGTTCGCGAGATATGGCAGTTTGGAGGTAAGAAACGCTTGAGAAACTCAAAATTTTCGCAGTTCTGATGCTCGACACGAATAACTAGAACGGCCTAGGGGAAAAGTGCGCATACCGTTGTAATCGGGCGAGTTTCTACTTTCAGATGCAACAGAAATTTTGCGGATTGATCAATCCGTTCGCGAGATATGGCAGTTTGGAGATAAGAAACGCTTGAGAAACTCAAAATTTTCGCATTTCTGATGCTCGAAACGAGTAACTAGAACGGCATAGGGGAAAAGTGCGCATACCGTTGTAATCGGGCGAGTTTCTACTTTCAGATGCAACAGAAATTTTGCGGATTGGTCAATCAGTTCGCGAGATATGGCAGTTTGGAGGTAAGAAACGCTTGAGAAACTCAAAATTTTCGTAGTTCTGATGCTCGACACGAATAACTAGAACGGCCTAGGGGAAAAGTGCGCATACCGTTGTAATCGGGCGAGTTTCTACTTTCCGATGCAACAGAAATTATGCGGATTGGTTAATCCGTTCGCGAGATATGGCCGTTTGGATGTAAGAAACGCTTGAGAAACTCAAAATTTTCGCAGTTCTGATGCTTGAAACGAATAACTAGAACGGCCTACGGGAAAAGTGCGCATAGCCTTGTAATCGGGAGAGTTTCTACTTTCAGAAACAACAGAAATTTTGCGGATTGGTCAATCCGTTCGCGAGATATGGCAGTTTGGAGGTAAGAAACGCTTGAGAAACTCAAAATTTTCGCAGTTCTGATGCTCGAAACGAATAACTAGAACGGCCTAGGGGAAAAGTGCGCATACCGTTGTAATCGGGAGAGTTTCTACTTTCAAATGCAACAGAAATTTTGCGGATTGGTCAATCCCTTCGCGAGATAAGGCAGTTTGGAGGTAAGAAACGCTTGAGAAACTCAAAATTTTCGCAGTTCTGATGCTCGACACGAATAACTAGAACGACCTAGGGGAAAAGTGCGCAAAACGTTGTAATCGGGCGAGTTTCTACTTTCGGATGCAACATAAAATTTTGCGGATTGATCAATCCGTTCGCGAGATATGGCAGTTTGGACATAAGAAACGCTTGAGAAACTCAAAATTTTCGCAGTTCTGATGCTCGAAACGAGCAACTAGAACGGCCTAGGGGAAAAGTACGCATACCGTTGTAATCGGGCGAGTTTCTACTTTCAGATGCAACAGAAATTTTGCGGATTAGTCAATCCGTTCGCGAGATATGGCAGTTTGGAGGTAAGAAACGCTTGAGAAACTCAAAATTTTCGCAGTTCTGATGCTCGAAACGAATGACTAGAACGTCCTAGGGGAGAAGTACGCATACCGTTGTAATCGGGCGAGTTTCTACCTTCAGATGCAACAGAAATTATGCGGATTGGTCAATCCGTTCGCGAGATATGGCAGTTTGGAAGTAAGAAACGCTTGAGAAACTCAAAATTTTCGCAGTTCTGATGTTCGAAACGAATGACTAGAACGTCCTAGGGGAGAAGTACGCATACCGTTGTAATCGGGCGAGTTTCTACTTTCAGATGCAACAGAAATTATGCGGATTGATTAATCCGTTCGCGAGATATGGCCGTTTGGATTTAAGAAACGCTTGAGAAACTCAAAATTTTCGCAGTTCTGATGCTTGAAACGAATAACTAGAACGGCCTATGGGAAAAGTGCGCATAGCCTTGTAATCGGGAGAGTTTCTACTTTCAGAAACAACAGAAATTTTGCGGATTGGTTAATCCGTTCGCGAGATATGGCCGTTTGGATGTAAGAAACGCTTGAGAAACTCAAAATTTTCGCAGTTCTGATGCTCGACACGAATAACTAGAACGGCCTAGGGGAAAAGTGCGCATACCGTTGTAATCGGGCGAGTTTCTACTTTCAGATGCAACAGAAATTTTGCGGATTGATCAATCCGTTCGCGAGATATGGCAGTTTGGAGATAAGAAACGCTTGAGAAACTCAAAATTTTCGCAGTTCTGATGCTCGAAACGAGTAACTAGAACGGCATAGGGGAAATGTGCGCATACCGTTGTAATCGGGCGAGTTTCTACTTTCAGATGCAACAGAAATTTTGCGGATTGGTCAATCAGTTCGCGAGATATGGCAGTTTGGAGGTAAGAAACGCTTGAGAAACTCAAAATTTTCGCAGTTCTGATGCTGGACACGTATAACTAGAACGGCCTAGGGGAAAAGTGCGCATACCGTTGTAATCGGGCGAGTTTCTACTTTCAGATGCAACAGAAATTTTGCGGATTGGTCAATCCGTTCGCGAGATATGGCAGTTTGGAAGTAAGAAACGCTTGAGAAACTCAAAATTTTCGCAGTTCTGATGCTCGAAACGAATAACTGGAACGGCCTAGGCGAAAACTACACATACCGTCGTAATCGGGCGAGTTTCTAGTTTCAGATACAACAGAAATTTTGCGGATTGGTCAATCCGTTTGCGAGGTGTGGCAGTTTGGAGGTAAGAAACGCTTGAGAAACTCAAAATTTTCACAGTTCTGATGCTCGAAACGAATAACCAGAACGGCCTAGAGGAAATGTACGCATACCGATGTAATCGGGCGAGTTTCTACTTTCAGATGCAACAGAAATTTTGCGGATTGGTCGATCCGTTCGCGAGATATGGCAGTTTGGAAGTAAGAAACGCTTGAGAAACTCAAAATTTTCGCAGTTCTGATGCTCGAAACGAATGACTAGAACGGCCTAGGGGAGAAGAACGCATACCGTTGTAATCGGGCGAGTTTCTACTTTCAGATGCAACAGAAATTTTGCGGATTAGTCAATCCGTTCGCGAGATATGGAAGTTTGGAGGTAAGAAACGCTTGAGAAACTCAAAATTTTCGCAGTTCTGATGCTCGAAACGAGTAACTAGAACGGCATAGGGGAAAAGTGCGCATACCGTTGTAATCGGGCGAGTTTCTACTTTCAGATGCAACAGAAATTATGCGGATTGGTCAATCCGTTCGCGAGATATGGCAGTTTGGAAGTAAGAAACGCTTGAGAAACTCAAAATTTTCGCAGTTCTGATGTTCGAAACGAATGACTAGAACGTCCTAGGGGAGAAGTACGCATACCGTTGTAATCGGGCGAGTTTCTACTTTCAGATGCAACAGAAATTATGCGGATTGATTAATCCGTTCGCGAGATATGGCCGTTTGGATTTAAGAAACGCTTGAGAAACTCAAAATTTTCGCAGTTCTGATGCTTGAAACGAATAACTAGAACGGCCTATGGGAAAAGTGCGCATAGCCTTGTAATCGGGAGAGTTTCTACTTTCAGAAACAACAGAAATTTTGCGGATTGGTTAATCCGTTCGCGAGATATGGCCGTTTGGATGTAAGAAACGCTTGAGAAACTCAAAATTTTCGCAGTTCTGATGCTCGACACGAATAACTAGAACGGCCTAGGGGAAAAGTGCGCAAAACGTTGTAATCGGGCGAGTTTCTACTTTCGGATGCAACATAAAATTTTGCGGATTGATCAATCCGTTCGCGAGATATGGCAGTTTGGACATAAGAAACGCTTGAGAAACTCAAAATTTTCGCAGTTCTGATGCTCGAAACGAGCAACTAGAACGGCATAGGGGAAAAGTGCGCATACCGTTGTAATCGGGCGAGTTTCTACTTTCAGATGCAACAGAAATTTTGCGGATTGGTCAATCAGTTCGCGAGATATGGCAGTTTGGAGGTAAGAAACGCTTGAGAAACTCAAAATTTTCGCAGTTCTGATGCTGGACACGTATAACTAGAACGGCCTAGGGGAAAAGTGCGCATACCGTTGTAATCGGGCGAGTTTCTACCTTCAGATGCAACGGAAATTATGCGGATTGGTCAATCCGTTCGCGAGATATGGCAGTTTGGAAGTAAGAAACGCTTGAGAAACTCAAAATTTTCGCAGTTCTGATGTTCGAAACGAATGACTAGAACGTCCTAGGGGAGAAGTACGCATACCGTTGTAATCGGGCGAGTTTCTACTTTCAGATGCAACAGAAATTATGCGGATTGATTAATCCGTTCGCGAGATATGGCCG
This sequence comes from Ptiloglossa arizonensis, assembly GCF_051014685.1. Lineage (NCBI taxonomy): Eukaryota > Metazoa > Arthropoda > Insecta > Hymenoptera > Colletidae > Ptiloglossa > Ptiloglossa arizonensis. Next base: position 290,337 of record NW_027478555.1, on the reverse strand, counting down.
TTTGGATTTAAGAAACGCTTGAGAAACTCAAAATTTTCGCAGTTCTGATGCTTGAAACGAATAACTAGAACGGCCTATGGGAAAAGTGCGCATAGCCTTGTAATCGGGAGAGTTTCTACTTTCAGAAACAACAGAAATTTTGCGGATTGGTTAATCCGTTCGCGAGATATGGCCGTTTGGATGTAAGAAACGCTTGAGAAACTCAAAATTTTCGCAGTTCTGATGCTCGACACGAATAACTAGAACGGCCTAGGGGAAAAGTGCGCATACCGTTGTAATCGGGCGAGTTTCTACTTTCAGATGCAACAGAAATTTTGCGGATTGATCAATCCGTTCGCGAGATATGGCAGTTTGGAGATAAGAAACGCTTGAGAAACTCAAAATTTTCGCAGTTCTGATGCTCGAAACGAGTAACTAGAACGGCATAGGGGAAAAGTGCGCATACCGTTGTAATCGGGCGAGTTTCTACTTTCAGATGCAACAGAAATTTTGCGGATTGGTCAATCAGTTCGCGAGATATGGCAGTTTGGAGGTAAGAAACGCTTGAGAAACTCAAAATTTTCGCAGTTCTGATGCTGGACACGTATAACTAGAACGGCCTAGGGGAAAAGTGCGCATACCGTTGTAATCGGGCGAGTTTCTACTTTCAGATGCAACAGAAATTTTGCGGATTGGTCAATCCGTTCGCGAGATATGGAAGTTTGGAGGTAAGAAACGCTTGAGAAACTCAAAATTTTCGCCGTTCTGATGCTCGAAACGAATAACTAGAACGGCCTAGGGGAAAAGTGCGCATACCGTTGTAATCGGGCGAGTTTCTAGTTTCAGATACAACCGAAATTTTGCGGATTGGTCAATCCGTTTGCGAGGTGTGGCAGTTTGGAGGTAAGAAACGCTTGAGAAACTCAAAATTTTCACAGTTCTGATGCTCGAAACGAATAACTAGAACGGCCTAGGGGAAATGTACGCATACCGATGTAATCGGGCGAGTTTCTACTTTCAGATGCAACAGAAATTTTGCGGATTGGTCGATCCGTTCGCGAGATATGGCAGTTTGGAAGTAAGAAACGCTTGAGAAACTCAAAATTTTCGCAGTTCTGATGCTCGAAACGAATGACTAGAACGGCCTAGGGGAAAAGTACGCATACCGTTGTAATCGGGCGAGTTTCTACTTTCAGATGCAACAGAAATTTTGCGGATTAGTCAATCCGTTCGCGAGATATGGCAGTTTGGAGGTAAGAAACGCTTGAGAAACTCAAAATTTTCGCCGTTCTGATGCTCGAAACGAATAACTAGAACGGCCTAGGGGAAAAGTACGCTAACCGTTGTAATCGGGCGAGTTTCTACTTTCAGATGCAACAGAAATTTTGCGGATTGATCAATCCGTTCGCGAGATATGGCAGTTTGGAGATAAGAAACGCTTGAGAAACACAAAATTTTCGCAGTTCTGATGCTCGAAACGAGTAACTAGAGCGGCCTAGGGGAAAAGTACACATACCGTTGTAATCGGGCGAGTTTCTACTTTCAGATGCAATAGAAATTTTGCGGATCGGTCAATCCGTTCGCGAGACATGGCAGTTTGGATGTAAGAAACGATTGAGAAACTCAAAATTTTCGCAGTTCTGTTGCTCGAAACGAATAACTGGAACGGCCTAGGGGAAAACTACACATACCGTTGTAATCGGGCGAGTTTCTACTTTCAGATGCAACAGAAATTTTGCGGATTGGTCAATCCGTTCGCGAAATATGGCAGTTTGGAGGTAAGAAACGCTTGAGAAACTCAAAATTTTCGCAGTTCTGATGCTCGACACGAATAACTAGAACGGCCTAGGGGAAAAGTGCGCATACCGTTGTAATCGGGCGAGTTTCTACTTTCAGATGCAACAGAAATTTTGCGGATTGATCAATCCGTTCGCGAGATATGGCAGTTTGGAGATAAGAAACGCTTGAGAAACTCAAAATTTTCGCACTTCTGATGCTCGAAACGAGTAACTAGAGCGGCCTAGGGGAAAAGTACGCATACCGTTGTTATCGGGCGAGTTTCTACTTTCAGATGCAACAGAAATTTTGCGGTTTGATCAATCAGTTCGCGAGATATGGCAGTTTGGAGGTAAGAAACGCTTGAGAAACTCAAAATTTTCGCAGTTCTGATGCTGGACACGAATAACTAGAACGGCCTAGGGGAAAAGTGCGCATACCGATGTAATCGGGCGAGTTTCTACTTTCAGATGCAACAGAAATTTTGCGGATTGGTCGATCCGTTCGCGAAATATGGCAGTTTGGAGGTAAGAAACGCTTGAGAAACTCAAAATTTTCGCAGTTCTGATGCTCGACACGAATAACTAGAACGGCCTAGGGGAAAAGTGCGCATACCGTTGTAATCGGGCGAGTTTCTACTTTCAGATGCAACAGAAATTTTGCGGATTGATCAATCCGTTCGCGAGATATGGCAGTTTGGAGATAAGAAACGCTTGAGAAACTCAAAATTTTCGCAGTTCTGATGCTCGAAACGAGTAACTAGAGCGGCCTAGGGGAAAAGTACGCATACCGTTGTAATCGGGCGAGTTTCTACTTTCAGATGCAACAGAAATTTTGCGGATTGGACAATCCGTTCGCGAGATATGGCAGTTTGGAAGTAAGAAACGCTTGAGAAACTCAAAATTTTCGCAGTTCTGATGCTCGAAACGAATAACTGGAACGGCCTAGGCGAAAACTACACATACCGTCGTAATCGGGCGAGTTTCTAGTTTCAGATGCAACAGAAATTTTGCGGATTGGTCAATCCGTTTGCGAGGTGTGGCAGTTTGGAGGTAAGAAACCCTTGAGAAACTCAAAATTTTCGCAGTTCTGATGCTCGAAACGAGTAACTAGAACGGCATAGGGGAAAAGTGCGCATACCGTTGTAATCGGGCGAGTTTCTACTTTCAGATGCAACAGAAATTTTGCGGATTGGTCAATCAGTTCGCGAGATATGGCAGTTTGGAGGTAAGAAACGCTTGAGAAACTCAAAATTTTCGCAGTTCTGATGCTGGACACGAATAACTAGAACGGCCTAGGGGAAAAGTGCGCATACCGTTGTAATCGGGCGAGTTTCTACTTTCAGATGCAACAGAAATTTTGCGGATTGGTCAATCCGTTCGCGAGATATGGCAGTTTGGAAGTAAGAAACGCTTGAGAAACTCAAAATTTTCGCAGTTCTGATGCTCGAAACGAATAACTGGAACGGCCTAGGCGAAAACTACACATACCGTCGTAATCGGGCGAGTTTCTAGTTTCAGATACAACAGAAATTTTGCGGATTGGTCAATCCGTTTGCGAGGTGTGGCAGTTTGGAGGTAAGAAACGCTTGAGAAACTCAAAATTTTCGCAGTTCTGATGCTCGAAACGAATAACTAGAACGGCCTAGGGGAAATGTACGCATACCGATGTAATCGGGCGAGTTTCTACTTTCAGATGCAACAGAAATTTTGCGGATTGGTCGATCCGTTCGCGAGATATGGCAGTGTGGAAGTAAGAAACGCTTGAGAAACTCAAAATTTTCGCAGTTCTGATGCTCGAAACGAATGACTAGAACGGCCTAGGGGAAATGTACGCATACCGATGTAATCGGGCGAGTTTCTACTTTCAGATGCAACAGAAATTTTGCGGATTGGTCGATCCGTTCGCGAGATATGGCAGTTTGGAGGTAAGAAACGCTTGAGAAACTCAAAATTTTCGCAGTTCTGATGCTCGAAACGAATAACTAGAACGGCCTAGGGGAAAACTACACCTACCGTTGTAATCGGGCGAGTTTCTACTTTCAGATGCAACAGAAATTTTCCGGATTGGTCAATCCGTTCGCGAGATATGGCAGTTTGGAGGTAAGAAACGCTTGAGAAACTCAAAATTTTCGCAGTTCTGATGCTCGACACGAATAACTAGAACGGCCTAGGGGAAAAGTACGCTAACCGTTGTAATCGGGCGAGTTTCTACTTTCAAATGCAACAGAAATTTTGCGGATTGGTCAATCCCTTCGCGAGATAAGGCAGATTGGAGGTAAGAAACGCTTGAGAAACTCAAAATTTTCGCAGTTCTGATGCTCGACACGAATAACTAGAACGGCATAGGGGAAAAGCGCGCATAACGTTGTAATCGGGCGAGTTTCTATTTTCAGATGCAACAGAAATTTTGCGGATTGATCAATCCGTTCGCGAGATATGGCAGTTTGGAGATAAGAAACGCTTGAGAAACTCAACATTTTCGCAGTTCTAATTCTCGAAACGAATAACTAGAACGGCCTAGGGGAAAAGTGCGCATACCGTTGTAATCGGGCGAGTTTCTACTTTCAGATGCAACAGAAATTTTGCGGATCGGTCAATCCGTTCGCGAGATATGGCAGTTTGGATGTAAGAAACGCTTGAGAAACTCAAAATTTTCGCAGTTCTGATGCTCGAAACGAATAACTGGAACGGCCTAGGGGAAAACTACACATACCGTTGTAATCGGGCGAGTTTCTACTTTCAGATGCAACAGAAATTTTCCGGATTGGTCAATCTGTTCGCGAGATATGGCAGTTTGGAGGTAAGAAACGCTTGAGAAACTCAAAATTTTCGCAGTTCTGATGCTCGACACGAATAACTAGAACGGCCTAGGGGAAAAGTGCGCATACCGTTGTAATCGGGCGAGTTTCTACTTTCAGATGCAACAGAAATTTTGCGGATTGATCAATCCGTTCGCGAGATATGGCAGTTTGGAGATAAGAAACGCTTGAGAAACTCAACATTTTCGCAGTTCTAATTCTCGAAACGAATAACTAGAACGGCCTAGGGGAAAAGTGCGCATACCGTTGTAATCGGGCGAGTTTCTACTTTCAGATGCAACAGAAATTTTGCGGATCGGTCAATCCGTTCGCGAGATATGGCAGTTTGGATGTAAGAAACGCTTGAGAAACTCAAAATTATCGCAGTTCTGATGCTCGAAACGAATAACTGGAACGGCCTAGGGGAAAACTACACATACCGTTGTAATCGGGCGAGTTTCTACTTTCAGATGCAACAGAAATTTTCCGGATTGGTCAATCTGTTCGCGAGATATGGCAGTTTGGAGGTAAGAAACGCTTGAGAAACTCAAAATTTTCGCAGTTCTGATGCTCGACACGAATAACTAGAACGGCCTAGGGGAAAAGTGCGCATACCGTTGTAATCGGGCGAGTTTCTACTTTCAGATGCAACAGAAATTTTGCGGATTGATCAATCCGTTCGCGAGATATGGCAGTTTGGAGATAAGAAACGCTTGAGAAACTCAAAATTTTCGCATTTCTGATGCTCGAAACGAGTAACTAGAACGGCATAGGGGAAAAGTGCGCATACCGTTGTAATCGGGCGAGTTTCTACTTTCAGATGCAACAGAAATTTTGCGGATTGGTCAATCAGTTCGCGAGATATGGCAGTTTGGAGGTAAGAAACGCTTGAGAAACTCAAAATTTTCGTAGTTCTGATGCTCGACACGAATAACTAGAACGGCCTAGGGGAAAAGTGCGCATACCGTTGTAATCGGGCGAGTTTCTACTTTCAGATGCAACAGAAATTTTGCGGATCGGTCAATCCGTTCGCGAGATATGGCAGTTTGGATGTAAGAAACGCTTGAGAAACTCAAAATTTTCGCAGTTCTGATGCTCGAAACGAATAACTGGAACGGCCTAGGGGAAAACTACACATACCGTTGTAATCGGGCGAGTTTCTACTTTCAGATGCAACAGAAATTTTCCGGATTGGTCAATCTGTTCGCGAGATATGGCAGTTTGGAGGTAAGAAACGCTTGAGAAACTCAAAATTTTCGCAGTTCTGATGCTCGACACGAATAACTAGAACGGCCTAGGGGAAAAGTGCGCATACCGTTGTAATCGGGCGAGTTTCTACTTTCAGATGCAACAGAAATTTTGCGGATTGATCAATCCGTTCGCGAGATATGGCAGTTTGGAGATAAGAAACGCTTGAGAAACTCAACATTTTCGCAGTTCTAATTCTCGAAACGAATAACTAGAACGGCCTAGGGGAAAAGTGCGCATACCGTTGTAATCGGGCGAGTTTCTACTTTCAGATGCAACAGAAATTTTGCGGATCGGTCAATCCGTTCGCGAGATATGGCAGTTTGGATGTAAGAAACGCTTGAGAAACTCAAAATTATCGCAGTTCTGATGCTCGAAACGAATAACTGGAACGGCCTAGGGGAAAACTACACATACCGTTGTAATCGGGCGAGTTTCTACTTTCAGATGCAACAGAAATTTTCCGGATTGGTCAATCTGTTCGCGAGATATGGCAGTTTGGAGGTAAGAAACGCTTGAGAAACTCAAAATTTTCGCAGTTCTGATGCTCGACACGAATAACTAGAACGGCCTAGGGGAAAAGTGCGCATACCGTTGTAATCGGGCGAGTTTCTACTTTCAGATGCAACAGAAATTTTGCGGATTGATCAATCCGTTCGCGAGATATGGCAGTTTGGAGATAAGAAACGCTTGAGAAACTCAAAATTTTCGCATTTCTGATGCTCGAAACGAGTAACTAGAACGGCATAGGGGAAAAGTGCGCATACCGTTGTAATCGGGCGAGTTTCTACTTTCAGATGCAACAGAAATTTTGCGGATTGGTCAATCAGTTCGCGAGATATGGCAGTTTGGAGGTAAGAAACGCTTGAGAAACTCAAAATTTTCGTAGTTCTGATGCTCGACACGAATAACTAGAACGGCCTAGGGGAAAAGTGCGCATACCGTTGTAATCGGGCGAGTTTCTACTTTCCGATGCAACAGAAATTATGCGGATTGGTTAATCCGTTCGCGAGATATGGCCGTTTGGATGTAAGAAACGCTTGAGAAACTCAAAATTTTCGCAGTTCTGATGCTTGAAACGAATAACTAGAACGGCCTACGGGAAAAGTGCGCATAGCCTTGTAATCGGGAGAGTTTCTACTTTCAGAAACAACAGAAATTTTGCGGATTGGTCAATCCGTTCGCGAGATATGGCAGTTTGGAGGTAAGAAACGCTTGAGAAACTCAACATTTTCGCAGTTCTAATTCTCGAAACGAATAACTAGAACGGCCTAGGGGAAAAGTGCGCATACCGTTGTAATCGGGCGAGTTTCTACTTTCAGATGCAACAGAAATTTTGCGGATCGGTCAATCCGTTCGCGAGATATGGCAGTTTGGATGTAAGAAACGCTTGAGAAACTCAAAATTTTCGCAGTTCTGATGCTCGAAACGAATAACTGGAACGGCCTAGGGGAAAACTACACATACCGTTGTAATCGGGCGAGTTTCTACTTTCAGATGCAACAGAAATTTTCCGGATTGGTCAATCTGTTCGCGAGATATGGCAGTTTGGAGGTAAGAAACGCTTGAGAAACTCAAAATTTTCGCAGTTCTGATGCTCGACACGAATAACTAGAACGGCCTAGGGGAAAAGTGCGCATACCGTTGTAATCGGGCGAGTTTCTACTTTCAGATGCAACAGAAATTTTGCGGATTGATCAATCCGTTCGCGAGATATGGCAGTTTGGAGATAAGAAACGCTTGAGAAACTCAACATTTTCGCAGTTCTAATTCTCGAAACGAATAACTAGAACGGCCTAGGGGAAAAGTGCGCATACCGTTGTAATCGGGCGAGTTTCTACTTTCAGATGCAACAGAAATTTTGCGGATCGGTCAATCCGTTCGCGAGATATGGCAGTTTGGATGTAAGAAACGCTTGAGAAACTCAAAATTATCACAGTTCTGATGCTCGAAACGAATAACTGGAACGGCCTAGGGGAAAACTACACATACCGTTGTAATCGGGCGAGTTTCTACTTTCAGATGCAACAGAAATTTTCCGGATTGGTCAATCTGTTCGCGAGATATGGCAGTTTGGAGGTAAGAAACGCTTGAGAAACTCAAAATTTTCGCAGTTCTGATGCTCGACACGAATAACTAGAACGGCCTAGGGGAAAAGTGCGCATACCGTTGTAATCGGGCGAGTTTCTACTTTCAGATGCAACAGAAATTTTGCGGATTGATCAATCCGTTCGCGAGATATGGCAGTTTGGAGATAAGAAACGCTTGAGAAACTCAAAATTTTCGCATTTCTGATGCTCGAAACGAGTAACTAGAACGGCATAGGGGAAAAGTGCGCATACCGTTGTAATCGGGCGAGTTTCTACTTTCAGATGCAACAGAAATTTTGCGGATTGGTCAATCAGTTCGCGAGATATGGCAGTTTGGAGGTAAGAAACGCTTGAGAAACTCAAAATTTTCGTAGTTCTGATGCTCGACACGAATAACTAGAACGGCCTAGGGGAAAAGTGCGCATACCGTTGTAATCGGGCGAGTTTCTACTTTCCGATGCAACAGAAATTATGCGGATTGGTTAATCCGTTCGCGAGATATGGCCGTTTGGATGTAAGAAACGCTTGAGAAACTCAAAATTTTCGCAGTTCTGATGCTTGAAACGAATAACTAGAACGGCCTACGGGAAAAGTGCGCATAGCCTTGTAATCGGGAGGGTTTCTACTTTCAGAAACAACAGAAATTTTGCGGATTGGTCAATCCGTTCGCGAGATATGGCAGTTTGGAGGTAAGAAACGCTTGAGAAACTCAAAATTTTCGCAGTTCTGATGCTCGAAACGAATAACTAGAACGGCCTAGGGGAAAAGTGCGCATACCGTTGTAATCGGGAGAGTTTCTACTTTCAAATGCAACAGAAATTTTGCGGATTGGTCAATCCCTTCGCGAGATAAGGCAGTTTGGAGGTAAGAAACGCTTGAGAAACTCAAAATTTTCGCAGTTCTGATGCTCGACACGAATAACTAGAACGACCTAGGGGAAAAGTGCGCAAAACGTTGTAATCGGGCGAGTTTCTACTTTCGGATGCAACATAAAATTTTGCGGATTGATCAATCCGTTCGCGAGATATGGCAGTTTGGACATAAGAAACGCTTGAGAAACTCAAAATTTTCGCAGTTCTGATGCTCGAAACGAGCAACTAGAACGGCCTAGGGGAAAAGTACGCATACCGTTGTAATCGGGCGAGTTTCTACTTTCAGATGCAACAGAAATTTTGCGGATTAGTCAATCCGTTCGCGAGATATGGCAGTTTGGAGGTAAGAAACGCTTGAGAAACTCAAAATTTTCGCAGTTCTGATGCTCGAAACGAATGACTAGAACGTCCTAGGGGAGAAGTACGCATACCGTTGTAATCGGGCGAGTTTCTACCTTCAGATGCAACAGAAATTATGCGGATTGGTCAATCCGTTCGCGAGATATGGCAGTTTGGAAGTAAGAAACGCTTGAGAAACTCAAAATTTTCGCAGTTCTGATGTTCGAAACGAATGACTAGAACGTCCTAGGGGAGAAGTACGCATACCGTTGTAATCGGGCGAGTTTCTACTTTCAGATGCAACAGAAATTATGCGGATTGATTAATCCGTTCGCGAGATATGGCCGTTTGGATTTAAGAAACGCTTGAGAAACTCAAAATTTTCGCAGTTCTGATGCTTGAAACGAATAACTAGAACGGCCTATGGGAAAAGTGCGCATAGCCTTGTAATCGGGAGAGTTTCTACTTTCAGAAACAACAGAAATTTTGCGGATTGGTTAATCCGTTCGCGAGATATGGCCGTTTGGATGTAAGAAACGCTTGAGAAACTCAAAATTTTCGCAGTTCTGATGCTCGACACGAATAACTAGAACGGCCTAGGGGAAAAGTGCGCATACCGTTGTAATCGGGCGAGTTTCTACTTTCAGATGCAACAGAAATTTTGCGGATTGATCAATCCGTTCGCGAGATATGGCAGTTTGGAGATAAGAAACGCTTGAGAAACTCAAAATTTTCGCAGTTCTGATGCTCGAAACGAGTAACTAGAACGGCATAGGGGAAATGTGCGCATACCGTTGTAATCGGGCGAGTTTCTACTTTCAGATGCAACAGAAATTTTGCGGATTGGTCAATCAGTTCGCGAGATATGGCAGTTTGGAGGTAAGAAACGCTTGAGAAACTCAAAATTTTCGCAGTTCTGATGCTGGACACGTATAACTAGAACGGCCTAGGGGAAAAGTGCGCATACCGTTGTAATCGGGCGAGTTTCTACTTTCAGATGCAACAGAAATTTTGCGGATTGGTCAATCCGTTCGCGAGATATGGCAGTTTGGAAGTAAGAAACGCTTGAGAAACTCAAAATTTTCGCAGTTCTGATGCTCGAAACGAATAACTGGAACGGCCTAGGCGAAAACTACACATACCGTCGTAATCGGGCGAGTTTCTAGTTTCAGATACAACAGAAATTTTGCGGATTGGTCAATCCGTTTGCGAGGTGTGGCAGTTTGGAGGTAAGAAACGCTTGAGAAACTCAAAATTTTCACAGTTCTGATGCTCGAAACGAATAACCAGAACGGCCTAGAGGAAATGTACGCATACCGATGTATTCGGGCGAGTTTCTACTTTCAGATGCAACAGAAATTTTGCGGATTGGTCGATCCGTTCGCGAGATATGGCAGTTTGGAAGTAAGAAACGCTTGAGAAACTCAAAATTTTCGCAGTTCTGATGCTCGAAACGAATGACTAGAACGGCCTAGGGGAGAAGAACGCATACCGTTGTAATCGGGCGAGTTTCTACTTTCAGATGCAACAGAAATTTTGCGGATTAGTCAATCCGTTCGCGAGATATGGAAGTTTGGAGGTAAGAAACGCTTGAGAAACTCAAAATTTTCGCCGTTCTGATGCTCGAAACGAATAACTAGAACGGCCTAGGGGAAAAGTACACATACCGTTGTAATCGGGAGAGTTTCTACTTTCAGATGCAATAGAAATTTTGCGGATCGGTCAATCCGTTCGCGAGATATGGCAGTTTGGATGTAAGAAACGCTTGAGAAACTCAAAATTTTCGCAGTTCTGATGCTCGAAACGAATAACTGGAACGGCCTAGGGGAAAACTACACATACCGTTGTAATCGGGCGAGTTTCTACTTTCAGATGCAACAGAAATTTTCCGGATTGGTCAATCTGTTCGCGAGATATGGCAGTTTGGAGGTAAGAAACGCTTGAGAAACTCAAAATTTTCGCAGTTCTGATGCTCGACACGAATAACTAGAACGGCCTAGGGGAAAAGTGCGCATACCGTTGTAATCGGGCGAGTTTCTACTTTCAGATGCAACAGAAATTTTGCGGATTGATCAATCCGTTCGCGAGATATGGCAGTTTGGAGATAAGAAACGCTTGAGAAACTCAAAATTTTCGCATTTCTGATGCTCGAAACGAGTAACTAGAACGGCATAGGGGAAAAGTGCGCATACCGTTGTAATCGGGCGAGTTTCTACTTTCAGATGCAACAGAAATTTTGCGGATTGGTCAATCAGTTCGCGAGATATGGCAGTTTGGAGGTAAGAAACGCTTGAGAAACTCAAAATTTTCGTAGTTCTGATGCTCGACACGAATAACTAGAACGGCCTAGGGGAAAAGTGCGCATACCGTTGTAATCGGGCGAGTTTCTACTTTCCGATGCAACAGAAATTATGCGGATTGGTTAATCCGTTCGCGAGATATGGCCGTTTGGATGTAAGAAACGCTTGAGAAACTCAAAATTTTCGCAGTTCTGATGCTTGAAACGAATAACTAGAACGGCCTACGGGAAAAGTGCGCATAGCCTTGTAATCGGGAGAGTTTCTACTTTCAGAAACAACAGAAATTTTGCGGATTGGTCAATCCGTTCGCGAGATATGGCAGTTTGGAGGTAAGAAACGCTTGAGAAACTCAAAATTTTCGCAGTTCTGATGCTCGAAACGAATAACTAGAACGGCCTAGGGGAAAAGTGCGCATACCGTTGTAATCGGGAGAGTTTCTACTTTCAAATGCAACAGAAATTTTGCGGATTGGTCAATCCCTTCGCGAGATAAGGCAGTTTGGAGGTAAGAAACGCTTGAGAAACTCAAAATTTTCGCAGTTCTGATGCTCGACACGAATAACTAGAACGACCTAGGGGAAAAGTGCGCAAAACGTTGTAATCGGGCGAGTTTCTACTTTCGGATGCAACATAAAATTTTGCGGATTGATCAATCCGTTCGCGAGATATGGCAGTTTGGACATAAGAAACGCTTGAGAAACTCAAAATTTTCGCAGTTCTGATGCTCGAAACGAGCAACTAGAACGGCCTAGGGGAAAAGTACGCATACCGTTGTAATCGGGCGAGTTTCTACTTTCAGATGCAACAGAAATTTTGCGGATTAGTCAATCCGTTCGCGAGATATGGCAGTTTGGAGGTAAGAAACGCTTGAGAAACTCAAAATTTTCGCAGTTCTGATGCTCGAAACGAATGACTAGAACGTCCTAGGGGAGAAGTACGCATACCGTTGTAATCGGGCGAGTTTCTACCTTCAGATGCAACAGAAATTATGCGGATTGGTCAATCCGTTCGCGAGATATGGCAGTTTGGAAGTAAGAAACGATTGAGAAACTCAAAATTTTCGCAGTTCTGATGTTCGAAACGAATGACTAGAACGTCCTAGGGGAGAAGTACGCATACCGTTGTAATCGGGCGAGTTTCTACTTTCAGATGCAACAGAAATTATGCGGATTGATTAATCCGTTCGCGAGATATGGCCGTTTGGATTTAAGAAACGCTTGAGAAACTCAAAATTTTCGCAGTTCTGATGCTTGAAACGAATAACTAGAACGGCCTATGGGAAAAGTGCGCATAGCCTTGTAATCGGGAGAGTTTCTACTTTCAGAAACAACAGAAATTTTGCGGATTGGTTAATCCGTTCGCGAGATATGGCCGTTTGGATGTAAGAAACGCTTGAGAAACTCAAAATTTTCGCAGTTCTGATGCTCGACACGAATAACTAGAACGGCCTAGGGGAAAAGTGCGCATACCGTTGTAATCGGGCGAGTTTCTACTTTCAGATGCAACAGAAATTTTGCGGATTGATCAATCCGTTCGCGAGATATGGCAGTTTGGAGATAAGAAACGCTTGAGAAACTCAAAATTTTCGCAGTTCTGATGCTCGAAACGAGTAACTAGAACGGCATAGGGGAAAAGTGCGCATACCGTTGTAATCGGGCGAGTTTCTACTTTCAGATGCAACAGAAATTTTGCGGATTGGTCAATCAGTTCGCGAGATATGGCAGTTTGGAGGTAAGAAACGCTTGAGAAACTCAAAATTTTCGCAGTTCTGATGCTGGACACGTATAACTAGAACGGCCTAGGGGAAAAGTGCGCATACCGTTGTAATCGGGCGAGTTTCTACTTTCAGATGCAACAGAAATTTTGCGGATTGGTCAATCCGTTCGCGAGATATGGCAGTTTGGAAGTAAGAAACGCTTGAGAAACTCAAAATTTTCGCAGTTCTGATGCTCGAAACGAATAACTGGAACGGCCTAGGCGAAAACTACACATACCGTCGTAATCGGGCGAGTTTCTAGTTTCAGATACAACAGAAATTTTGCGGATTGGTCAATCCGTTTGCGAGGTGTGGCAGTTTGGAGGTAAGAAACGCTTGAGAAACTCAAAATTTTCACAGTTCTGATGCTCGAAACGAATAACCAGAACGGCGTAGAGGAAATGTACGCATACCGATGTAATCGGGCGAGTTTCTACTTTCAGATGCAACAGAAATTTTGCGGATTGGTCGATCCGTTCGCGAGATATGGCAGTTTGGAAGTAAGAAACGCTTGAGAAACTCAAAATTTTCGCAGTTCTGATGCTCGAAACGAATGACTAGAACGGCCTAGGGGAGAAGAACGCATACCGTTGTAATCGGGCGAGTTTCTACTTTCAGATGCAACAGAAATTTTGCGGATTAGTCAATCCGTTCGCGAGATATGGAAGTTTGGAGGTAAGAAACGCTTGAGAAACTCAAAATTTTCGCCGTTCTGATGCTCGAAACGAATAACTAGAACGGCCTAGGGGAAAAGTACACATACCGTTGTAATCGGGCGAGTTTCTACTTTCAGATGCAATAGAAATTTTGCGGATCGGTCAATCCGTTCGCGAGACATGGCAGTTTGGATGTAAGAAACGCTTGAGAAACTCAAAATTTTCGCAGTTCTGTTGCTCGAAACGAATAACTGGAACGGCCTAGGGGAAAACTACACATACCGTTGTAATCGGGCGAGTTTCTACTTTCAGATGCAACAGAAATTTTGCGGATTGGTCAATCCGTTCGCGAGAAATGGCAGTTTGGAGGTAAGAAACGCTTGAGAAACTCAAAATTTTCGCAGTTCTGATTCTCGACACGAATAACTAGAACGGCCTAGGGGAAAAGTGCGCATACCGTTGTAATAGGGCGAGTTTCTACTTTCAGATGCAACAGAAATTTTGCGGTATGATCAATCCGTTCGCGAGATATGGCAGTTTGGAGATAAGAAACGCTTGAGAAACTCAAAATTTTCGCAGTTCTGATGCTCGAAACGAGTAACTAGAGCGGCCTAGGGGAAAAGTACGCATACCGTTGTAATCGGGCGAGTTTTTACTTTCAGATGCAACAGAAATTTTGCGTATTGGTCAATCCGTTCGCGAGAAATGGCAGTTTGGAGGTAAGAAACGCTTGAGAAACTCAAAATTTTCGCAGTTCTGATGCTCGACACGAATAACTAGAACGGCCTAGGGGAAAAGTGCGCATACCGTTGTAATCGGGCGAGTTTCTACTTTCAGATGCAACAGAAATTTTGCGGATTGGTCAATCAGTTCGCGAGATATGGCAGTTTGGAGGTAAGAAACGCTTGAGAAACTCAAAATTTTCGCAGTTCTGATGCTGGACACGAATAACTAGAACGGCCTAGGGGAAAAGTGCGCATACCGTTGTAATCGGGCGAGTTTCTACTTTCAGATGCAACAGAAATTTTGCGGATTGGTCAATCCGTTCGCGAGATATGGCAGTTTGGAAGTAAGAAACGCTTGAGAAACTCAAAATTTTCGCAGTTCTGATGCTCGAAACGAATAACTGGAACGGCCTAGGCGAAAACTACACATACCGTCGTAATCGGGCGAGTTTCTAGTTTCAGATACAACAGAAATTTTGCGGATTTGTCAATCCGTTTGCGAGGTGTGGCAGTTTGGATGTAAGAAACGCTTGAGAAACTCAAAATTTTCGCAGTTCTGATGCTCGAAACGAATAACTAGAACGGCCTAGGGGAAATGTACGCATACCGATGTAATCGGGCGAGTTTCTACTTTCAGATGCAACAGAAATTTTGCGGATTGGTCGATCCGTTCGCGAGATATGGCAGTTTGGAAGTAAGAAACGCTTGAGATACTCAAAATTTTCGCAGTTCTGATGCTCGAAACGAATAACTAGAACGGCCTAGGGGAAAATTACACCTACCGTTGTAATCGGGCGAGTTTCTACTTTCAGATGCAACAGAAGTTTTGCGGATTGGTCAATCCGTTCGCGAGATATGGCAGTTTGGAGGTAAGAAACGCTTGAGAAACCCAAAATTTTCGCAGTTCTGATGCTCGAAACGAATAACTAGAACGGCCTAGGGGAAAACTACACCTACCGTTGTAATCGGGCGAGTTTCTACTTTCAGATGCAACAGAAATTTTCCGGATTGGTCAATCCGTTCGCGAGATATGGCAGTTTGGAGGTAAGAAACGCTTGAGAAACTCAAAATTTTCGCAGTTCTGATGCTCGACACGAATAACTAGAACGGCCTAGGGGAAAAGTGCTCTAACCGTTGTAATCGGGCGAGTTTCTACTTTCAAATGCAACAGAAATTTTGCGGATTGGTCAATCCCTTCGCGAGATAAGGCAGATTGGAGGTAAGAAACGCTTGAGAAACTCAAAATTTTCGCAGTTCTGATGCTCGACACGAATAACTAGAACGGCCTAGGGGAAAAGTGCGCATGACGTTGTAATCGGGCGAGTTTCTATTTTCAGATGCAACAGAAATTTTGCGGATTGATCAATCCGTTCGCGAGATATGGCAGTTTGGAGATAAGAAACGCTTGAGAAACTCAAAATTTTCGCAGTTCTAATGCTCGAAACGAATAACTAGAACGGCCTAGGGGAAAAGTGCGCATACCGTTGTAATCGGGCGAGTTTCTACTTTCAGATGCAACAGAAATTTTGCGGATCGGTCAATCCGTTCGCGAGATATGGCAGTTTGGATGTAAGAAACGCTTGAGAAACTCAAAATTTTCGCAGTTCTCATGCTCGAAACGAATAACTGGAACGGCCTAGGGGAAAACTACACATACCGTTGTAATCGGGCGAGTTTCTACTTTCAGATGCAACAGAAATTTTCCGGATTGGTCAATCTGTTCGCGAGATATGGCAGTTTGGAGGTAAGAAACGCTTGAGAAACTCAAAATTTTCGCAGTTCTGATGCTCGACACGAATAACTAGAACGGCCTAGGGGAAAAGTGCGCATACCGTTGTAATCGGGCGAGTTTCTACTTTCAGATGCAACAGAAATTTTGCGGATTGATCAATCCGTTCGCGAGATATGGCAGTTTGGAGATAAGAAACGCTTGAGAAACTCAAAATTTTCGCATTTCTGATGCTCGAAACGAGTAACTAGAACGGCATAGGGGAAAAGTGCGCATACCGTTGTAATCGGGCGAGTTTCTATTTTCAGATGCAACAGAAATTTTGCGGATTGATCAATCCGTTCGCGAGATATGGCAGTTTGGAGATAAGAAACGCTTGAGAAACTCAAAATTTTCGCAGTTCTAATGCTCGAAACGAATAACTAGAACGGCCTAGGGGAAAAGTGCGCATACCGTTGTAATCGGGCGAGTTTCTACTTTCAGGTGCAACAGAAATTTTGCGGATTGGTCAATCCGTTCGCGAGATATGGCAGTTTGGAGGTAAGAAACGCTTGAGAAACTCAAAATTTTCGCAGTTCTGATGCTCGAAACGAATAACTGGAACGGCCTAGGCGAAAACTACACATACCGTCGTAATCGGGCGAGTTTCTAGTTTCAGATACAACAGAAATTTTGTGGATTGGTCAATCCGTTTGCGAGGTGTGGCAGTTTGGAGGTAAGAAACGCTTGAGAAACTCAAAATTTTCGCAGTTCTGATGCTCGAAACGAATAACTAGAACGGCCTAGGGGAAATGTACGCATACCGATGTAATCGGGCGAGTTTCTACTTTCAGATACAACAGAAATTTTGCGGATTGGTCGATCCGTTCGCGAGATATGGCAGTTTGGAAGTAAGAAACGCTTGAGAAACTCAAAATTTTCGCAGTTCTGA
Source organism: Ptiloglossa arizonensis (assembly GCF_051014685.1). Classification (NCBI taxonomy): domain Eukaryota; kingdom Metazoa; phylum Arthropoda; class Insecta; order Hymenoptera; family Colletidae; genus Ptiloglossa; species Ptiloglossa arizonensis. The sequence goes on along the minus strand of NW_027478555.1, from coordinate 273,137 downwards.
TGCTCGAAACGAATGACTAGAACGTCTAGGGGAGAAGTACGCATACCGTTGTAATCGGGCGAGTTTCTACTTTCAGATGCAACAGAAATTATGCGGATTGGTCAATCCGTTTGCGAGATATGGCCGTTTGGATGTAAGAAACGCTTGAGAAACTCAAAATTTTCGCAGTTCTGATGCTCGAAACGAATAACTAGAACGGCCTACGGGAAAAGTGCGCATAGCCTTGTAATCGGGAGAGTTTCTACTTTCAGAAACAACAGAAATTTTGCGGATTGGTCAATCCGTTCGCGAGATATGGCAGTTTGGAGGTAAGAAACGCTTGAGAAACTCAAAATTGTCGCAGTTCTGATGCTCGAAATGAATAACTGGAACGGCCTAGGGGAAAACTACACATACCGTTGTAATCGGCCGAGTTTCTACTTTCAGATGCAACAGAAATTATGCGGATTGGTCAATCCGTTCGCGAGATATGGCAGTTTGGAGGTAAGAAACGCTTGAGAAACTCAAAATTTTCGCAGTTCTGATGCTCGACACGAATAACTAGAACGGCCTAGGGGAAAAGTGCGCATACCGATGTAATCGGGCGAGATTCTACTTTGAGATGCAACAGAAATTTTGCGGATTGGTCAATCCGTTCGCGAGATATGGCAGTTTGGAGATAAGAAACGCTTGAGAAACTCAAAATTTTCGCATTTCTGATGCTCGAAACGAGTAACTAGAACGGCATAGGGGAAAAGTGCGCATACCGTTGTAATCGGGCGAGTTTCTACTTTCAGATGCAACAGAAATTTTGCGGATTGGTCAATCAGTTCGCGAGATATGGCAGTTTGGAGGTAAGAAACGCTTGAGAAACTCAAAATTTTCGCAGTTCTGATGCTCGACACGAATAACTAGAACGGCCTAGGGGAAAACTACACATACCGTTGTAATCGGGCGAGTTTCTACTTTCAGATGCAACAGAAATTTTCCGGATTGGTCAATCCGTTCGCGAGATATGGCAGTTTGGAGGTAAGAAACGCTTGAGAAACTCAAAATTTTCGCAGTTCTGATGCTCGACACGAATAACTAGAACAGCCTAGGGGAAAAGTGCGCATACCGTTGTAATCGGGCGAGTTTCTACTTTCAGATGCAACAGAAATTTTGCGGATTGATCAATCCGTTCGCGAGATATAGCAGTTTGGAGATAAGAAACGCTTGAGAAACTCAAAATTTTCGCAGTTCTGATGCTCGAAACGAGTAACTAGAACGGCATAGGGGAAAAGTGCGCATACCGTTGTAATCGGGCGAGCTTCTACTTTCAGATGCAACAGAAATTTTGCGGATTGGTCAATCAGTTCGCGAGATATGGCAGTTTGGAGGTAAGAAACGCTTGAGAAACTCAAAATTTTCGCAGTTCTGATGCTCGACACGAATAACTAGAACGGCCTAGGGGAGAAGTGCGCATACCGTTGTAATCGGGCGAGTTTCTACTTTCAGATGCAACAGAAATTATGCGGATTGGTCAATCCGTTCGCGAGATATGGCAGTTTGGATGTAAGAAACGCTTGAGAAACTCAAAATTTTCGCAGTTCTGATGCTCGAAACGAATAACTAGAACGGCCTACGGGAAAAGTGCGCATAGCCTTGTAATCGGGAGAGTTTCTACTTTCAGAAACAACAGAAATTTTGCGGATTGGTCAATCCGTTCGCGAGATATGGCAGTTTGGAGGTAAGAAACGCTTGAGAAACTCAAAATTGTCGCAGTTCTGATGCTCGAAATGAATAACTGGAACGGCCTAGGGGAAAACTACACATACCGTTGTAATCGGCCGAGTTTCTACTTTCAGATGCAACAGAAATTATGCGGATTGGTCAATCCGTTCGCGAGATATGGCAGTTTGGAGGTAAGAAACGCTTGAGAAACTCAAAATTTTCGCAGTTCTGATGCTCGACACGAATAACTAGAACGGCCTAGGGGAAAAGTGCGCATACCGATGTAATCGGGCGAGATTCTACTTTCAGATGCAACAGAAATTTTGCGGATTGGTCAATCCGTTCGCGAGATATGGCAGTTTGGAGATAAGAAACGCTTGAGAAACTCAAAATTTTCGCATTTCTGATGCTCGAAACGAGTAACTAGAACGGCATAGGGGAAAAGTGCGCATACCGTTGTAATCGGGCGAGTTTCTACTTTCAGATGCAACAGAAATTTTGCGGATTGGTCAATCAGTTCGCGAGATATGGCAGTTTGGAGGTAAGAAACGCTTGAGAAACTCAAAATTTTCGCAGTTCTGATGCTCGAAACGAATAACTAGAACGGCCTAGGGGAAAACTACACCTACCGTTGTAATCGGGCGAGTTTCTACATTCAGATGCAACAGAAATTTTGCGGATTGATCAATCCGTTCGCGAGATATGGCAGTTTGGAGATAAGAAACGCTTGAGAAACTCAAAATTTTCGCAGTTCTGATGCTCGAAACGAGTAACTAGAACGGCCTAGGGGAAAAGTACGCATACCGTTGTAATCGGGCGAGTTTCTACTTTCAGATGCAACAGAAATTTTCCGGATTGGTCAATCCGTTCGCGAGATATGGCAGTTTGGAGGTAAGAAACGCTTGAGAAACTCAAAATTTTCGCAGTTCTGATGCTCGACACGAATAACTAGAACGGCCTAGGGGAAAAGTGCGCTAACCGTTGTAATCGGGCGAGTTTCTACTTTCAAATGCAACAGAAACTTTGCGGATTGGTCAATCCCTTCGCGAGATAAGGCAGTTTGGAGGTAAGAAACGCTTGAGAAACTCAAAATTTTCGCAGTTCTGATGCTCGACACAAATAACTAGAACGGCTTAGGGGAAAAGTGCGCATAACGTTGTAATCGGGCGAGTTTGTACTTTCAGATGCAACAGAAATTTTGCGGATTGATCAATCCGTTCGCGAGATATGGCAGTTTGGAGATAAGAAACGCTTGAGAAACTCAAAATTTTCGCAGTTCTGATGCTCGAAACGAATAACTAGAACGGCCTAGGGGAAAAGTGCGCATACCGTTGTAATCGGGCGAGTTTCTACTTTCAGATGCAACAGAAATTTTGCGGATTGGTCAATCAGTTCGCGAGATATGGCAGTTTGGAGATAAGAAACGCTTGAGAAACTCAAAATTTTCGCAGTTCTGATGCTCGAAACGAGTAACTAGAACGGCCTAGGGGAAAAGTACGCATACCGTTGTAACCGGGCGAGTTTCTACTTTCAGATGCAACAGAAATTTTGCGGATTGGTCAATCCGTTCGCGAGATATGGCAGTTTGGAGGTAAGAAACGCTAGAGAAACTCAAAATTTTCGCAGTTCTGATGCTCGACACGAATAACTAGAACGGCCTAGGGGAAAAGTGCGCATAGCCTTGTAATCGGGAGAGTTTCTACTTTCAGAAACAACAGAAATTTTGCGGATTGGTCAATCCGTTCGCGAGATATGGCAGTTTGGAGGTAAGAAACGCTTGAGAAACTCAAAATTGTCGCAGTTCTGATGCTCGAAATGAATAACTGGAACGGCCTAGGCGAAAACTACACATACCGTCGTAATCGGGCGAGTTTCTAGTTTCAGATACAACAGAAATTTTGCGGATTGGTCAATCCGTTTGCGAGGTGTGGCAGTTTGGATGTAAGAAACGCTTGAGAAACTCAAAATTTTCGCAGTTCTGATGCTCGAAACGAATAACTAGAACGGCCTAGGGGAAATGTACGCATACCGATGTAATCGGGCGAGTTTCTACTTTCAGATGCAACAGAAATTTTGCGGATTGGTCGATCCGTTCGCGAGATATGGCAGTTTGGAAGTAAGAAACGCTTGAGAAACTCAAAATTTTCGCAGTTCTGATGCTCGAAACGAATGACTAGAACGGCCTAGGGGAAATGTACGCATACCGATGTAATCGGGCGAGTTTCTACTTTCAGATGCAACAGAAATTTTGCGGATTGGTCGATCCGTTCGCGAGATATGGCAGTTTGGAGGTAAGAAACGCTTGAGAAACTCAAAATTTTCGCAGTTCTGATGCTCGAAACGAATAACTAGAACGGCCTAGGGGAAAAGTGCGCATACCGTTGTAATCGGGCGAGTTTCTACTTTCAGATGCAACAGAAATTTTGCGGATTGGTCAATCCGTTCGCGAGACATGGCAGTTTGGAAGTAAGAAACGCTTGAGAAACTCAAAATTTTCGCAGTTCTGATGCTCGAAACGAATAACTGGAACGGCCTAGGCGAAAACTACACATACCGTCGTAATCGGGCGAGTTTCTAGTTTCAGATACAACAGAAATTTTGCGGATTGGTCAATCCGTTTGCGAGGTGTGGCAGTTTGGATGTAAGAAACGCTTGAGAAACTCAAAATTTTCGCAGTTCTGATGCTCGAAACGAATAACTAGAACGGCCTAGGGGAAATGTACGCATACCGATGTAATCGGGCGAGTTTCTACTTTCAGATGCAACAGAAATTTTGCGGATTGGTCGATCCGTTCGCGAGATATGGCAATTTGGAAGTAAGAAACGCTTGAGAAACTCAAAATTTTCGCAGTTCTGATGCTCGAAACGAATGACTAGAACGGCCTAGGGGAAATGTACGCATACCGATGTAATCGGGCGAGTTTCTACTTTCAGATGCAACAGAAATTTTGCGGATTGGTCGATCCGTTCGCGAGATATGGCAGTTTGGAGGTAAGAAACGCTTGAGAAACTCAAAATTTTCGCAGTTCTGATGCTCGAAACGAATAACTAGAACGGCCTAGGGGAAAACTACACCTACCGTTGTAATCGGGCGAGTTTCTACTTTCAGATGCAACAGAAGTTTTGCGGATTGGTCAATCTGTTCGCGAGATATGGCAGTTTGGAGGTAAGAAACGCTTGAGAAACCCAAAATTTTCGCAGTTCTGATGCTCGAAACGAATAACTAAACGGCCTAGGGGAAAAGTGCGCATAACGTTGTAATCGGGCGAGTTTCTATTTTCAGATGCAACAGAAATTTTGCGGATTGATCAATCCGTTCGCGAGATATGGCAGTTTGGAGATAAGAAACGCTTGAGAAACTCAAAATTTTCGCAGTTCTAATGCTCGAAACGAATAACTAGAACGGCCTAGGGGAGAAGAACGCATACCGTTGTAATCTGGCGAGTTTATACTTTCAGATGCAACAGAAATTTTGCGGATTGGTGAATCCGTTCGCGAGATATGGCAGTTTGGATGTAAGAAACGCTTGAGAAACTCAAAATTTTCGCAGTTCTGATGCTCGACACGAATAACTAGAACGGCCTAGGGGAAAAGTGCGCATACCGTTGTAATCGGGCGAGTTTCTACTTTCAGATGCAACAGAAATATTGCGGATTGGTCAATCCGTTCGCGAGATATGGCAGTTTGGAGGTAAGAAACGCTTGAGAAAGTCAAAATTTTCGCATTTCTGATGCTCGAAACGAATAACTGGAACGGCCTAGGGGAAAACTACACATACCGTTGTAATCGGGCGAGTTTGTACTTTCAGATACAACAGAAATTTTGCGGATTTGTAAATCCGTTTGCGAGATGTGGCAGTTTGGAGGTCAGAAACGCTTGAGAAACTCCAAATTTTCACAGTTCTGATGCTCGAAACGAATAACCAAAACGGCCTAGGGGAAAAGTACGCATACCGATGTAATCGGGCGAGTTTCTACTTTCAGATGCAACAGGAATTTTGCGGATTGGTCAATCCCTTCGCGAGATATGGCAGTTTGGAGGTAAGAAACGCTTGAGAAACTCAAAATTTGCGCAGTTCTGATGCTCGAAACGAATAACTAGAACGGCCTACGGGAAAAGTGCTCATACCGTTGTAATCGGGCGAGTTTCTACTTTCAGATGCAACAGAAATTTTGCGGATCGGTCAATCCGTTCGCGAGATATGGCAGTTTGGATGTAAGAAACGCTTGAGAAACTCAAAATTTTCGCAGTTCTGATGCTCGAAACGAATAACTGGAACGGCCTAGGGGAAAACTACACATACCGTTGTAATCGAGCGAGTTTCTACTTTCAGATGCAACAGAAATTTTGCGGATTGGTCAATCCGTTCGCGAGATATGGCAGTTTGGGGGTAAGAAACGCTTGAGAAACTCAAAATTTTCGCAGTTCTGATGCTCGACACGAATAACTAGAACGGCCTAGGGGAAAAGTGCGCATACCGTTGTAATCGGGCGAGCTTCTACTTTCAGATGCAACAGAAATTTTGCGGATTGATCAATCCGTTCGCGAGATATGGCAGTTTGGAGGTAAGAAACGCTTCAGAAACTCAAAATTTTCGCAGTTCTGACGCTCGACACGAATAACTAGAACGGCCTAGGGGAAACGTGCGCATACCGTTGTAATCGGGCGAGTTTCTACATTCAGATGCAACAGAAATTTTGCGGATCGGTCAATCCGTTCGCGAGATATGGCAGTTTGGATGTAAGAAACGCTTGAGAAACTCAAAATTTTCGCAGTTCTGATGCTCGAAACGAATAACTGGAACGGCCTAGGGGAAAACTACACATACCGTTGTAATCGGGCGAGTTTGTACTTTCAGATGCAACAGAAATATTGCGGATTGGTCAATCCGTTCGCGAGATATGGCAGTTTGGAGGTAAGAAACGCTTGAGAAATTCAAAATTTTCGCAGTTCTGATGCTCGAAACGACTGACAAGAACGGCCTAGGGGAGTAGTACGCATACCGTTGTAATCGGGCGAGTTTCTACTTTCAGATGCAACAGAAATTTTGCGGATTGGTCAATCCGTTCGCGAGATATGGCAGTTTGGATGTAAGAAACGCTTGAGAAACTCAAAATTTTCGCAGTTCTGATGCTCGACACGAATAACTAGAACGGCCTAGGGGAAAAGTGCGCACACCGTTGTAATCGGGCGAGCTTCTACTTTCAGATGCAACAGAAATTTTGCGGATTGATCAATCCGTTCGCGAGATATGGCAGTTTGGAGGTAAGAAACGCTTCAGAAACTCAAAATTTTCGCAGTTCTGATGCTCGACACGAATAACTAGAACGGCCTAGGGGAAAAGTGCGCATACCGTTGTAATCGGGCGAGTTTCTACATTCAGATGCAACAGAAATTTTGCGGATCGGTCAATCCGTTCGCGAGATATGGCAGCTTGGAGGTAAGAAACGCTTGAGAAACTCAAAATTTGCGCAGTTCTGATGCTCGAAACGAATAACTGGAACGGCCTAGGCGAAAACTACACATACCGTCGTAATCGGGCGAGTTTCTACTTTCAGATGCAACAGAAATTTTGCGGATTGGTCGATCCGTTCGCGAGATATGGCAGTTTGGAGGTAAGAAACGCTTGAGAAACTCAAAATTTTCGCAGTTCTGATGCTCGAAACGAATAACTAGAACGGCCTAGGGGAAAACTACACCTACCGTTGTAATCGGGCGAGTTTCTACTTTCCGATGCAACAGAAGTTTTGCGGATTGGTCAATCTGTTCGCGAGATATGGCAGTTTGGAGGTAAGAAACGCTTGAGAAACCCAAAATATCGCAGTTCTGATGCTCGAAACGAATAACTAGAACGGCCTAGGGGAAAAGTGCGCTAACCGTTGTAATCGGGCGAGTTTCTACTTTCAAATGCAACAGAAATTTTGCGGATTGTTCAATCCCTTCGCGAGATAAGGCAGATTGGAGGTAAGAAACGCTTGAGAAACTCAAAATTTTCGCAGTTCTGATGCTCGACACGAATAACTAGAACGGCCTAGGGGAAAAGTGCGCATAACGTTGTAATCGGGCGAGTTTCTATTTTCAGATGCAACAGAAATTTTGCGGATTGATCAATCCGTTCGCGAGATATGGCAGTTTGGAGATAAGAAACGCTTGAGAAACTCAAAATTTTCGCAGTTCTAATGCTCGAAACGAATAACTAGAACGGCCTAGGGGAGAAGAACGCATACCGTTGTAATCTGGCGAGTTTATACTTTCAGATGCAACAGAAATTTTGCGGATTGGTGAATCCGTTCGCGAGATATGGCAGTTTGGATGTAAGAAACGCTTGAGAAACTCAAAATTTTCGCAGTTCTGATGCTCGACACGAATAACTAGAACGGCCTAGGGGAAAAGTGCGCATACCGTTGTAATCGGGCGAGTTTCTACTTTCAGATGCAACAGAAATATTGCGGATTGGTCAATCCGTTCGCGAGATATGGCAGTTTGGAGGTAAGAAACGCTTGAGAAAGTCAAAATTTTCGCATTTCTGATGCTCGAAACGAATAACTGGAACGGCCTAGGGGAAAACTACACATACCGTTGTAATCGGGCGAGTTTGTACTTTCAGATACAACAGAAATTTTGCGGATTTGTAAATCCGTTTGCGAGATGTGGCAGTTTGGAGGTCAGAAACGCTTGAGAAACTCCAAATTTTCACAGTTCTGATGCTCGAAACGAATAACCAAAACGGCCTAGGGGAAAAGTACGCATACCGATGTAATCGGGCGAGTTTCTACTTTCAGATGCAACAGGAATTTTGCGGATTGGTCAATCCCTTCGCGAGATATGGCAGTTTGGAGGTAAGAAACGCTTGAGAAACTCAAAATTTGCGCAGTTCTGATGCTCGAAACGAATAACTAGAACGGCCTACGGGAAAAGTGCTCATACCGTTGTAATCGGGCGAGTTTCTACTTTCAGATGCAACAGAAATTTTGCGGATCGGTCAATCCGTTCGCGAGATATGGCAGTTTGGATGTAAGAAACGCTTGAGAAACTCAAAATTTTCGCAGTTCTGATGCTCGAAACGAATAACTGGAACGGCCTAGGGGAAAACTACACATACCGTTGTAATCGAGCGAGTTTCTACTTTCAGATGCAACAGAAATTTTGCGGATTGGTCAATCCGTTCGCGAGATATGGCAGTTTGGGGGTAAGAAACGCTTGAGAAACTCAAAATTTTCGCAGTTCTGATGCTCGACACGAATAACTAGAACGGCCTAGGGGAAAAGTGCGCATACCGTTGTAATCGGGCGAGCTTCTACTTTCAGATGCAACAGAAATTTTGCGGATTGATCAATCCGTTCGCGAGATATGGCAGTTTGGAGGTAAGAAACGCTTCAGAAACTCAAAATTTTCGCAGTTCTGACGCTCGACACGAATAACTAGAACGGCCTAGGGGAAACGTGCGCATACCGTTGTAATCGGGCGAGTTTCTACATTCAGATGCAACAGAAATTTTGCGGATCGGTCAATCCGTTCGCGAGATATGGCAGTTTGGATGTAAGAAACGCTTGAGAAACTCAAAATTTTCGCAGTTCTGATGCTCGAAACGAATAACTGGAACGGCCTAGGGGAAAACTACACATACCGTTGTAATCGGGCGAGTTTGTACTTTCAGATGCAACAGAAATATTGCGGATTGGTCAATCCGTTCGCGAGATATGGCAGTTTGGAGGTAAGAAACGCTTGAGAAATTCAAAATTTTCGCAGTTCTGATGCTCGAAACGACTGACAAGAACGGCCTAGGGGAGTAGTACGCATACCGTTGTAATCGGGCGAGTTTCTACTTTCAGATGCAACAGAAATTTTGCGGATTGGTCAATCCGTTCGCGAGATATGGCAGTTTGGATGTAAGAAACGCTTGAGAAACTCAAAATTTTCGCAGTTCTGATGCTCGACACGAATAACTAGAACGGCCTAGGGGAAAAGTGCGCACACCGTTGTAATCGGGCGAGCTTCTACTTTCAGATGCAACAGAAATTTTGCGGATTGATCAATCCGTTCGCGAGATATGGCAGTTTGGAGGTAAGAAACGCTTCAGAAACTCAAAATTTTCGCAGTTCTGATGCTCGACACGAATAACTAGAACGGCCTAGGGGAAAAGTGCGCATACCGTTGTAATCGGGCGAGTTTCTACATTCAGATGCAACAGAAATTTTGCGGATCGGTCAATCCGTTCGCGAGATATGGCAGCTTGGAGGTAAGAAACGCTTGAGAAACTCAAAATTTGCGCAGTTCTGATGCTCGAAACGAATAACTGGAACGGCCTAGGCGAAAACTACACATACCGTCGTAATCGGGCGAGTTTCTACTTTCAGATGCAATAGAAATTTTGCGGATTGGTCAATCCGTTCGCGAGATATGGCAGTTTGGAGGTAAGAAACGCTTGAGAAACTCAAAATTTTCGCAGTTCTGATGCTCGAAACGAATAACTGGAACGGCGTAGGGGAAAACTACACATACCGTTGTAATCGGGCGAGTTTGTACTTTCAGATGCCACAGAAATTTTGCGGATTGATCAATCCGTTCGCGAGATATGGCAGTTTGGAAATAAGAAACGCTTGATAAACTCAAAATTTTAGCAGTTCTGATGCTCGAAACGAGTAACTAGAACGGCATAGGGGAAAAGTACGCATACCGTTGTAATCGGGCGAGTTTCTACTTTCAGATGCAATGGAAATTTTGCGGATTGGTCAATCCGTTCGCGAGATATGGCAGTTTGGATGTAAGAAACGCTTGAGAAACTCAAAATTTTCGCAGTTCTGATGCTCGAAACGAATAACTGGAACGGCCTAGGGGAAAACTACACATACCGTTGTAATCGAGCGAGTTTCTACTTTCAGATGCAACAGAAATTTTGCGGATTGGTCAATCCGTTCGCGAGATATGGCAGTTTGGGGGTAAGAAACGCTTGAGAAACTCAAAATTTTCGCAGTTCTGATGCTCGACACGAATAACTAGAACGGCCTAGGGGAAAAGTGCGCATACCGTTGTAATCGGGCGAGCTTCTACTTTCAGATGCAACAGAAATTTTGCGGATTGATCAATCCGTTCGCGAGATATGGCAGTTTGGAGGTAAGAAACGCTTCAGAAACTCAAAATTTTCGCAGTTCTGACGCTCGACACGAATAACTAGAACGGCCTAGGGGAAACGTGCGCATACCGTTGTAATCGGGCGAGTTTCTACATTCAGATGCAACAGAAATTTTGCGGATCGGTCAATCCGTTCGCGAGATATGGCAGTTTGGATGTAAGAAACGCTTGAGAAACTCAAAATTTTCGCAGTTCTGATGCTCGAAACGAATAACTGGAACGGCCTAGGGGAAAACTACACATACCGTTGTAATCGGGCGAGTTTGTACTTTCAGATGCAACAGAAATATTGCGGATTGGTCAATCCGTTCGCGAGATATGGCAGTTTGGAGGTAAGAAACGCTTGAGAAATTCAAAATTTTCGCAGTTCTGATGCTCGAAACGACTGACAAGAACGGCCTAGGGGAGTAGTACGCATACCGTTGTAATCGGGCGAGTTTCTACTTTCAGATGCAACAGAAATTTTGCGGATTGGTCAATCCGTTCGCGAGATATGGCAGTTTGGATGTAAGAAACGCTTGAGAAACTCAAAATTTTCGCAGTTCTGATGCTCGACACGAATAACTAGAACGGCCTAGGGGAAAAGTGCGCACACCGTTGTAATCGGGCGAGCTTCTACTTTCAGATGCAACAGAAATTTTGCGGATTGATCAATCCGTTCGCGAGATATGGCAGTTTGGAGGTAAGAAACGCTTCAGAAACTCAAAATTTTCGCAGTTCTGATGCTCGACACGAATAACTAGAACGGCCTAGGGGAAAAGTGCGCATACCGTTGTAATCGGGCGAGTTTCTACATTCAGATGCAACAGAAATTTTGCGGATCGGTCAATCCGTTCGCGAGATATGGCAGCTTGGAGGTAAGAAACGCTTGAGAAACTCAAAATTTGCGCAGTTCTGATGCTCGAAACGAATAACTGGAACGGCCTAGGCGAAAACTACACATACCGTCGTAATCGGGCGAGTTTCTACTTTCAGATGCAATAGAAATTTTGCGGATTGGTCAATCCGTTCGCGAGATATGGCAGTTTGGAGGTAAGAAACGCTTGAGAAACTCAAAATTTTCGCAGTTCTGATGCTCGAAACGAATAACTGGAACGGCGTAGGGGAAAACTACACATACCGTTGTAATCGGGCGAGTTTGTACTTTCAGATGCCACAGAAATTTTGCGGATTGATCAATCCGTTCGCGAGATATGGCAGTTTGGAAATAAGAAACGCTCGATAAACTCAAAATTTTAGCAGTTCTGATGCTCGAAACGAGTAACTAGAACGGCATAGGGGAAAAGTACGCATACCGTTGTAATCGGGCGAGTTTCTACTTTCAGATGCAATGGAAATTTTGCGGATTGGTCAATCCGTTCGCGAGATATGGCAGTTTGGATGTAAGAAACGCTTGAGAAACTCAAAATTTTCGCAGTTCTGATGCTCGACACGAATAACTAGAACGGCCTAGGGGAAAAGTGCGCATACCGTTGTAATCGGGCGAGCTTCTACTTTCAGATGCAACAGAAATTTTGCGGATTGATCAATCCGTTCGCGAGATATGGCAGTTTGGAGGTAAGAAACGCTTCAGAAACTCAAAATTTTCGCAGTTCTGATGCTCGACACGAATAACTAGAACGGCCTAGGGGAAACGTGCGCACACCGTTGTAATCGGGCGAGTTTCTACATTCAGATGCAACAGAAATTTTGCGGATCGGTCAATCCGTTCGCGAGATATGGCAGTTTGGATGTAAGAAACGCTTGAGAAACTCAAAATTTTCGCAGTTCTGATGCTCGAAACGAATAACTGGAACGGCCTAGGGGAAAACTACACATACCGTTGTAATCGGGCGAGTTTGTACTTTCAGATGCAACAGAAATATTGCGGATTGGTCAATCCGTTCGCGAGATATGGCAGTTTGGAGGTAAGAAACGCTTGAGAAATTCAAAATTTTCGCAGTTCTGATGCTCGAAACGACTGACAAGAACGGCCTAGGGGAGTAGTACGCATACCGTTGTAATCGGGCGAGTTTCTACTTTCAGATGCAACAGAAATTTTGCGGATTGGTCAATCCGTTCGCGAGATATGGCAGTTTGGATGTAAGAAACGCTTGAGAAACTCAAAATTTTCGCAGTTCTGATGCTCGACACGAATAACTAGAACGGCCTAGGGGAAAAGTGCGCACACCGTTGTAATCGGGCGAGCTTCTACTTTCAGATGCAACAGAAATTTTGCGGATTGATCAATCCGTTCGCGAGATATGGCAGTTTGGAGGTAAGAAACGCTTCAGAAACTCAAAATTTTCGCAGTTCTGATGCTCGACACGAATAACTAGAACGGCCTAGGGGAAAAGTGCGCATACCGTTGTAATCGGGCGAGTTTCTACATTCAGATGCAACAGAAATTTTGCGGATCGGTCAATCCGTTCGCGAGATATGGCAGCTTGGAGGTAAGAAACGCTTGAGAAACTCAAAATTTGCGCAGTTCTGATGCTCGAAACGAATAACTGGAACGGCCTAGGCGAAAACTACACATACCGTCGTAATCGGGCGAGTTTCTACTTTCAGATGCAATAGAAATTTTGCGGATTGGTCAATCCGTTCGCGAGATATGGCAGTTTGGAGGTAAGAAACGCTTGAGAAACTCAAAATTTTCGCAGTTCTGATGCTCGAAACGAATAACTGGAACGGCGTAGGGGAAAACTACACATACCGTTGTAATCGGGCGAGTTTGTACTTTCAGATGCAACAGAAATATTGCGGATTGGTCAATCCGTTCGCGAGATATGGCAGTTTGGAGGTAAGAATCGCTTGAGAAACTCAAAATTTTAGCAGTTCTGATGCTCGACACGAATAACTAGAAAGCCTAGGGGAAAAGTGCGCATACCGTTGTAATCGGGCGAGTTTCTACTTTCAGATGCCACAGAAATTTTGCGGATTGATCAATCCGTTCGCGAGATATGGCAGTTTGGAAATAAGAAACGCTTGATAAACTCAAAATTTTCGCAGTTCTGATGCTCGAAACGAGTAACTAGAACGGCATAGGGGAAAAGTACGCATACCGTTGTAATCGGGCGAGTTTCTACTTTCAGATGCAATGGAAATTTTGCGGATTGGTCAATCCGTTCGCGAGATATGGCAGTTTGGATGTAAGAAACGCTTGAGAAACTCAAAATTTTCGCAGATCTGATGCTCGACACGAATAATTAGAACGGCCTAGGGGAAAAGTGCCCATACCATTGTAATCGGGCGAGTTTCTACTTTCAGATGCAACAGAAATTCTGCGGATTGATCAATCCGTTCGCGAGATATGGCAGTTTGGATATAAGAAACGCTTGAGAAACTCAAAATTTTCGCAGTTCTGATGCTCGAAACGAGTAACTAGAACGGCCTAGGGGAATAGTACGCACACCGTTGTAATCGGGCGAGTTTCTACTTTCAGACGCAACAGAAATTTTGCGGATTGGTCAATCCGTTCGCGAGATATGGCAGTTTGGAGGTAAGAAACGCTTGAGAAACTCAAAATTTGCGCAGTTTTGATGCTCGACACGAATAACTAGAACGGCCTAGGGGAATAGTACGCACACCGTTTTAATCGGGCGAGTTTCTACTTTCAGACGCAACAGAAATTTTGCGGATTGGTCAATCCGTTCGCGAGATATGGCAGTTTGGAGGTAAGAAACGCTTGAGAAACTCAAAATTTTCGCAGTTCTGATGCTCGAAACGAATAACTGGAACGGCGTAGGGGAAAACTACACATACCGTTGTAATCGGGCGAGTTTGTACTTTCAGATGCAACAGAAATATTGCGGATTGGTCAATCCGTTCGCGAGATATGGCAGTTTGGAGGTAAGAATCGCTTGAGAAACTCAAAATTTTAGCAGTTCTGATGCTCGACACGAATAACTAGAAAGCCTAGGGGAAAAGTGCGCATACCGTTGTAATCGGGCGAGTTTCTACTTTCAGATGCCACAGAAATTTTGCGGATTGATCAATCCGTTCGCGAGATATGGCAGTTTGGAAATAAGAAACGCTTGATAAACTCAAAATTTTCGCAGTTCTGATGCTCGAAACGAGTAACTAGAACGGCATAGGGGAAAAGTACGCATACCGTTGTAATCGGGCGAGTTTCTACTTTCAGATGCAATGGAAATTTTGCGGATTGGTCAATCCGTTCGCGAGATATGGCAGTTTGGATGTAAGAAACGCTTGAGAAACTCAAAATTTTCGCAGTTCTGATGCTCGACACGAATAACTAGAACGGCCTAGGGGAAAAGTGCGCATACCGTTGTAATCGGGCGAGTTTCTACTTTCAGATGCAACAGAAATATTGCGGATTGGTCAATCCGTTCGCGAGATATGGCAGTTTGGAGGTAAGAAACGCTTGAGAAACTCAAAATTTTCGCATTTCTGATGCTCGAAACGAATAACTGGAACGGCCTAGGGGAAAACTACACATACCGTTGTAATCGGGCGAGTTTGTACTTTCAGATACAACAGAAATTTTGCGGATTTGTAAATCCGTTTGCGAGATGTGGCAGTTTGGAGGTCAGAAACGCTTGAGAAACTCCAAATTTTCACAGTTCTGATGCTCGAAACGAATAACCAAAACGGCCTAGGGGAAAAGTACGCATACCGATGTAATCGGGCGAGTTTCTACTTTCAGATGCAACAGGAATTTTGCGGATTGGTCAATCCCTTCGCGAGATATGGCAGTTTGGAGGTAAGAAACGCTTGAGAAACTCAAAATTTGCGCAGTTCTGATGCTCGAAACGAATAACTAGAACGGCCTACGGGAAAAGTGCTCATACCGTTGTAATCGGGCGAGTTTCTACTTTCAGATGCAACAGAAATTTTGCGGATCGGTCAATCCGTTCGCGAGATATGGCAGTTTGGATGTAAGAAACGCTTGAGAAACTCAAAATTTTCGCAGTTCTGATGCTCGAAACGAATAACTGGAACGGCCTAGGGGAAAACTACACATACCGTTGTAATCGAGCGAGTTTCTACTTTCAGATGCAACAGAAATTTTGCGGATTGGTCAATCCGTTCGCGAGATATGGCAGTTTGGAGGTAAGAAACGCTTGAGAAACTCAAAATTTTCGCAGTTCTGATGCTCGACACGAATAACTAGAACGGCCTAGGGGAAAAGTGCGCATACCGTTGTAATCGGGCGAGCTTCTACTTTCAGATGCAACAGAAATTTTGCGGATTGATCAATCCGTTCGCGAGATATGGCAGTTTGGAGGTAAGAAACGCTTCAGAAACTCAAAATTTTCGCAGTTCTGATGCTCGACACGAATAACTAGAACGGCCTAGGGGAAACGTGCGCATACCGTTGTAATCGGGCGAGTTTCTACATTCAGATGCAACAGAAATTTTGCGGATCGGTCAATCCGTTCGCGAGATATGGCAGTTTGGATGTAAGAAACGCTTGAGAAACTCAAAATTTTCGCAGTTCTGATGCTCGAAACGAATAACTGGAACGGCCTAGGGGAAAACTACACATACCGTTGTAATCGGGCGAGTTTGTACTTTCAGATGCAACAGAAATTTTGCGGATTGGTCAATCCGTTCGCGAGATATGGCAGTTTGGAGGTAAGAAACGCTTGAGAAACTCAAAATTTTCGCAGTTCTGATGCTCGAAACGACTGACAAGAACGGCCTAGGGGAGTAGTACGCATACCGTTGTAATCGGGCGAGTTTCTACTTTCAGATGCAACAGAAATTTTGCGGATTGGTCAATCCGTTCGCGAGATATGGCAGTTTGGATGTAAGAAACGCTTGAGAAACTCAAAATTTTCGCAGATCTGATGCTCGACACGAATAATTAGAACGGCCTAGGGGAAAAGTGCCCATACCGTTGTAATCGGGCGAGTTTCTACTTTCAGATGCAACAGAAATTTTGCGGATTGATCAATCCGTTCGCGAGATATGGCAGTTTGGAAATAAGAAACGCTTGATAAACTCAAAATTTTCGCAGTTCTGATGCTCGAAACGAGTAACTAGAACGGCCTAGGGGAATAGTACGCACACCGTTGTAATCGGGCGAGTTTCTACTTTCAGACGCAACAGAAATTTTGCGGATTGGTCAATCCGTTCGCGAGATATGGCAGTTTGGAGGTAAGAAACGCTTGAGAAACTCAAAGTTTTCGCAGTTCTGATGCTCGAAACGAGTAACTAGAACGGCATAGGGGAAGAGTACGCATACCGTTGTAATCGGGTGAGTTTCTACTTTCAGATGCAACAGAAATTTTGCGGATTGGTCAATCCGTTCGCGAGATGTGGCCGTTTGGATGTAAGAAACGCTTGAGAAACTCAAAATTTTCGCAGTTCTGATGCTCGAAACGAGTAACTAGAACGGCATAGGGGAAGAGTACGCATACCGTTGTAATCGGGTGAGTTTCTACTTTCAGATGCAACAGAAATTTTGCGGATTGGTCAATCCGTTCGCGAGATGTGGCCGTTTGGATGTAAGAAACGCTTGAGAAACTCAAAATTTTCGCAGTTCTGATGCTCGAAACGAGTAACTAGAACGGCATAGGGGAAGAGTACGCATACCGTTGTAATCGGGTGAGTTTCTACTTTCAGATGCAACAGAAATTTTGCGGATTGATCAATCCGTTCGCGAGATATGGCAGTTTGGAAATAAGAAACGCTTGATAAACTCAAAATTTTCGCAGTTCTGATGCTCGAAACGAGTAACTAGAACGGCCTAGGGGAATAGTACGCACACCGTTTTAATCGGGCGAGTTTCTACTTTCAGACGCAACAGAAATTTTGCGGATTGGTCAATCCGTTCGCGAGATATGGCAGTTTGGAGGTAAGAAACGCTTGAGAAACTCAAAATTTTCGCAGTTCTGATGCTCGAAACGAGTAACTAGAACGGCCTAGGGGAATAGTACGCACACCGTTGTAATCGGGCGAGTTTCTACTTTCAGACGCAACAGAAATTTTGCGGATTGGTCAATCCGTTCGCGAGATATGGCAGTTTGGAGGTAAGAAACGCTTGAGAAACTCAAAATTTGCGCAGTTTTGATGCTCGACACGAATAACTAGAACGGCCTAGGGGAATAGTACGCACACCGTTTTAATCGGGCGAGTTTCTACTTTCAGACGCAACAGAAATTTTGCGGATTGGTCAATCCGTTCGCGAGATATGGCAGTTTGGAGGTAAGAAACGCTTGAGAAACTCAAAATTTTCGCAGTTCTGATGCTCGAAACGAGTAACTAGAACGGCCTAGGGGAATAGTACGCACACCGTTTTAATCGGGCGAGTTTCTACTTTCAGACGCAACAGAAATTTTGCGGATTGGTCAATCCGTTCGCGAGATATGGCAGTTTGGAGGTAAGAAACGCTTGAGAAACTCAAAATTTTCGCAGTTCTGATGCTCGAAACGAATAACTGGAACGGCCTAGGGGAAAACTACACATACCGTTGTAATCGGGCGAGTTTGTACTTTCAGATGCAACAGAAATATTGCGGATTGGTCAATCCGTTCGCGAGATATGGCAGTTTGGAGGTAAGAAACGCTTGAGAAATTCAACATTTTCGCAGTTCTGATGCTCGAAACGACTGACAAGAACGGCCTAGGGGAGTAGTACGCATACCGTTGTAATCGGGCGAGCTTCTACTTTCAGATGCAACAGAAATTTTGCGGATTGGTCAATCCGTTCGCGAGATATGGCAGTTTGGAGGTAAGAAACGCTTGAGAAACTCAAAATTTGCGCAGTTTTGATGCTCGACACGAATAACTAGAACGGCCTAGGGGAAAAGTGCGTACACCGTTGTAATCGGGCGAGCTTCTACTTTCAGATGCAACAGAAATTTTGCGGATTGATCAATCCGTTCGCGAGATATGGCAGTTTGGAGGTAAGAAACGCTTCAGAAACTCAAAATTTTCGCAGTTCTGATGCTCGACACGAATAACTAGAACGGCCTAGGGGAAAAGTGCGCATACCGTTGTAATCGGGCGAGTTTCTACATTCAGATGCAACAGAAATTTTGCGGATCGGTCAATCCGTTCGCGAGATATGGCAGCTTGGAGGTAAGAAACGCTTGAGAAACTCAAAATTTGCGCAGTTCTGATGCTCGAAACGAATAACTGGAACGGCCTAGGCGAAAACTACACATACCGTCGTAATCGGGCGAGTTTCTACTTTCAGATGCAATAGAAATTTTGCGGATTGGTCAATCCGTTCGCGAGATATGGCAGTTTGGAGGTAAGAAACGCTTGAGAAACTCAAAATTTTCGCAGTTCTGATGCTCGAAACGAATAACTGGAACGGCGTAGGGGAAAACTACACATACCGTTGTAATCGGGCGAGTTTGTACTTTCAGATGCAACAGAAATATTGCGGATTGGTCAATCCGTTCGCGAGATATGGCAGTTTGGAGGTAAGAATCGCTTGAGAAACTCAAAATTTTCGCAGTTCTGATGCTCGACACGAATAACTAGAACGGCCTAGGGGAAAAGTGCGCATACCGTTGTAATCGGGCGAGTTTCTACTTTCAGATGCCACAGAAATTTTGCGGATTGATCAATCCGTTCGCGAGATATGGCAGTTTGGAAATAAGAAACGCTTGATAAACTCAAAATTTTCGCAGTTCTGATGCTCGAAACGAGTAACTAGAACGGCCTAGGGGAATAGTACGCACACCGTTGTAATCGGGCGAGTTTCTACTTTCAGACGCAACAGAAATTTTGCGGATTGGTCAATCCGTTCGCGAGATATGGCAGTTTGGAGGTAAGAAACGCTTGAGAAACTCAAAGTTTTCGCAGTTCTGATGCTCGAAACGAGTAACTAGAACGGCATAGGGGAAGAGTACGCATACCGTTGTAATCGGGTGAGTTTCTACTTTCAGATGCAACAGAAATTTTGCGGATTGGTCAATCCGTTCGCGAGATGTGGCCGTTTGGATGTAAGAAACGCTTGAGAAACTCAAAATTTTCGCAGTTCTGATGCTCGAAACGAGTAACTAGAACGGCATAGGGGAAGAGTACGCATACCGTTGTAATCGGGTGAGTTTCTACTTTCAGATGCAACAGAAATTTTGCGGATTGGTCAATCCGTTCGCGAGATGTGGCCGTTTGGATGTAAGAAACGCTTGAGAAACTCAAAATTTTCGCAGTTCTGATGCTCGAAACGAGTAACTAGAACGGCATAGGGGAAGAGTACGCATACCGTTGTAATCGGGTGAGTTTCTACTTTCAGATGCAACAGAAATTTTGCGGATTGATCAATCCGTTCGCGAGATATGGCAGTTTGGAAATAAGAAACGCTTGATAAACTCAAAATTTTCGCAGTTCTGATGCTCGAAACGAGTAACTAGAACGGCCTAGGGGAATAGTACGCACACCGTTTTAATCGGGCGAGTTTCTACTTTCAGACGCAACAGAAATTTTGCGGATTGGTCAATCCGTTCGCGAGATATGGCAGTTTGGAGGTAAGAAACGCTTGAGAAACTCAAAATTTTCGCAGTTCTGATGCTCGAAACGAGTAACTAGAACGGCCTAGGGGAATAGTACGCACACCGTTGTAATCGGGCGAGTTTCTACTTTCAGACGCAACAGAAATTTTGCGGATTGGTCTATCCGTTCGCGAGATATGGCAGTTTGGAGGTAAGAAACGCTTGAGAAACTCAAAATTTGCGCAGTTTTGATGCTCGACACGAATAACTAGAACGGCCTAGGGGAATAGTACGCACACCGTTTTAATCGGGCGAGTTTCTACTTTCAGACGCAACAGAAATTTTGCGGATTGGTCAATCCGTTCGCGAGATATGGCAGTTTGGAGGTAAGAAACGCTTGAGAAACTCAAAATTTTCGCAGTTCTGATGCTCGAAACGAGTAACTAGAACGGCCTAGGGGAATAGTACGCACACCGTTTTAATCGGGCGAGTTTCTACTTTCAGACGCAACAGAAATTTTGCGGATTGGTCAATCCGTTCGCGAGATATGGCAGTTTGGAGGTAAGAAACGCTTGAGAAACTCAAAATTTTCGCAGTTCTGATGCTCGAAACGAATAACTGGAACGGCCTAGGGGAAAACTACACATACCGTTGTAATCGGGCGAGTTTGTACTTTCAGATGCAACAGAAATATTGCGGATTGGTCAATCCGTTCGCGAGATATGGCAGTTTGGAGGTAAGAAACGCTTGAGAAATTCAACATTTTCGCAGTTCTGATGCTCGAAACGACTGACAAGAACGGCCTAGGGGAGTAGTACGCATACCGTTGTAATCGGGCGAGCTTCTACTTTCAGATGCAACAGAAATTTTGCGGATTGGTCAATCCGTTCGCGAGATATGGCAGTTTGGAGGTAAGAAACGCTTGAGAAACTCAAAATTTGCGCAGTTTTGATGCTCGACACGAATAACTAGAACGGCCTAGGGGAAAAGTGCGTACACCGTTGTAATCGGGCGAGCTTCTACTTTCAGATGCAACAGAAATTTTGCGGATTGATCAATCCGTTCGCGAGATATGGCAGTTTGGAGGTAAGAAACGCTTCAGAAACTCAAAATTTTCGCAGTTCTGATGCTCGACACGAATAACTAGAACGGCCTAGGGGAAAAGTGCGCATACCGTTGTAATCGGGCGAGTTTCTACATTCAGATGCAACAGAAATTTTGCGGATCGGTCAATCCGTTCGCGAGATATGGCAGCTTGGAGGTAAGAAACGCTTGAGAAACTCAAAATTTGCGCAGTTCTGATGCTCGAAACGAATAACTGGAACGGCCTAGGCGAAAACTACACATACCGTCGTAATCGGGCGAGTTTCTACTTTCAGATGCAATAGAAATTTTGCGGATTGGTCAATCCGTTCGCGAGATATGGCAGTTTGGAGGTAAGAAACGCTTGAGAAACTCAAAATTTTCGCAGTTCTGATGCTCGAAACGAATAACTGGAACGGCGTAGGGGAAAACTACACATACCGTTGTAATCGGGCGAGTTTGTACTTTCAGATGCAACAGAAATATTGCGGATTGGTCAATCCGTTCGCGAGATATGGCAGTTTGGAGGTAAGAATCGCTTGAGAAACTCAAAATTTTCGCAGTTCTGATGCTCGACACGAATAACTAGAACGGCCTAGGGGAAAAGTGCGCATACCGTTGTAATCGGGCGAGTTTCTACTTTCAGATGCCACAGAAATTTTGCGGATTGATCAATCCGTTCGCGAGATATGGCAGTTTGGAAATAAGAAACGCTTGATAAACTCAAAATTTTCGCAGTTCTGATGCTCGAAACGAGTAACTAGAACGGCCTAGGGGAATAGTACGCACACCGTTGTAATCGGGCGAGTTTCTACTTTCAGACGCAACAGAAATTTTGCGGATTGGTCAATCCGTTCGCGAGATATGGCAGTTTGGAGGTAAGAAACGCTTGAGAAACTCAAAGTTTTCGCAGTTCTGATGCTCGAAACGAGTAACTAGAACGGCATAGGGGAAGAGTACGCATACCGTTGTAATCGGGTGAGTTTCTACTTTCAGATGCAACAGAAATTTTGCGGATTGGTCAATCCGTTCGCGAGATGTGGCCGTTTGGATGTAAGAAACGCTTGAGAAACTCAAAATTTTCGCAGTTCTGATGCTCGAAACGAGTAACTAGAACGGCATAGGGGAAGAGTACGCATACCGTTGTAATCGGGTGAGTTTCTACTTTCAGATGCAACAGAAATTTTGCGGATTGGTCAATCCGTTCGCGAGATGTGGCCGTTTGGATGTAAGAAACGCTTGAGAAACTCAAAATTTTCGCAGTTCTGATGCTCGAAACGAGTAACTAGAACGGCATAGGGGAAGAGTACGCATACCGTTGTAATCGGGTGAGTTTCTACTTTCAGATGCAACAGAAATTTTGCGGATTGATCAATCCGTTCGCGAGATATGGCAGTTTGGAAATAAGAAACGCTTGATAAACTCAAAATTTTCGCAGTTCTGATGCTCGAAACGAGTAACTAGAACGGCCTAGGGGAATAGTACGCACACCGTTTTAATCGGGCGAGTTTCTACTTTCAGACGCAACAGAAATTTTGCGGATTGGTCAATCCGTTCGCGAGATATGGCAGTTTGGAGGTAAGAAACGCTTGAGAAACTCAAAATTTTCGCAGTTCTGATGCTCGAAACGAGTAACTAGAACGGCCTAGGGGAATAGTACGCACACCGTTGTAATCGGGCGAGTTTCTACTTTCAGACGCAACAGAAATTTTGCGGATTGGTCAATCCGTTCGCGAGATATGGCAGTTTGGAGGTAAGAAACGCTTGAGAAACTCAAAATTTGCGCAGTTTTGATGCTCGACACGAATAACTAGAACGGCCTAGGGGAATAGTACGCACACCGTTTTAATCGGGCGAGTTTCTACTTTCAGACGCAACAGAAATTTTGCGGATTGGTCAATCCGTTCGCGAGATATGGCAGTTTGGAGGTAAGAAACGCTTGAGAAACTCAAAATTTTCGCAGTTCTGATGCTCGAAACGAGTAACTAGAACGGCCTAGGGGAATAGTACGCACACCGTTGTAATCGGGCGAGTTTCTACTTTCAGACGCAACAGAAATTTTGCGGATTGGTCAATCCGTTCGCGAGATATGGCAGTTTGGAGGTAAGAAACGCTTGAGAAACTCAAAATTTGCGCAGTTTTGATGCTCGACACGAATAACTAGAACGGCCTAGGGGAATAGTACGCACACCGTTTTAATCGGGCGAGTTTCTACTTTCAGACGCAACAGAAATTTTGCGGATTGGTCAATCCGTTCGCGAGATATGGCAGTTTGGAGGTAAGAAACGCTTGAGAAACTCAAAATTTTCGCAGTTCTGATGTTCGAAACGAGTAACTAGAACGGCCTAGGGGAATAGTACGCACACCGTTGTAATCGGGCGAGTTTCTACTTTCAGACGCAACAGAAATTTTGCGGATTGGTCAATCCGTTCGCGAGATATGGCAGTTTGGAGGTAAGAAACGCTTGAGAAACTCAAAGTTTTCGCAGTTCTGATGCTCGAAACGAATAACTGGAACGGCCTAGGCGAAAACTACACATACCGTCGTAATCGGGCGAGTTTGTACTTTCAGATGCAACAGAAATATTGCGGATTGGTCAATCCGTTCGCGAGATATGGCAGTTTGGAGGAAAGAATCGCTTGAGAAACTCAAAATTTTCGCAGTTCTGATGCTCGACACGAATAACTAGAACGGCCTAGGGGAAAAGTGCGCATACCGTTGTAATCGGGCGAGTTTCTACTTTCAGATGCCACAGAAATTTTGCGGATTGATCAATCCGTTCGCGAGATATGGCAGTTTGGAAATAAGAAACGCTTGATAAACTCAAAATTTTCGCAGTTCTATTGCTCGAAACGAGTAACTAGAACGGCATAGGGGAAAAGTACGCATACCGTTGTAATCGGGCGAGTTTCTACTTTCAGATGCAATGGAAATTTTGCGGATTGGTCAATCCGTTCGCGAGATATGGCTGTTTGGATGTAAGAAACGCTTGAGAAACTCAAAATTTTCGCAGATCTGATGCTCGACACGAATAACTAGAACGGCCTAGGGGAAAAGTGCCCATACCGTTGTAATCGGGCGAGTTTCTACTTTCAGATGCAACAGAAATTTTGCGGATTGATCAATCCGTTCGCGAGATATGGCAGTTTGGATATAAGAAACGCTTGAGAAACTCAAAATTTTCGCAGTTCTGATGCTCGAAACGAGTAACTAGAACGGCCTAGGGGAATAGTACGCACACCGTTGTAATCGGGCGAGTTTCTACTTTCAGACGCATCAGAAATTTTGCGGATTGGTCAATCCGTTCGCGAGATATGGCTGTTTGGAGGTAAGAAACGCTTGAGAAACTCAAAATTTGCGCAGTTTTGATGCTCGACACGAATAACTAGAACGGCCTAGGGGAATAGTACGCACACCGTTTTAATCGGGCGAGTTTCTACTTTCAGACGCAACAGAAATTTTGCGGATTGGTCAATCCGTTCGCGAGATATGGCAGTTTGGAGGTAAGAAACGCTTGAGAAACTCAAAATTTTCGCAGTTCTGATGCTCGAAACGAGTAACTAGAACGGCCTAGGGGAATAGTACGCACACCGTTGTAATCGGGCGAGTTTCTACTTTCAGACGCAACAGAAATTTTGCGGATTGGTCAATCCGTTCGCGAGATATGGCAGTTTGGAGGTAAGAAACGCTTGAGAAACTCAAAGTTTTCGCAGTTCTGATGCTCGAAACGAGTAACTAGAACGGCATAGGGGAAGAGTACGCATACCGTTGTAATCGGGTGAGTTTCTACTTTCAGATGCAACAGAAATTTTGCGGATTGGTCAATCCGTTCGCGAGATGTGGCCGTTTGGATGTAAGAAACGCTTGAGAAACTCAAAATTTTCGCAGTTCTGATGCTCGAAACGGGTAACTAGAACGGCATAGGGGAAGAGTACGCATACCGTTGTAATCGGGTGAGCTTCTACTTTCAGATGCAACAGAAATTTTGCGGATTGATCAATCCGTTCGCGAGATATGGCAGTTTGGAAATAAGAAACGCTTGATAAACTCAAAATTTTCGCAGTTCTGATGCTCGAAACGAGTAACTAGAACGGCATAGGGGAAAAGTACGCATACCGTTGTAATCGGGCGAGTTTCTACTTTCAGATGCAATGGAGATTTTGCGGATTGGTCAATCCGTTCGCAAGATATGGCAGTTTGGATGTAAGAAACGCTTGAGAAACTCAATATTTTCGCAGATCTGATGCTCGACACGAATAACTAGAACGGCCTAGGGGAAAAGTGCGCATACCGTTGTAATCGGGCGAGTTTCTACTTTCAGATGCAACAGAAATTTTGCGGATTGATCAATCCGTTCGCGAGATATGGCAGTTTGGATATAAGAAACGCATGAGAAACTCAAAATTTTCGCAGTTCTGATGCTCGAAACGAGTAACTAGAACGGCATAGGGGAAAAGTACGCATACCGTTGTAATCGGGCGAGTTTCTACTTTCAGATGCAATAGAAATTTTGCGGATTGGTCAATCCGTTCGAGAGATATGGCAGTTTGGAGGTAAGAATCGCTTGAGAAACTCAAAATTTTCGCAGATCTGATGCTCGACACGAATAACTAGAACGGCCTAGGGGAAAAGTGCGCAAACCGTTGTAATCGGGCGAGTTTCTACTTTCAGATGCAACAGAAATTTTGCGGACTGATCAATCCGTTCGCGAGATATGGCAGTTTGGATATAAGAAACGCTTGAGAAACTAAAAATTTTCGCAGTTCTGATGCTCGAAACGAGTAACTAGAACGGCCTAGGGGAATAGTACGCATACCGATGTAATCGGGCGAGTTTCTACTTTCAGACGCCACAGAAATTTTGCGGATTGATCAATCCGTTCGCGAGATATGGCAGTTTGGAAATAAGAAACGCTTGATAAACTCAAAATTTTCGCAGTCCTGATGCTCGAAACGAGTAACTAGAACGGCATAGGGGAAAAGTACGCATACCGTTGTAATCGGGCGAGTTTCTACTTTCAGATGCAATAGAAATTTTGCGGATTGGTCAATCCGTTCGCGAGATATGGCAGTTTGGAGGTAAGAATCGCTTGAGAAACTCAAAATTTTCGCAGTTCTGATGCTCGACACGAATAACTAGAACGGCCTAGGGGAAAAGTGCGCATACCGTTGTAATTGGGCGAGTTTCTACTTTCAGTTGCAACAGAAATTTTGCGGATTGATCAATCCGTTCGCGAGATATGGCCGTTTGGAAATAAGAAACGCTTGAGAAACTCAAAATTTTCGCAGTTCTGATGCTCGAAACGAATAACTAGAACCGCCTAGGGGAAAAGTGCGCATACCGTTGTAATCGGGCGAGTTTCTACTTTCAGATGCCACAGAAATTTTGCGGATTGATCAATCCGTTCGCGAGATATGGCAGTTTGGAAATAAGAAACGCTTGATAAACTCAAAATTTTCGCAGTTCTGATGCTCGAAACGAGTAACTAGAACGGCATAGGGGAAAAGTACGCATACCGTTGTAATCGGGCGAGTTTCTACTTTCAGATGCAATGGAAATTTTGCGGATTGGTCAATACGTTCGCGAGATATGGCAGTTTGGATGTAAGAAACGCTTGAGAAACTCAAAATTTTCGCAGATCTGATGCTCGACACGAATAACTAGAACGGCCTAGGGGAAAAGTGCGCATACCGTTGTAATCGGGCGAGTTTCTACTTTCAGATGCAACAGAAATTTTGCGGATTGATCAATCCGTTCGCGAGATATGGCAGTTTGGATATAAGAAACGCTTGAGAAACTCAAAATTTTCGCAGTTCTGATGCTCGAAACGAGTAAATAGAACGGCCTAGGGGAATAGTATGCACACCGTTGTAATCGGGCGGGTTTCTACTTTCAGACGCAACAGAAATTTTGCGGATTGGTCAATCCGTTCGCGAGATATGGCAGTTTGGAGGTAAGAAACGCTTGAGAAACTCAAAATTTGCGCAGTTTTGATGCTCGACACGAATAACTAGAACGGCCTAGGGGAATAGTACGCACACCCTTGTAATCGGGCGAGTTTCTACTTTCAGACGCAACAGAAATTTTGCGGATTGGTCAATCCGTTCGCGAGATATGGCAGTTTGGAGGTAAGAAACGCTTGAGAAACTCAAAATTTTCGCAGTTCTGATGCTCGAAACGAATGACTAGAACGGCCTAGGGGAGAAGTACGCATACCGTTGTAATCGGGCGGGTTTCTACTTTCAGATGCAACAGAAATCATGCGGATCGGTCAATCCGTTCGCGAGATATGGCAGTTTGGATGTAAGAAACGATTGAGAAACTCAAAATTTTCGCAGTTCTGATGCTCGAAACGAATAACTGGAACGGCCTAGGGGAAAACTACACATAACGTTGTAATCGGGCGAGTTTCTACTTTCAGATGCAACAGAAATTTTGCGGATTGGTCGATCTGTTCGCGAGATATGGCAGTTTGGAAGTAGGAAACGCTTGAGAAACTTAAAATTTTCGCAGTTCTGATGCTCGAAACGAATAACTAGAACGGCATAGGGGAAGAGTACGCATACCGTTGTAATCGGGCGAGTTTCTACTTTCAGATGCAACAGAAATTTTGCGGATTGATCAATCCGTTCGCGAGATATGGCAGTTTGGATATAAGAAACGCTTGAGAAACTCAAAATTTTCGCAGTTCTGATGCTCGAAACGAGTAACTAGAACGGCCTAGGGGAATAGTACGCACATCGTAGTAATCGGGCGAGTTTCTACTTTCAGACGCAACAGAAATTTTGCTGATTGGTCAATCCGATCGCGAGATATGGCAGTTTGGAGGTAAGAAACGCTTGAGAAACTCAAAATTTTCGCAGTTCTGGTGCTCGAAACCAATAACTGGAAAGGCCTACGGGAAAACTACACATACCATTGTAATCGGGCGAGTTTCTACTTTCAGATACTACAGAAATTTTGCAGATTGGTCTATCCGTTCGCGAGATATGGCAGTTTGGAGATAAGAAACGCTTGAGAAACTCAAAATTTTCGCAGTTCTGATGCTCGAAACGAGTAACTAGAACGGCCTAGGGGAATAGTACGCACATCGTTGTAATCGGGCGAGTTTCTACTTTCAGACGCAACAGAAATTTTGCGGATTGGTCAATCCGATCGCGAGATATGGCAGTTTGGAGGTAAGAAACGCTTGAGAAACTCAAAATTTTCGCAGTTCTGATGCTCGAAACCAATAACTGGAAAGGCCTACGGGAAAACTACACATACCGTTGTAATCGGGCGAGTTTCTACTTTCAGATACTACAGAAATTTTGCAGATTGGTCTATCCGTTCGCGAGATATGGCAGTTTGGATATAAGAAACGCATGAGAAACTCAAAATTTTCGCAGTTCTGATGCTCGAAACGAGTAACTAGAACGGCATAGGGGAAAAGTACGCATACCGTTGTAATCGGGCGAGTTTCTACTTTCAGATGCAATAGAAATTTTGCGGATTGGTCAATCCGTTCGAGAGATATGGCAGTTTGGAGGTAAGAATCGCTTGAGAAACTCAAAATTTTCGCAGATCTGATGCTCGACACGAATAACTAGAACGGCCTAGGGGAAAAGTGCGCATACCGTTGTAATCGGGCGAGTTTCTACTTTCAGATGCAACAGAAATTTTGCGGATTGATCAATCCGTTCGCGAGATATGGCAGTTTGGATATAAGAAACGCTTGAGAAACTAAAAATTTTCGCAGTTCTGATGCTCGAAACGAATAACTAGAACCGCCTAGGGGAAAAGTGCGCATACCGTTGTAATCGGGCGAGTTTCTACTTTCAGATGCCACAGAAATTTTGCGGATTGATCAATCCGTTCGCGAGATATGGCAGTTTGGAAATAAGAAACGCTTGATAAACTCAAAATTTTCGCAGTTCTGATGCTCGAAACGAGTAACTAGAACGGCATAGGGGAAAAGTACGCATACCGTTGTAATCGGGCGAGTTTCTACTTTCAGATGCAATGGAAATTTTGCGGATTGGTCAATACGTTCGCGAGATATGGCAGTTTGGATGTAAGAAACGCTTGAGAAACTCAAAATTTTCGCAGATCTGATGCTCGACACGAATAACTAGAACGGCCTAGGGGAAAAGTGCGCATACCGTTGTAATCGGGCGAGTTTCTACTTTCAGATGCAACAGAAATTTTGCGGATTGATCAATCCGTTCGCGAGATATGGCAGTTTGGATATAAGAAACGCTTGAGAAACTCAAAATTTTCGCAGTTCTGATGCTCGAAACGAGTAAATAGAACGGCCTAGGGGAATAGTATGCACACCGTTGTAATCGGGCGAGTTTCTACTTTCAGACGCAACAGAAATTTTGCGGATTGGTCAATCCGTTCGCGAGATATGGCAGTTTGGAGGTAAGAAACGCTTGAGAAACTCAAAATTTGCGCAGTTTTGATGCTCGACACGAATAACTAGAACGGCCTAGGGGAATAGTACGCACACCCTTGTAATCGGGCGAGTTTCTACTTTCAGACGCAACAGAAATTTTGCGGATTGGTCAATCCGTTCGCGAGATATGGCAGTTTGGAGGTAAGAAACGCTTGAGAAACTCAAAATTTTCGCAGTTCTGATGCTCGAAACGAATGACTAGAACGGCCTAGGGGAGAAGTACGCATACCGTTGTAATCGGGCGGGTTTCTACTTTCAGATGCAACAGAAATCATGCGGATCGGTCAATCCGTTCGCGAGATATGGCAGTTTGGATGTAAGAAACGATTGAGAAACTCAAAATTTTCGCAGTTCTGATGCTCGAAACGAATAACTGGAACGGCCTAGGGGAAAACTACACATAACGTTGTAATCGGGCGAGTTTCTACTTTCAGATGCAACAGAAATTTTGCGGATTGGTCGATCTGTTCGCGAGATATGGCAGTTTGGAAGTAGGAAACGCTTGAGAAACTTAAAATTTTCGCAGTTCTGATGCTCGAAACGAATAACTAGAACGGCATAGGGGAAGAGTACGCATACCGTTGTAATCGGGCGAGTTTCTACTTTCAGATGCAACAGAAATTTTGCGGATTGATCAATCCGTTCGCGAGATATGGCAGTTTGGATATAAGAAACGCTTGAGAAACTCAAAATTTTCGCAGTTCTGATGCTCGAAACGAGTAACTAGAACGGCCTAGGGGAATAGTACGCACATCGTAGTAATCGGGCGAGTTTCTACTTTCAGACGCAACAGAAATTTTGCTGATTGGTCAATCCGATCGCGAGATATGGCAGTTTGGAGGTAAGAAACGCTTGAGAAACTCAAAATTTTCGCAGTTCTGGTGCTCGAAACCAATAACTGGAAAGGCCTACGGGAAAACTACACATACCATTGTAATCGGGCGAGTTTCTACTTTCAGATACTACAGAAATTTTGCAGATTGGTCTATCCGTTCGCGAGATATGGCAGTTTGGAGATAAGAAACGCTTGAGAAACTCAAAATTTTCGCAGTTCTGATGCTCGAAACGAGTAACTAGAACGGCCTAGGGGAATAGTACGCACATCGTTGTAATCGGGCGAGTTTCTACTTTCAGACGCAACAGAAATTTTGCGGATTGGTCAATCCGATCGCGAGATATGGCAGTTTGGAGGTAAGAAACGCTTGAGAAACTCAAAATTTTCGCAGTTCTGATGCTCGAAACCAATAACTGGAAAGGCCTACGGGAAAACTACACATACCGTTGTAATCGGGCGAGTTTCTACTTTCAGATACTACAGAAATTTTGCAGATTGGTCTATCCGTTCGCGAGATATGGCAGTTTGGATATAAGAAACGCTTGAGAAACTCAAAATTTTCGCAGTTCTGATGCTCGAAACGAGTAACTAGAACGGCCTAGGGGAATAGTACGCACATCGTAGTAATCGGGCGAGTTTCTACTTTCAGACGCAACAGAAATTTTGCTGATTGGTCAATCCGATCGCGAGATATGGCAGTTTGGAGGTAAGAAACGCTTGAGAAACTCAAAATTTTCGCAGTTCTGGTGCTCGAAACCAATAACTGGAAAGGCCTACGGGAAAACTACACATACCATTGTAATCGGGCGAGTTTCTACTTTCAGATACTACAGAAATTTTGCAGATTGGTCTATCCGTTCGCGAGATATGGCAGTTTGGAGATAAGAAACGCTTGAGAAACTCAAAATTTTCGCAGTTCTGATGCTCGAAACGAGTAACTAGAACGGCCTAGGGGAATAGTACGCACATCGTTGTAATCGGGCGAGTTTCTACTTTCAGACGCAACAGAAATTTTGCGGATTGGTCAATCCGATCGCGAGATATGGCAGTTTGGAGGTAAGAAAC
Source organism: Ptiloglossa arizonensis (assembly GCF_051014685.1). Taxonomy (NCBI): domain Eukaryota; kingdom Metazoa; phylum Arthropoda; class Insecta; order Hymenoptera; family Colletidae; genus Ptiloglossa; species Ptiloglossa arizonensis. Next base: position 241,499 of record NW_027478555.1, on the reverse strand, counting down.
GCTTGAGAAACTCAAAATTTTCGCAGTTCTGATGCTCGAAACCAATAACTGGAAAGGCCTACGGGAAAACTACACATACCGTTGTAATCGGGCGAGTTTCTACTTTCAGATACTACAGAAATTTTGCAGATTGGTCTATCCGTTCGCGAGATATGGCAGTTTGGATATAAGAAACGCATGAGAAACTCAAAATTTTCGCAGTTCTGATGCTCGAAACGAGTAACTAGAACGGCATAGGGGAAAAGTACGCATACCGTTGTAATCGGGCGAGTTTCTACTTTCAGATGCAATAGAAATTTTGCGGATTGGTCAATCGGTTCGAGAGATATGGCAGTTTGGAGGTAAGAATCGCTTGAGAAACTCAAAATTTTCGCAGATCTGATGCTCGACACGAATAACTAGAACGGCCTAGGGGAAAAGTGCGCATACCGTTGTAATCGGGCGAGTTTCTACTTTCAGATGCAACAGAAATTTTGCGGATTGATCAATCCGTTCGCGAGATATGGCAGTTTGGATATAAGAAACGCTTGAGAAACAAAAATTTTCGCAGTTCTGATGCTCGAAACGAGTAACTAGAACGGCCTAGGGGAATAGTACGCATACCGATGTAATCGGGCGAGTTTCTACTTTCAGACGCCACAGAAATTTTGCGGATTGATCAATCCGTTCGCGAGATATGGCAGTTTGGAAATAAGAAACGCTTGATAAACTCAAAATTTTCGCAGTCCTGATGCTCGAAACGAGTAACTAGAACGGCATAGGGGAAAAGTACGCATACCGTTGTAATCGGGCGAGTTTCTACTTTCAGATGCAATAGAAATTTTGCGGATTGGTCAATCCGTTCGCGAGATATGGCAGTTTGGAGGTAAGAATCGCTTGAGAAACTCAAAATTTTCGCAGTTCTGATGCTCGACACGAATAACTAGAACGGCCTAGGGGAAAAGTGCGCATACCGTTGTAATTGGGCGAGTTTCTACTTTCAGTTGCAACAGAAATTTTGCGGATTGATCAATCCGTTCGCGAGATATGGCAGTTTGGAAATAAGAAACGCTTGAGAAACTCAAAATTTTCGCAGTTCTGATGCTCGAAACGAATAACTAGAACCGCCTAGGGGAAAAGTGCGCATACCGTTGTAATCGGGCGAGTTTCTACTTTCAGATGCCACAGAAATTTTGCGGATTGATCAATCCGTTCGCGAGATATGGCAGTTTGGAAATAAGAAACGCTTGATAAACTCAAAATTTTCGCAGTTCTGATGCTCGAAACGAGTAACTAGAACGGCATAGGGGAAAAGTACGCATACCGTTGTAATCGGGCGAGTTTCTACTTTCAGATGCAATGGAAATTTTGCGGATTGGTCAATACGTTCGCGAGATATGGCAGTTTGGATGTAAGAAACGCTTGAGAAACTCAAAATTTTCGCAGATCTGATGCTCGACACGAATAACTAGAACGGCCTAGGGGAAAAGTGCGCATACCGTTGTAATCGGGCGAGTTTCTACTTTCAGATGCAACAGAAATTTTGCGGATTGATCAATCCGTTCGCGAGATATGGCAGTTTGGATATAAGAAACGCTTGAGAAACTCAAAATTTTCGCAGTTCTGATGCTCGAAACGAGTAAATAGAACGGCCTAGGGGAATAGTATGCACACCGTTGTAATCGGGCGAGTTTCTACTTTCAGACGCAACAGAAATTTTGCGGATTGGTCAATCCGTTCGCGAGATATGGCAGTTTGGAGGTAAGAAACGCTTGAGAAACTCAAAATTTGCGCAGTTTTGATGCTCGACACGAATAACTAGAACGGCCTAGGGGAATAGTACGCACACCCTTGTAATCGGGCGAGTTTCTACTTTCAGACGCAACAGAAATTTTGCGGATTGGTCAATCCGTTCGCGAGATATGGCAGTTTGGAGGTAAGAAACGCTTGAGAAACTCAAAATTTTCGCAGTTCTGATGCTCGAAACGAGTAACTAGAACGGCCTAGGGGAATAGTACGCACACCGTTGTAATCGGGCGAGTTTCTACTTTCAGACGCAACAGAAATTTTGCGGATTGGTCAATCCGTTCGCGAGATCTGGCAGTTTGGAGGTAAGAAACGCTTGAGAAACTCAAAGTTTTCGCAGTTCTGATGCTCGAAACGAGTAACTAGAACGGCATAGGGGAAGAGTACGCATACCGTTGTAATCGGGTGAGTTTCTACTTTCAGATGCAACAGAAATTTTGCGGATTGGTCAATCCGTTCGCGAGATGTGGCCGTTTGGATGTAAGAAACGCTTGAGAAACTCAAAATTTTCGCATTTCTGATGCTCGAAACGAGTAACTAGAACGGCATAGGGGAAGAGTACGCATACCGTTGTAATCGGGTGAGTTTCTACTTTCAGATGCAACAGAAATTTTGCGGATTGATCAATCCGTTCGCGAGATATGGCAGTTTGGAAATAAGAAACGCTTGATAAACTCAAAATTTTCGCAGTTCTGATGCTCGAAACGAGTAACTAGAACGGCATAGGGGAAAAGTACGCATACCGTTCTAATCGGGCGAGTTTCTACTTTCAGATGCAATGGAAATTTTGCGGATTGGTCAATCCGTTCGCGAGATATGGCAGTTTGGATGTAAGAAACGCTTGAGAAACTCAAAATTTTCGCAGATGTGATGCTCGACACGAATAACTAGAACGGCCTAGGGGAAAAGTGCGCATACCGTTTTAATCGGGCGAGTTTCTACTTTCAGATGCAACAGAAATTTTGCGGATTGATCAATCCGTTCGCGAGATATGGCAGTTTGGAGATAAGAAACGCTTGAGAAACTCAAAATTTTCGCAGTTCTGATGCTCGAAACGAGTAACTAGAACGGCCTAGGGGAATAGTACGCACATCGTTGTAATCGGGCGAGTTTCTACTTTCAGACGCAACAGAAATTTTGCGGATTGGTCAATCCGTTCGCGAGATATGGCAGTTTGGAGGTAAGAAACGCTTGAGAAACTCAAAATTTTCGCAGTTCTGATGCTCGAAACCAATAACTGGAAAGGCCTACGGGAAAACTACACATACCGTTGTAATCGGGCGAGTTTCTACTTTCAGATACTACAGAAATTTTGCAGATTGGTCTATCCGTTCGCGAGATATGGCAGTTTGGAGATAAGAAACGCTTGAGAAACTCAAAATTTTCGCAGTTCTGATGCTCGAAACGAGTAACTAGAACGGCCTAGGGGAATAGTACGCACATCGTTGTAATCGGGCGAGTTTCTACTTTTAGACGCAACAGAAATTTTGCGGATTGGTCAATCCGATCGCGAGATATGGCAGTTTGGAGGTAAGAAACGCTTGAGAAACTCAAAATTTTCGCAGTTCTGATGCTCGAAACCAATAACTGGAAAGGCCTACGGGAAAACTACACATACCGTTGTAATCGGGCGAGTTTCTACTTTCAGATGCAACAGAAATTTTGCGGATTGATCAATCCGTTCGCGAGATATGGCAGTTTGGAAATAAGAAACGCTTGATAAACTCAAAATTTTCGCAGTTCTGATGCTCGAAACGAGTAACTAGACCGGCATAGGGGAAAAGTACGCATACCGTTCTAATCGGGCGAGTTTCTACTTTCAGATGCAATGGAAATTTTGCGGATTGGTCAATCCGTTCGCGAGATATGGCAGTTTGGATGTAAGAAACGCTTGAGAAACTCAAAATTTTCGCAGATGTGATGCTCGACACGAATAACTAGAACGGCCTAGGGGAAAAGTGCGCATACCGTTGTAATCGGGCGAGTTTCTACTTTCAGATGCAACAGAAATTTTGCGGATTGATCAATCCGTTCGCGAGATATGGCAGTTTGGAGATAAGAAACGCTTGAGAAACTCAAAATTTTCGCAGTTCTGATGCTCGAAACGAGTAACTAGAACGGCCTAGGGGAGTAGTACGCACATCGTTGTAATCGGGCGAGTTTCTACTTTCAGACGCACCAGAAATTTTGCGGATTGGTCAATCCGTTCGCGAGATATGGCAGTTTGGAGGTAAGAAACGCTTGAGAAACTCAAAATTTTCGCAGTTCTGATGCTCGAAACGAATGACTAGAACGGCCTAGGGGAGAAGTACGCATACCGTTGTAATCGGGCGGGTTTCTACTTTCAGATGCAACAGAAATCATGCGGATCGGTCAATCCGTTCGCGAGATATGGCAGTTTGGATGTAAGAAACGATTGAGAAACTCAAAATTTTCGCAGTTCTGATGCTCGAAACGAATAACTGGAACGGCCTAGGGGAAAACTACACATACCGTTGTAATCGGGCGAGTTTCTACTTTCAGATGCAACAGAAATTTTGCGGATTGGTCGATCTGTTCGCGAGATATGGCAGTTTGGAAGTAGGAAACGCTTGAGAAACTTAAAATTTTCGCAGTTCTGATGCTCGAAACGAATAACTAGAACGGCATAGGGGAAGAGTACGCATACCGTTGTAATCGGGCGAGTTTCTACTTTCAGATGCAACAGAAATTTTGCGGATTGATCAATCCGTTCGCGAGATATGGCAGTTTGGATATAAGAAACGCTTGAGAAACTCAAAATTTTCGCAGTTCTGATGCTCGAAACGAGTAACTAGAACGGCCTAGGGGAATAGTACGCACATCGTAGTAATCGGGCGAGTTTCTACTTTCAGACGCAACAGAAATTTTGCTGATTGGTCAATCCGATCGCGAGATATGGCAGTTTGGAGGTAAGAAACGCTTGAGAAACTCAAAATTTTCGCAGTTCTGGTGCTCGAAACCAATAACTGGAAAGGCCTACGGGAAAACTACACATACCGTTGTAATCGGGCGAGTTTCTACTTTCAGATACTACAGAAATTTTGCAGATTGGTCTATCCGTTCGCGAGATATGGCAGTTTGGAGATAAGAAACGCTTGAGAAACTCAAAATTTTCGCAGTTCTGATGCTCGAAACGAGTAACTAGAACGGCCTAGGGGAATAGTACGCACATCGTTGTAATCGGGCGAGTTTCTACTTTCAGACGCAACAGAAATTTTGCGGATTGGTCAATCCGATCGCGAGATATGGCAGTTTGGAGGTAAGAAACGCTTGAGAAACTCAAAATTTTCGCAGTTCTGATGCTCGAAACCAATAACTGGAAAGGCCTACGGGAAAACTACACATACCGTTGTAATCGGGCGAGTTTCTATTTTCAGATACTACAGAAATTTTGCAGATTGGTCTATCCGTTCGCGAGATATGGCAGTTTGGAGATAAGAAACGCTTGATAAACTCAAAATTTTCGCAGTTCTGATGCTCGAAACGAGTAACTAGAACGGCATAGGGGAAAAGTACGCATACCGTTGTAATCGGGCGAGTTTCTACTTTCAGATGCAATGGAAATTTTGCGGATTGGTCAATCCGTTCGCGAGATATGGCAGTTTGGAGGTAAGAAACGCTTGAGAAACTCAAAATTTGCGCAGTTCTGATGCTCGAAACGAATAACTAGAACGGCATAGGGGAAGAGTACGCATACCGTTGTAATCGGGTGAGTTTCTACTTTCAGACGCAACAGAAATTTTGCGGATTGATCAATCCGTTCGCGAGATATGGCAGTTTGGATATAAGAAACGCTTGAGAAACTCAAAATTTTCGCAGTTCTGATGCTCGAAACGAGTAACTAGAACGGCCTAGGGGAATAGTACGCACACCGTTGTAATCGGGCGAGTTTCTACTTTCAGACGCAACAGAAATTTTGCGGATTGGTCAATCCGTTCGCGAGATATGGCAGTTTGGAGGTAAGAAACGCTTGAGAAACTCAAAATTTGCGCAGTTTTGATGCTCGACACGAATAACTAGAACGGCCTAGGGGAATAGTACGCACACCGTTGTAATCGGGCGAGTTTCTACTTTCAGACGCAACAGAAATTTTGCGGATTGGTCAATCCGTTCGCGAGATATGGCAGTTTGGAGGTAAGAAACGCTTGAGAAACTCAAAGTTTTCGCAGTTCTGATGCTCGAAACGAGTAACTAGAACGGCATAGGGGAAGAGTACGCATACCGTTGTAATCGGGTGAGTTTCTACTTTCAGATGCAACAGAAATTTTGCGGATTGGTCAATCCGTTCGCGAGATGTGGCCGTTTGGATGTAAGAAACGCTTGAGAAACTCAAAATTTTCGCAGTTCTGATGCTCGAAACGAGTAACTAGAACGGCATAGGGGAAGAGTACGCATACCGTTGTAATCGGGTGAGTTTCTACTTTCAGATGCAACAGAAATTTTGCGGATTGATCAATCCGTTCGCGAGATATGGCAGTTTGGAAATAAGAAACGCTTGATAAACTCAAAATTTTCGCAGTTCTGATGCTCGAAACGAGTAACTAGAACGGCATAGGGGAAAAGTACGCATACCGTTGTAATCGGGCGAGTTTCTACTTTCAGATGCAATGGAGATTTTGCGGATTGGTCAATCCGTTCGCAAGATATGGCAGTTTGGATGTAAGAAACGCTTGAGAAACTCAATATTTTCGCAGATCTGATGCTCGACACGAATAACTAGAACGGCCTAGGGGAAAAGTGCGCATACCGTTGTAATCGGGCGAGTTTCTACTTTCAGATGCAACAGAAATTTTGCGGATTGATCAATCCGTTCGCGAGATATGGCAGTTTGGATATAAGAAACGCTTGAGAAACTCAAAATTTTCGCAGTTCTGATGCTCGAAACGAGTAACTAGAACGGCATAGGGGAAAAGTACGCATACCGTTGTAATCGGGCGAGTTTCTACTTTCAGATGCAATAGAAATTTTGCGGATTGATCAATCCGTTCGCGAGATATGGCAGTTTGGATATAAGAAACGCTTGAGAAACTAAAATTTTCGCAGTTCTGATGCTCGAAACGAGTAACTAGAACGGCCTAGGGGAATAGTACGCATACCGATGTAATCGGGCGAGTTTCTACTTTCAGACGCCACAGAAATTTTGCGGATTGATCAATCCGTTCGCGAGATATGGCAGTTTGGAAATAAGAAACGCTTGATAAACTCAAAATTTTCGCAGTCCTGATGCTCGAAACGAGTAACTAGAACGGCATAGGGGAAAAGTACGCATACCGTTGTAATCGGGCGAGTTTCTACTTTCAGATGCAATAGAAATTTTGCGGATTGGTCAATCCGTTCGCGAGATATGGCAGTTTGGAGGTAAGAATCGCTTGAGAAACTCAAAATTTTCGCAGTTCTGATGCTCGACACGAATAACTAGAACGGCCTAGGGGAAAAGTGCGCATACCGTTGTAATTGGGCGAGTTTCTACTTTCAGTTGCAACAGAAATTTTGCGGATTGATCAATCCGTTCGCGAGATATGGCAGTTTGGAAATAAGAAACGCTTGAGAAACTCAAAATTTTCGCAGTTCTGATGCTCGAAACGAATAACTAGAACCGCCTAGGGGAAAAGTGCGCATACCGTTGTAATCGGGCGAGTTTCTACTTTCAGATGCCACAGAAATTTTGCGGATTGATCAATCCGTTCGCGAGATATGGCAGGTTGGAAATAAGAAACGCTTGATAAACTCAAAATTTTCGCAGTTCTGATGCTCGAAACGAGTAACTAGAACGGCATAGGGGAAAAGTACGCATACCGTTGTAATCGGGCGAGTTTCTACTTTCAGATGCAATGGAAATTTTGCGGATTGGTCAATACGTTCGCGAGATATGGCAGTTTGGATGTAAGAAACGCTTGAGAAACTCAAAATTTTCGCAGATCTGATGCTCGACACGAATAACTAGAACGGCCTAGGGGAAAAGTGCGCATATCGTTGTAATCGGGCGAGTTTCTACTTTCAGATGCAACAGAAATTTTGCGGATTGATCAATCCGTTCGCGAGATATGGCAGTTTGGATATAAGAAACGCTTGAGAAACTCAAAATTTTCGCAGTTCTGATGCTCGAAACGAGTAAATAGAACGGCCTAGGGGAATAGTATGCACACCGTTGTAATCGGGCGAGCTTCTACTTTCAGACGCAACAGAAATTTTGCGGATTGGTCAATCCGTTCGCGAGATATGGCAGTTTGGAGGTAAGAAACGCTTGAGAAACTCAAAATTTGCGCAGTTTTGATGCTCGACACGAATAACTAGAACGGCCTAGGGGAATAGTACGCACACCCTTGTAATCGGGCGAGTTTCTACTTTCAGACGCAACAGAAATTTTGCGGATTGGTCAATCCGTTCGCGAGATATGGCAGTTTGGAGGTAAGAAACGCTTGAGAAACTCAAAATTTTAGCAGTTCTGATGCTCGAAACGAGTAACTAGAACGGCCTAGGGGAATAGTACGCACACCGTTGTAATCGGGCGAGTTTCTACTTTCAGACGCAACAGAAATTTTGCGGATTGGTCAATCCGTTCGCGAGATCTGGCAGTTTGGAGGTAAGAAACGCTTGAGAAACTCAAAATTTTCGCAGTTCTGATGCTCGAAACGAGTAACTAGAACGGCATAGGGGAAAAGTACGCATACCGTTGTAATCGGGCGAGTTTCTACTTTCAGATGCAACAGAAATTTTGCGGATTGATCAATCCGTTCGCGAGATATGGCAGTTTGGAAATAAGAAACGCTTGATAAACTCAAAATTTTCGCAGTTCTGATGCTCGAAACGAGTAACTAGAACGGCATAGGGGAAAAGTACGCATACCGTTCTAATCGGGCGAGTTTCTACTTTCAGATGCAATGGAAATTTTGCGGATTGGTCAATCCGTTCGCGAGATATGGCAGTTTGGATGTAAGAAACGCTTGAGAAACTCAAAATTTTCGCAGATGTGATGCTCGACACGAATAACTAGAACGGCCTAGGGGAAAAGTGCGCATACCGTTGTAATCGGGCGAGTTTCTACTTTCAGATGCAACAGAAATTTTGCGGATTGATCAATCCGTTCGCGAGATATGGCAGTTTGGAGATAAGAAACGCTTGAGAAACTCAAAATTTTCGCAGTTCTGATGCTCGAAACGAGTAACTAGAACGGCCTAGGGGAATAGTACGCACATCGTTGTAATCGGGCGAGTTTCTACTTTCAGACGCAACAGAAATTTTGCGGATTGGTCAATCCGTTCGCGAGATATGGCAGTTTGGAGGTAAGAAACGCTTGAGAAACTCAAAATTTTCGCAGTTCTGATGCTCGAAACGAATGACTAGAACGGCCTAGGGGAGAAGTACGCATACCGTTGTAATCGGGCGGGTTTCTACTTTCAGATGCAACAGAAATCATGCGGATCGGTCAATCCGTTCGCGAGATATGGCAGTTTGGATGTAAGAAACGATTGAGAAACTCAAAATTTTCGCAGTTCTGATGCTCGAAACGAATAACTGGAACGGCCTAGGGGAAAACTACACATACCGTTGTAATCGGGCGAGTTTCTACTTTCAGATGCAACAGAAATTTTGCGGATTGGTCGATCTGTTCGCGAGATATGGCAGTTTGGAAGTAGGAAACGCTTGAGAAACTTAAAATTTTCGCAGTTCTGATGCTCGAAACGAATAACTAGAACGGCATAGGGGAAGAGTACGCATACCGTTGTAATCGGGCGAGTTTCTACTTTCAGATGCAACAGAAATTTTGCGGATTGATCAATCCGTTCGCGAGATATGGCAGTTTGGATATAAGAAACGCTTGAGAAACTCAAAATTTTCGCAGTTCTGATGCTCGAAACGAGTAACTAGAACGGCCTAGGGGAATAGTACGCACATCGTAGTAATCGGGCGAGTTTCTACTTTCAGACGCAACAGAAATTTTGCTGATTGGTCAATCCGATCGCGAGATATGGCAGTTTGGAGGTAAGAAACGCTTGAGAAACTCAAAATTTTCGCAGTTCTGGTGCTCGAAACCAATAACTGGAAAGGCCTACGGGAAAACTACACATACCGTTGTAATCGGGCGAGTTTCTACTTTCAGATACTACAGAAATTTTGCAGATTGGTCTATCCGTTCGCGAGATATGGCAGTTTGGAGATAAGAAACGCTTGAGAAACTCAAAATTTTCGCAGTTCTGATGCTCGAAACGAGTAACTAGAACGGCCTAGGGGAATAGTACGCACATCGTTGTAATCGGGCGAGTTTCTACTTTCAGACGCAACAGAAATTTTGCGGATTGGTCAATCCGATCGCGAGATATGGCAGTTTGGAGGTAAGAAACGCTTGAGAAACTCAAAATTTTCGCAGTTCTGATGCTCGAAACCAATAACTGGAAAGGCCTACGGGAAAACTACACATACCGTTGTAATCGGGCGAGTTTCTACTTTCAGATACTACAGAAATTTTGCAGATTGGTCTATCCGTTCGCGAGATATGGCAGTTTGGAGATAAGAAACGCTTGATAAACTCAAAATTTTCGCAGTTCTGATGCTCGAAACGAGTAACTAGAACGGCATAGGGGAAAAGTACGCATACCGTTGTAATCGGGCGAGTTTCTACTTTCAGATGCAATGGAAATTTTGCGGATTGGTCAATCCGTTCGCGAGATATGGCAGTTTGGAGGTAAGAAACGCTTGAGAAACTCAAAATTTGCGCAGTTCTGATGCTCGAAACGAATAACTAGAACGGCATAGGGGAAGAGTACGCATACCGTTGTAATCGGGTGAGTTTCTACTTTCAGACGCAACAGAAATTTTGCGGATTGATCAATCCGTTCGCGAGATATGGCAGTTTGGATATAAGAAACGCTTGAGAAACTCAAAATTTTCGCAGTTCTGATGCTCGAAACGAGTAACTAGAACGGCCTAGGGGAATAGTACGCACACCGTTGTAATCGGGCGAGTTTCTACTTTCAGACGCAACAGAAATTTTGCGGATTGGTCAATCCGTTCGCGAGATATGGCAGTTTGGAGGTAAGAAACGCTTGAGAAACTCAAAATTTGCGCAGTTTTGATGCTCGACACGAATAACTAGAACGGCCTAGGGGAATAGTACGCACACCGTTGTAATCGGGCGAGTTTCTACTTTCAGACGCAACAGAAATTTTGCGGATTGGTCAATCCGTTCGCGAGATATGGCAGTTTGGAGGTAAGAAACGCTTGAGAAACTCAAAGTTTTCGCAGTTCTGATGCTCGAAACGAGTAACTAGAACGGCATAGGGGAAGAGTACGCATACCGTTGTAATCGGGTGAGTTTCTACTTTCAGATGCAACAGAAATTTTGCGGATTGGTCAATCCGTTCGCGAGATGTGGCCGTTTGGATGTAAGAAACGCTTGAGAAACTCAAAATTTTCGCAGTTCTGATGCTCGAAACGAGTAACTAGAACGGCATAGGGGAAGAGTACGCATACCGTTGTAATCGGGTGAGTTTCTACTTTCAGATGCAACAGAAATTTTGCGGATTGATCAATCCGTTCGCGAGATATGGCAGTTTGGAAATAAGAAACGCTTGATAAACTCAAAATTTTCGCAGTTCTGATGCTCGAAACGAGTAACTAGAACGTCATAGGGGAAAAGTACGCATACCGTTGTAATCGGGCGAGTTTCTACTTTCAGATGCAATGGAGATTTTGCGGATTGGTCAATCCGTTCGCAAGATATGGCAGTTTGGATGTAAGAAACGCTTGAGAAACTCAATATTTTCGCAGATCTGATGCTCGACACGAATAACTAGAACGGCCTAGGGGAAAAGTGCGCATACCGTTGTAATCGGGCGAGTTTCTACTTTCAGATGCAACAGAAATTTTGCGGATTGATCAATCCGTTCGCGAGATATGGCAGTTTGGATATAAGAAACGCTTGAGAAACTCAAAATTTTCGCAGTTCTGATGCTCGAAACGAGTAACTAGAACGGCATAGGGGAAAAGTACGCATACCGTTGTAATCGGGCGAGTTTCTACTTTCAGATGCAATAGAAATTTTGCGGATTGATCAATCCGTTCGCGAGATATGGCAGTTTGGATATAAGAAACGCTTGAGAAACTAAAAATTTTCGCAGTTCTGATGCTCGAAACGAGTAACTAGAACGGCCTAGGGGAATAGTACGCATACCGATGTAATCGGGCGAGTTTCTACTTTCAGACGCCACAGAAATTTTGCGGATTGATCAATCCGTTTCTTGAGATATGGCAGTTTGGAAATAAGAAACGCTTGATAAACTCAAAATTTTCGCAGTCCTGATGCTCGAAACGAGTAACTAGAACGGCATAGGGGAAAAGTACGCATACCGTTGTAATCGGGCGAGTTTCTACTTTCAGATGCAATAGAAATTTTGCGGATTGGTCAATCCGTTCGCGAGATATGGCAGTTTGGAGGTAAGAATCGCTTGAGAAACTCAAAATTTTCGCAGTTCTGATGCTCGACACGAATAACTAGAACGGCCTAGGGGAAAAGTGCGCATACCGTTGTAATTGGGCGAGTTTCTACTTTCAGTTGCAACAGAAATTTTGCGGATTGATCAATCCGTTCGCGAGATATGGCAGTTTGGAAATAAGAAACGCTTGAGAAACTCAAAATTTTCGCAGTTCTGATGCTCGAAACGAATAACTAGAACCGCCTAGGGGAAAAGTGCGCATACCGTTGTAATCGGGCGAGTTTCTACTTTCAGATGCCACAGAAATTTTGCGGATTGATCAATCCGTTCGCGAGATATGGCAGGTTGGAAATAAGAAACGCTTGATAAACTCAAAATTTTCGCAGTTCTGATGCTCGAAACGAGTAACTAGAACGGCATAGGGGAAAAGTACGCATACCGTTGTAATCGGGCGAGTTTCTACTTTCAGATGCAATGGAAATTTTGCGGATTGGTCAATACGTTCGCGAGATATGGCAGTTTGGATGTAAGAAACGCTTGAGAAACTCAAAATTTTCGCAGATCTGATGCTCGACACGAATAACTAGAACGGCCTAGGGGAAAAGTGCGCATACCGTTGTAATCGGGCGAGTTTCTACTTTCAGATGCAACAGAAATTTTGCGGATTGATCAATCCGTTCGCGAGATATGGCAGTTTGGATATAAGAAACGCTTGAGAAACTCAAAATTTTCGCAGTTCTGATGCTCGAAACGAGTAAATAGAACGGCCTAGGGGAATAGTATGCACACCGTTGTAATCGGGCGAGTTTCTACTTTCAGACGCAACAGAAATTTTGCGGATTGGTCAATCCGTTCGCGAGATATGGCAGTTTGGAGGTAAGAAACGCTTGAGAAACTCAAAATTTGCGCAGTTTTGATGCTCGACACGAATAACTAGAACGGCCTAGGGGAATAGTACGCACACCCTTGTAATCGGGCGAGTTTCTACTTTCAGACGCAACAGAAATTTTGCGGATTGGTCAATCCGTTCGCGAGATATGGCAGTTTGGAGGTAAGAAACGCTTGAGAAACTCAAAATTTTAGCAGTTCTGATGCTCGAAACGAGTAACTAGAACGGCCTAGGGGAATAGTACGCACACCGTTGTAATCGGGCGAGTTTCTACTTTCAGACGCAACAGAAATTTTGCGGATTGGCCAATCCGTTCGCGAGATCTGGCAGTTTGGAGGTAAGAAACGCTTGAGAAACTCAAAGTTTTCGCAGTTCTGATGCTCGAAACGAGTAACTAGAACGGCATAGGGGAAGAGGTACGCATACCGTTGTAATCGGGTGAGTTTCTACTTTCAGATGCAACAGAAATTTTGCGGATTGGTCAATCCGTTCGCGAGATGTGGCCGTTTGGATGTAAGAAACGCTTGAGAAACTCAAAATTTTCGCATTTCTGATGCTCGAAACGAGTAACTAGAACGGCATAGGGGAAGAGTACGCATACCGTTGTAATCGGGTGAGTTTCTACTTTCAGATGCAACAGAAATTTTGCGGATTGATCAATCCGTTCGCGAGATATGGCAGTTTGGAAATAAGAAACGCTTGATAAACTCAAAATTTTCGCAGTTCTGATGCTCGAAACGAGTAACTAGAACGGCATAGGGGAAAAGTACGCATACCGTTCTAATCGGGCGAGTTTCTACTTTCAGATGCAATGGAAATTTTGCGGATTGGTCAATCCGTTCGCGAGATATGGCAGTTTGGATGTAAGAAACGCTTGAGAAACTCAAAATTTTCGCAGATGTGATGCTCGACACGAATAACTAGAACGGCCTAGGGGAAAAGTGCGCATGCCGTTGTAATCGGGCGAGTTTCTACTTTCAGATGCAACAGAAATTTTGCGGATTGATCAATCCGTTCGCGAGATATGGCAGTTTGGAGATAAGAAACGCTTGAGAAACTCAAAATTTTCGCAGTTCTGATGCTCGAAACGAGTAACTAGAACGGCCTAGGGGAATAGTACGCACATCGTTGTAATCGGGCGAGTTTCTACTTTCAGACGCAACAGAAATTTTGCGGATTGGTCAATCCGTTCGCGAGATATGGCAGTTTGGAGGTAAGAAACGCTTGAGAAACTCAAAATTTTCGCAGTTCTGATGCTCGAAACGAATGACTAGAACGGCCTAGGGGAGAAGTACGCATACCGTTGTAATCGGGCGGGTTTCTACTTTCAGATGCAACAGAAATCATGCGGATCGGTCAATCCGTTCGCGAGATATGGCAGTTTGGATGTAAGAAACGATTGAGAAACTCAAAATTTTCGCAGTTCTGATGCTCGAAACGAATAACTGGAACGGCCTAGGGGAAAACTACACATACCGTTGTAATCGGGCGAGTTTCTACTTTCAGATGCAACAGAAATTTTGCGGATTGGTCGATCTGTTCGCGAGATATGGCAGTTTGGAAGTAGGAAACGCTTGAGAAACTTAAAATTTTCGCAGTTCTGATGCTCGAAACGAATAACTAGAAAGGCATAGGGGAAGAGTACGCATACCGTTGTAATCGGGCGAGTTTCTACTTTCAGATGCAACAGAAATTTTGCGGATTGATCAATCCGTTCGCGAGATATGGCAGTTTGGATATAAGAAACGCTTGAGAAACTCAAAATTTTCGCAGTTCTGATGCTCGAAACGAGTAACTAGAACGGCCTAGGGGAATAGTACGCACATCGTAGTAATCGGGCGAGTTTCTACTTTCAGACGCAACAGAAATTTTGCTGATTGGTCAATCCGATCGCGAGATATGGCAGTTTGGAGGTAAGAAACGCTTGAGAAACTCAAAATTTTCGCAGTTCTGGTGCTCGAAACCAATAACTGGAAAGGCCTACGGGAAAACTACACATACCGTTGTAATCGGGCGAGTTTCTACTTTCAGATACTACAGAAATTTTGCAGTTTGGTCTATCCGTTCGCGAGATATGGCAGTTTGGAGATAAGAAACGCTTGAGAAACTCAAAATTTTCGCAGTTCTGATGCTCGAAACGAGTAACTAGAACGGCCTAGGGGAATAGTACGCACATCGTTGTAATCGGGCGAGTTTCTACTTTCAGACGCAACAGAAATTTTGCGGATTGGTCAATCCGATCGCGAGATATGGCAGTTTGGAGGTAAGAAACGCTTGAGAAACTCAAAATTTTCGCAGTTCTGATGCTCGAAACCAATAACTGGAAAGGCCTACGGGAAAACTACACATACCGTTGTAATCGGGCGAGTTTCTACTTTCAGATACTACAGAAATTTTGCAGATTGGTCTATCCGTTCGCGAGATATGGCAGTTTGGAGATAAGAAACGCTTGATAAACTCAAAATTTTCGCAGTTCTGATGCTCGAAACGAGTAACTAGAACGGCATAGGGGAAAAGTACGCATACCGTTGTAATCGGGCGAGTTTCTACTTTCAGATGCAATGGAAATTTTGCGGATTGGTCAATCCGTTCGCGAGATATGGCAGTTTGGAGGTAAGAAACGCTTGAGAAACTCAAAATTTGCGCAGTTCTGATGCTCGAAACGAATAACTAGAACGGCCTAGGGGAATAGTACGCACACCGTTGTAATCGGGCGAGTTTCTACTTTCAGACGCAACAGAAATTTTGCGGATTGATCAATCCGTTCGCGAGATATGGCAGTTTGGATATAAGAAACGCTTGAGAAACTCAAAATTTTCGCAGTTCTGATGCTCGAAACGAGTAACTAGAACGGCCTAGGGGAATAGTACGCACACCGTTGTAATCGGGCGAGTTTCTACTTTCAGACGCAACAGAAATTTTGCGGATTGGTCAATCCGTTCGCGAGATATGGCAGTTTGGAGGTAAGAAACGCTTGAGAAACTCAAAATTTGCGCAGTTTTGATGCTCGACACGAATAACTAGAACGGCCTGGGGGAATAGTACGCACACCGTTGTAATCGGGCGAGTTTCTACTTTCAGACGCAACAGAAATTTTGCGGATTGGTCAATCCGTTCGCGAGATATGGCAGTTTGGAGGTAAGAAACGCTTGAGAAACTCAAAATTTGCGCAGTTTTGATGCTCGACACGAATAACTAGAACGGCCTAGGGGAATAGTACGCACACCGTTGTAATCGGGCGAGTTCTACTTTCAGACGCAACAGAAATTTTGCGGATTGGTCAATCCGTTCGCGAGATATGGCAGTTTGGAGGTAAGAAACGCTTGAGAAACTCAAAATTTGCGCAGTTCTGATGCTCGAAACGAGTAACTAGAACGGCCTAGGGGAATAGTACGCATACCGTTGTAATCGGGCGAGTTTCTACTTTCAGATGCAACAGAAATTTTGCGGATTGATCAATCCGTTCGCGAGATATGGCAGTTTGGATATAAGAAACGCTTGAGAAACTCAAAATTTTCGCAGTTCTGATGCTCGAAACGAGTAACTAGAACGGCCTAGGGGAATAGTACGCACATCGTATTAATCGGGCGAGTTTCTACTTTCAGACGCAACAGAAATTTTGCTGATTGGTCAATCCGATCGCGAGATATGGCAGTTTGGAGGTAAGAAACGCTTGAGAAACTCAAAATTTTCGCAGTTCTGGTGCTCGAAACCAATAACTGGAAAGGCCTACGGGAAAACTACACATACCGTTGTAATCGGGCGAGTTTCTACTTTCAGATACTACAGAAATTTTGCAGTTTGGTCTATCCGTTCGCGAGATATGGCAGTTTGGAGATAAGAAACGCTTGAGAAACTCAAAATTTTCGCAGTTCTGATGCTCGAAACGAGTAACTAGAACGGCCTAGGGGAATAGTACGCACATCGTTGTAATCGGGCGAGTTTCTACTTTCAGACGCAACAGAAATTTTGCGGATTGGTCAATCCGATCGCGAGATATGGCAGTTTGGAGGTAAGAAACGCTTGAGAAACTCAAAATTTTCGCAGTTCTGATGCTCGAAACCAATAACTGGAAAGGCCTACGGGAAAACTACACATACCGTTGTAATCGGGCGAGTTTCTACTTTCAGATACTACAGAAATTTTGCAGATTGGTCTATCCGTTCGCGAGATATGGCAGTTTGGAGATAAGAAACGCTTGATAAACTCAAAATTTTCGCAGTTCTGATGCTCGAAACGAGTAACTAGAACGGCATAGGGGAAAAGTACGCATACCGTTGTAATCGGGCGAGTTTCTACTTTCAGATGCAATGGAAATTTTGCGGATTGGTCAATCCGTTCGCGAGATATGGCAGTTTGGAGGTAAGAAACGCTTGAGAAACTCAAAATTTGCGCAGTTCTGATGCTCGAAACGAATAACTAGAACGGCCTAGGGGAATAGTACGCACACCGTTGTAATCGGGCGAGTTTCTACTTTCAGACGCAACAGAAATTTTGCGGATTGATCAATCCGTTCGCGAGATATGGCAGTTTGGATATAAGAAACGCTTGAGAAACTCAAAATTTTCGCAGTTCTGATGCTCGAAACGAGTAACTAGAACGGCCTAGGGGAATAGTACGCACACCGTTGTAATCGGGCGAGTTTCTACTTTCAGACGCAACAGAAATTTTGCGGATTGGTCAATCCGTTCGCGAGATATGGCAGTTTGGAGGTAAGAAACGCTTGAGAAACTCAAAATTTGCGCAGTTTTGATGCTCGACACGAATAACTAGAACGGCCTGGGGGAATAGTACGCACACCGTTGTAATCGGGCGAGTTTCTACTTTCAGACGCAACAGAAATTTTGCGGATTGGTCAATCCGTTCGCGAGATATGGCAGTTTGGAGGTAAGAAACGCTTGAGAAACTCAAAATTTGCGCAGTTTTGATGCTCGACACGAATAACTAGAACGGCCTAGGGGAATAGTACGCACACCGTTGTAATCGGGCGAGTTCTACTTTCAGACGCAACAGAAATTTTGCGGATTGGTCAATCCGTTCGCGAGATATGGCAGTTTGGAGGTAAGAAACGCTTGAGAAACTCAAAATTTGCGCAGTTCTGATGCTCGAAACGAATAACTAGAACGGCCTAGGGGAAAAGTACGCATACCGTTGTAATCGGGCGCGCTTCTACTTTCAGATGCAACAGAAATTTTGCGGATTGATCAATCCGTTCGCGAGATATGGTAGTTTGGAAATAAGAAACGCTTGAGAAACTCAAAATTTTCCCAGTTCTGATGCTCGAAACGAGTAACTAGAACGGCATAGGGGAAAAGTACGCATACCGTTGTAATCGGGCGAGTTTCTACTTTCAGATGCAATGGAAATTTTGCGGATTGGTCAATCCGTTCGCGAGATATGGCAGTTTGGAGGTAAGAAACGCTTGAGAAACTCAAAATTTGCGCAGTTCTGATGCTCGAAACGAATAACTAGAACGGCCTAGGGGAATAGTACGCACACCGTTGTAATCGGGCGAGTTTCTACTTTCAGACGCAACAGAAATTTTGCGGATTGATCAATCCGTTCGCGAGATATGGCAGTTTGGATATAAGAAACGCTTGAGAAACTCAAAATTTTCGCAGTTCTGATGCTCGAAACGAGTAACTAGAACGGCCTAGGGGAATAGTACGCACACCGTTGTAATCGGGCGAGTTTCTACTTTCAGACGCAACAGAAATTTTGCGGATTGGTCAATCCGTTCGCGAGATATGGCAGTTTGGAGGTAAGAAACGCTTGAGAAACTCAAAATTTGCGCAGTTTTGATGCTCGACACGAATAACTAGAACGGCCTGGGGGAATAGTACGCACACCGTTGTAATCGGGCGAGTTTCTACTTTCAGACGCAACAGAAATTTTGCGGATTGGTCAATCCGTTCGCGAGATATGGCAGTTTGGAGGTAAGAAACGCTTGAGAAACTCAAAATTTGCGCAGTTTTGATGCTCGACACGAATAACTAGAACGGCCTAGGGGAATAGTACGCACACCGTTGTAATCGGGCGAGTTCTACTTTCAGACGCAACAGAAATTTTGCGGATTGGTCAATCCGTTCGCGAGATATGGCAGTTTGGAGGTAAGAAACGCTTGAGAAACTCAAAATTTGCGCAGTTCTGATGCTCGAAACGAGTAACTAGAACGGCCTAGGGGAATAGTACGCATACCGTTGTAATCGGGCGAGTTTCTACTTTCAGATGCAACAGAAATTTTGCGGATTGATCAATCCGTTCGCGAGATATGGCAGTTTGGATATAAGAAACGCTTGAGAAACTCAAAATTTTCGCAGTTCTGATGCTCGAAACGAGTAACTAGAACGGCCTAGGGGAATAGTACGCACATCGTATTAATCGGGCGAGTTTCTACTTTCAGACGCAACAGAAATTTTGCTGATTGGTCAATCCGATCGCGAGATATGGCAGTTTGGAGGTAAGAAACGCTTGAGAAACTCAAAATTTTCGCAGTTCTGGTGCTCGAAACCAATAACTGGAAAGGCCTACGGGAAAACTACACATACCGTTGTAATCGGGCGAGTTTCTACTTTCAGATACTACAGAAATTTTGCAGTTTGGTCTATCCGTTCGCGAGATATGGCAGTTTGGAGATAAGAAACGCTTGAGAAACTCAAAATTTTCGCAGTTCTGATGCTCGAAACGAGTAACTAGAACGGCCTAGGGGAATAGTACGCACATCGTTGTAATCGGGCGAGTTTCTACTTTCAGACGCAACAGAAATTTTGCGGATTGGTCAATCCGATCGCGAGATATGGCAGTTTGGAGGTAAGAAACGCTTGAGAAACTCAAAATTTTCGCAGTTCTGATGCTCGAAACCAATAACTGGAAAGGCCTACGGGAAAACTACACATACCGTTGTAATCGGGCGAGTTTCTACTTTCAGATACTACAGAAATTTTGCAGATTGGTCTATCCGTTCGCGAGATATGGCAGTTTGGAGATAAGAAACGCTTGATAAACTCAAAATTTTCGCAGTTCTGATGCTCGAAACGAGTAACTAGAACGGCATAGGGGAAAAGTACGCATACCGTTGTAATCGGGCGAGTTTCTACTTTCAGATGCAATGGAAATTTTGCGGATTGGTCAATCCGTTCGCGAGATATGGCAGTTTGGAGGTAAGAAACGCTTGAGAAACTCAAAATTTGCGCAGTTCTGATGCTCGAAACGAATAACTAGAACGGCCTAGGGGAATAGTACGCACACCGTTGTAATCGGGCGAGTTTCTACTTTCAGACGCAACAGAAATTTTGCGGATTGATCAATCCGTTCGCGAGATATGGCAGTTTGGATATAAGAAACGCTTGAGAAACTCAAAATTTTCGCAGTTCTGATGCTCGAAACGAGTAACTAGAACGGCCTAGGGGAATAGTACGCACACCGTTGTAATCGGGCGAGTTTCTACTTTCAGACGCAACAGAAATTTTGCGGATTGGTCAATCCGTTCGCGAGATATGGCAGTTTGGAGGTAAGAAACGCTTGAGAAACTCAAAATTTGCGCAGTTTTGATGCTCGACACGAATAACTAGAACGGCCTGGGGGAATAGTACGCACACCGTTGTAATCGGGCGAGTTTCTACTTTCAGACGCAACAGAAATTTTGCGGATTGGTCAATCCGTTCGCGAGATATGGCAGTTTGGAGGTAAGAAACGCTTGAGAAACTCAAAATTTGCGCAGTTTTGATGCTCGACACGAATAACTAGAACGGCCTAGGGGAATAGTACGCACACCGTTGTAATCGGGCGAGTTCTACTTTCAGACGCAACAGAAATTTTGCGGATTGGTCAATCCGTTCGCGAGATATGGCAGTTTGGAGGTAAGAAACGCTTGAGAAACTCAAAATTTGCGCAGTTCTGATGCTCGAAACGAATAACTAGAACGGCCTAGGGGAAAAGTACGCATACCGTTGTAATCGGGCGCGCTTCTACTTTCAGATGCAACAGAAATTTTGCGGATTGATCAATCCGTTCGCGAGATATGGTAGTTTGGAAATAAGAAACGCTTGAGAAACTCAAAATTTTCCCAGTTCTGATGCTCGAAACGAGTAACTAGAACGGCATAGGGGAAAAGTACGCATACCGTTGTAATCGGGCGAGTTTCTACTTTCAGATGCAACAGAAATTTTGCGGATTGATCAATCCGTTCGCGAGATATGGCAGTTTGGAGGTAAGAAACGCTTGGGAAACTCAAAATTTTCGCAGTTCTGATGCTCGAAACGAATAACTAGAACGGCCTAGGGGAAAAGTACGCATACCGTTGTAATCGGGCGAGTTTCTACTTGCACATGCAACAGAAATTTTGCGGATTGGTCGATCCGTTCGCGAGATATGGCAGTTTGGAAGTAAGAAACGCTTGAGAAACGCAAAATTTTCGCAGTTCTCATGCTCGAAACGAGTAACTAGAACGGCCTAGGGGAATAGTACGCACACCGTTGTAATCGGGCGAGTTTCTACTTTCAGACGCAACAGAAATTTTGCGGATTGGTCAATCCGTTCGCGAGATATGGCAGTTTGGAGGTAAGAAACGCTTGAGAAACTCAAAATTTGCGCAGTTCTGATGCTCGACACGAATAACTAGAACGGCCTAGGGGAAAAGTACGCATACCGTTGTAATCGGGCGAGTTTCTACTTGCAGATGCAACAGAAATTTTGCGGATTTGTCGATCCGTTCGCGAGATATGGCAGTTTGGAGGTAAGAAACGCTTGAGAAACTCAAAATTTTCGCAGTTCTGATGCTCGAAACGAATAACTAGAACGGCGTAGGGGAAGAGTACGCATACCGTTGTAATCGGGTGAGTTTCTACTTTCAGATGCTACAGAAATTTTGCAGATTGGTCTATCCGTTCGCGAGATATGGCAGTTTGGAGATAAGGAACGCTTGAGAAACTCAAAATTTTCGCAGTTCTGATGCTCGAAACGAGTAACTAGAACGGCCTAGGGGAAATGTACGCATACCGTTGTAATCGGGCGAGTTTCTACTTTCAGATGCAACGGAAATTTTGCGGATTGGTCAATCCGTTCGCGAGATATGGCAGTTTGGAGGTAAGAAACGCTTGAGAAACTCATAATTTTCGCCGTTCTGATGCTCGAAACGAATAACTAGAACGGCCTAGGGGAAAAGTACGCATATCGTTGTAATCGGGCGAGTTTCTACTTTCAGATGCAACAGAAATTTTGCGGATTGGTCAATCCGTTCGCGAGATATGGCAGTTTGGATTTAAGAAACGCTTGAGAAACTCAAAATTTGCGCAGTTCTGATGCTCGGAACGAAATAACTAGAACGGCCTAGGGGAAAACTACGCATACCGTTGTAATCGGGCGAGATTCTACTTGCACATGCAACAGAAATTTTGCGGATTGATCAATCCCTTCGCGAGATATGGCAGTTTGGAAATAAGAAACGCTTGATAAACTCAAAATTTTCGCAGTTCTAATGCTCGAAACGAGTAACTAGAACGGCATAGGGGAAAAGTACGCATACCGTTGTAATCGGGCGAGTTTCTACTTTCAGATGCCACAGAAATTTTGCGGATTGATCAATCCGTTCGCGAGATATGGCAGTTTGGAAATAAGAAACGCTTGATAAACTCAAAATTTTCCCAGTTCTGATGCTCGAAACGAGTAACTAGAACGGCATAGGGGAAAAGTACGCATACCGTTGTAATCGGGCGAGTTTCTACTTTCAGATGCAACAGAAATTTTGCGGATTGATCAATCCGTTCGCGATGTATGGGAGTTTGGAGGTAAGAAACGCTTGGGAAACTAAAAATTTTCGCAGTTCTGATGCTCGAAACGAATAACTAGAACGGCCTAGGGGAAAAGTACACATACCGTTGTAATCGGGCGAGTTTCTACTTGCACATGCAACAGAAATTTTGCGGATTGGTCGATCCGTTCGCGAGATATGGCAGTTTGGAAGTAAGAAACGCTTGAGAAACTCAAAATTTTCGCAGTTCTGATGCTCGAAACGAATAACTAGAACGGCCTAGGGGAAAAGTACGCATACCGTTGCAATCGGGCTAGTTTCTACTTGCAGATGCAACATAAATTTTGCGGATTGGTCGATCCGTTCGCGAAATATGGCAGTTTGGATGTAAGAAACGCTTTAGAAACTCAAAATTTTCGCAGTTCTGATGCTCGAAACGAGTAACTAGAACGGCATAGGGGAAAAGTACGCATACCGTTGTAATCGGGCGAGTTTCTACTTTCAGATGCAACAGAAATTTTGCGGATCGGTCAATCCGTTCGCGAGATATGGCAGTTTGGATGTGAGAAACGCTTGAGAAACTCAAAATTTTCGCAGTTCTGATGCTCGAAACGAGTAACTAGAACGGCATAGGGGAAGAGTACGCATACCGTTGTAATCGGGTGAGTTTCTACTTTCAGATGCAACAGAAATTTTGCGGATTGGTCAATCCGTTCGCGAGATATGGCCGTTTGGATGTAAGAAACGCTTGAGAAACTCAAAATTTTCGCAGTTCTGATGCTCGAAATGAGTAACTAGAACGGCATAGGGGAAGAGTACGCATACCGTTGTAATCGGGTGAGTTTCTACTTTCAGATGCAACAGAAATTTTGCGGATTGGTCAATCCGTTCGCGAGATATGGCAGTTTGGAGGTAAGAAACGCTTGAGAAACTCAAAATTTGCGCAGTTCTGATGCTCGACACGAATAACTAGAACGGCCTAGGGGAAAAGTGCGCATACCGTTGTAATCGGGCGAGTTTCTACTTTCGGATGCAACAGAAATTTTGCGGATCGGTCAATCCGTTCGCGAGATATGGCAGTTTGGATGTAAGAAACGCTTGAGAAACTCAAAACTTTCGCAGTTCTGATGCTCGAAACGAATAACTGGAACGGCCTAGGGGAAAACTACACATACCGTTGTAATCGGGCGAGTTTCTACTTTCAGATGCTACAGAAATTTTGCAGATTGGTCTATCCGTTCGCGAGATATGGCAGTTTGGAGATAAGGAACGCTTGAGAAACTCAAAATTTTCGCAGTTCTGATGCTCGAAACGAGTAACTAGAACGGCCTAGGGGAAATGTACGCATACCGTTGTAATCGGGCGAGTTTCTACTTTCAGATGCAACGGAAATTTTGCGGATTGGTCAATCCGTTCGCGAGATATGGCAGTTTGGAGGTAAGAAACGCTTGAGAAACTCATAATTTTCGCCGTTCTGATGCTCGAAACGAATAACTAGAACGGCCTAGGGGAAAAGTACGCATATCGTTGTAATCGGGCGAGTTTCGACTTTCAGATGCAACAGAAATTTTGCGGATTGGTCAATCCGTTCGCGAGATATGGCAGTTTGGATTTAAGAAACGCTTGAGAAACTCAAAATTTGCGCAGTTCTGATGCTCGGAACGAAATAACTAGAACGGCCTAGGGGAAAACTACGCATACCGTTGTAATCGGGCGAGATTCTACTTGCACATGCAACAGAAATTTTGCGGATTGATCAATCCGTTCGCGAGATATGGCAGTTTGGAAATAAGAAACGCTTGATAAACTCAAAATTTTCGCAGTTCTGATGCTCGAAACGAGTAACTAGAACGGCATAGGGGAAAAGTTCGCATACCGTTGTAATCGGGCGAGTTTCTACTTTCAGATGCAACAGAAATTTTGCGGATTGGTCAATCCGTTCGCGAGATATGGCAGTTTGGAGGTAAGAAACGCTTGAGAAACTCAAAATTTT
Organism: Ptiloglossa arizonensis; assembly: GCF_051014685.1. Lineage (NCBI taxonomy): Eukaryota > Metazoa > Arthropoda > Insecta > Hymenoptera > Colletidae > Ptiloglossa > Ptiloglossa arizonensis. The sequence goes on along the minus strand of NW_027478555.1, from coordinate 216,630 downwards.
CGCAGTTCTGATGCTCGAAACGAGTAACTAGAACGGCCTAGGGGAATAGTACGCACACCGTTGTAATCGGGCGAGTTTCTACTTTCAGACGCAACAGAAATTTTGCGGATTGGTCAATCCGTTCGCGAGATATGGCAGTTTGGAGGTAAGAAACGCTTGATAAACTCAAAATTTTCGCACTTCTGATGCTCGAAACGAGTAACTAGAACGGCATAGGGGAAAAGTACGCATACCGTTGTAATCGGGCGAGTTTCTACTTGCACCTGCAACAGAAATTTTGCGGATTGGTCGATCCGTTCGCGAGATATGGCAGTTTGGAAGTAAGAAACGCTTGAGAAACTCAAAATTTTCGCAGTTCTGATGCTCGAAACGAATAACTAGAACGGCCTAGGGGAAAAGTGCGCATACCGTTGTAATAGGGCGAGTTTCTACTTTCAGATGCAACAGAAATTTTGCGGATTGATCAATCCGTTCGCGAGATATGGCAGTTTGGATATAAGAAACGCTTGAGAAACTCAAAATTTGCGCAGTTCTGATGCTCGGAACGAAATAACTAGAACTGCCTAGGGTAATAGTACGCACACCGTTTTAATCGGGCGAGTTTCTACTTTCAGATGCAACAGAAATTTTGCGGATTGGTCAATCCGTTCGCGAGATATGGCAGTTTGGAGGTAAGAAACGCCTGAGAAACTCAAAATTTGCGCAGTTCTGATGCTCGAAACGAATAACTAGAACGGCCTAGGGGAAAAGTACGCATACCGTTGTAATCGGGCGAGATTCTACTTGCACATGCAACTGAAATTTTGCGGATTGGTCGATCCGTTCGCGAGATATGGCAGTTTGGAAGTAAGAAACGCTTGAGAAACTCAAAATTTTCGCAGTTCTGATGCTCGAAACGAATAACTAGAACGGCATAGGGGAAAAGTGCGCATACCGTTGTAATAGGGCGAGTTTCTACTTTCAGACGCAACAGAAATTTTGCGGATTGGTCAATCCGTTCGCGAGATATGGCAGTTTGGATGTAAGAAACGCTTGAGAAACTCAAAATTTTCGCAGTTCTGATGCTCGACACGAATAACTAGAACGGCCTAGGGGAAAAGTGCGCATACCGTTGTAATAGGGCGAGTTTCTACTTTCAGATGCAACAGAAATTTTGCGGATTGATCAATCCGTTCGCGAGATATGGCAGTTTGGAGGTAAGAAACGCTTGAGAAACTCAAAATTTTCGCAGTTCTGATGCTCGAAACGAATAACTAGAACGGCCTAGGGGAAAAGTGCGCATACCGTTGCAATAGGGCGAGTTTCTACTTTCAGATGCAACAGAAATTTTGCGGATTGATCAATCCGTTCGCGAGATATGGCAGTTGGGACATAAGAAACGCTTGAGAAACTCAAAATTTGCGCAGTTCTGATGCTCGGAACGAAATAACTAGAACGGCCTAGGGGAAAACTACGCTTACCGTTGTAATCGGGCGAGGTTCTACTTGCACATGCAACAGAAATTTTGCGGATTGATCAATCCGTTCGCGAGATATGGCAGTTTGGAAATAAGAAACGCTTGATAAACTCAAAATTTTCGCAGTTCTGATGCTCGAAACGAGTAACTAGAACGGCATAGGGGAAAAGTACGCATACCGTTGTAATCGGGCGAGTTTCTACTTTCAGATGCAACAGAAATTTTGCGGATTGGTCAATCCGTTCGCGAGATATGGCAGTTTGGAGGTAAGAAACGCTTGAGAAACTCAAAATTTTCGCAGTTCTGATGCTCGAAACGAGTAACTAGAACGGCCTAGGGGAATAGTACGCACACCGTTGTAATCGGGCGAGTTTCTACTTTCAGACGCAACAGAAATTTTGCGGATTGGTCAATCCGTTCGCGAGATATGGCAGTTTGGAGGTAAGAAACGCTTGATAAACTCAAAATTTTCGCATTTCTGATGCTCGAAACGAGTAACTAGAACGGCATAGGGGAAAAGTACGCATACCGTTGTAATCCGGCGAGTTTCTACTTGCACCTGCAACAGAAATTTTGCGGATTGGTCGATCCGTTCGCGAGATATGGCAGTTTGGAAGTAAGAAACGCTTGAGAAACTCAAAATTTTCGCAGTTCTGATGCTCGAAACGAATAACTAGAACGGCCTAGGGGAAAAGTGCGCATACCGTTGTAATAGGGCGAGTTTCTACTTTCAGATGCAACAGAAATTTTGCGGATTGATCAATCCGTTCGCGAGATATGGCAGTTTGGATATAAGAAACGCTTGAGAAACTCAAAATTTGCGCAGTTCTGATGCTCGGAACGAAATAACTAGAACTGCCTAGGGGAATAGTACGCATACCGTTGTAATCGGGCGAGTTTCTACTTGCACATGCAACAGAAATTTTGCGGATTGGTCGATCCGTTCGCGAGATATGGCAGTTTGGAGGTAAGAAACGCTTGAGAAACTCAAAATTTGCGCAGTTCTGATGCTCGAAACGAATAACTAGAACGGCCTAGGGGAAAAGTACGCATACCTTTGTAATCGGGCGAGATTCTACTTGCACATGCAACTGAAATTTTGCGGATTGGTCGATCCGTTCGCGAGATATGGCAGTTTGGAAGTAAGAAACGCTTGAGAAACTCAAAATTTTCGCAGTTCTGATGCTCGAAACGAATAACTAGAACGGCCTAGGGGAAAAGTACGCATACCGTTGCAATCGGGCTAGTTTCTACTTGCAGATGCAACATAAATTTTGCGGATTGGTCGATCCGTTCGCGAAATATGGCAGTTTGGATGTAAGAAACGCTTTAGAAACTCAAAATTTTCGCAGTTCTGATGCTCGAAACGAGTAACTAGAACGGCATAGGGGAAAAGTACGCATACCGTTGTAATCGGGCGAGTTTCTACTTTCAGATGCAACAGAAATTTTGCGGATCGGTCAATCCGTTCGCGAGATATGGCAGTTTGGATGTGAGAAACGCTTGAGAAACTCAAAATTTTCGCAGTTCTGATGCTCGAAACGAGTAACTAGAACGGCATAGGGGAAGAGTACGCATACCGTTGTAATCGGGTGAGTTTCTACTTTCAGATGCAACAGAAATTTTGCGGATTGGTCAATCCGTTCGCGAGATATGGCCGTTTGGATGTAAGAAACGCTTGAGAAACTCAAAATTTTCGCAGTTCTGATGCTCGAAATGAGTAACTAGAACGGCATAGGGGAAGAGTACGCATACCGTTGTAATCGGGTGAGTTTCTACTTTCAGATGCAACAGAAATTTTGCGGATTGGTCAATCCGTTCGCGAGATATGGCAGTTTGGAGGTAAGAAACGCTTGAGAAACTCAAAATTTGCGCAGTTCTGATGCTCGACACGAATAACTAGAACGGCCTAGGGGAAAAGTGCGCATACCGTTGTAATCGGGCGAGTTTCTACTTTCGGATGCAACAGAAATTTTGCGGATCGGTCAATCCGTTCGCGAGATATGGCAGTTTGGATGTAAGAAACGCTTGAGAAACTCAAAACTTTCGCAGTTCTGATGCTCGAAACGAATAACTGGAACGGCCTAGGGGAAAACTACACATACCGTTGTAATCGGGCGAGTTTCTACTTTCAGATGCTACAGAAATTTTGCAGATTGGTCTATCCGTTCGCGAGATATGGCAGTTTGGAGATAAGGAACGCTTGAGAAACTCAAAATTTTCGCAGTTCTGATGCTCGAAACGAGTAACTAGAACGGCCTAGGGGAAATGTACGCATACCGTTGTAATCGGGCGAGTTTCTACTTTCAGATGCAACGGAAATTTTGCGGATTGGTCAATCCGTTCGCGAGATATGGCAGTTTGGAGGTAAGAAACGCTTGAGAAACTCATAATTTTCGCCGTTCTGATGCTCGAAACGAATAACTAGAACGGCCTAGGGGAAAAGTACGCATATCGTTGTAATCGGGCGAGTTTCGACTTTCAGATGCAACAGAAATTTTGCGGATTGGTCAATCCGTTCGCGAGATATGGCAGTTTGGATTTAAGAAACGCTTGAGAAACTCAAAATTTGCGCAGTTCTGATGCTCGGAACGAAATAACTAGAACGGCCTAGGGGAAAACTACGCATACCGTTGTAATCGGGCGAGATTCTACTTGCACATGCAACAGAAATTTTGCGGATTGATCAATCCGTTCGCGAGATATGGCAGTTTGGAAATAAGAAACGCTTGATAAACTCAAAATTTTCGCAGTTCTGATGCTCGAAACGAGTAACTAGAACGGCATAGGGGAAAAGTTCGCATACCGTTGTAATCGGGCGAGTTTCTACTTTCAGATGCAACAGAAATTTTGCGGATTGGTCAATCCGTTCGCGAGATATGGCAGTTTGGAGGTAAGAAACGCTTGAGAAACTCAAAATTTTCGCAGTTCTGATGCTCGAAACGAGTAACTAGAACGGCCTAGGGGAATAGTACGCACACCGTTGTAATCGGGCGAGTTTCTACTTTCAGACGCAACAGAAATTTTGCGGATTGGTCAATCCGTTCGCGAGATATGGCAGTTTGGAGGTAAGAAACGCTTGATAAACTCAAAATTTTCGCACTTCTGATGCTCGAAACGAGTAACTAGAACGGCATAGGGGAAAAGTACGCATACCGTTGTAATCGGGCGAGTTTCTACTTGCACCTGCAACAGAAATTTTGCGGATTGGTCGATCCGTTCGCGAGATATGGCAGTTTGGAAGTAAGAAACGCTTGAGAAACTCAAAATTTTCGCAGTTCTGATGCTCGAAACGAATAACTAGAACGGCCTAGGGGAAAAGTGCGCATACCGTTGTAATAGGGCGAGTTTCTACTTTCAGATGCAACAGAAATTTTGCGGATTGATCAATCCGTTCGCGAGATATGGCAGTTTGGATATAAGAAACGCTTGAGAAACTCAAAATTTGCGCAGTTCTGATGCTCGGAACGAAATAACTAGAACTGCCTAGGGTAATAGTACGCACACCGTTTTAATCGGGCGAGTTTCTACTTTCAGATGCAACAGAAATTTTGCGGATTGGTCAATCCGTTCGCGAGATATGGCAGTTTGGAGGTAAGAAACGCCTGAGAAACTCAAAATTTGCGCAGTTCTGATGCTCGAAACGAATAACTAGAACGGCCTAGGGGAAAAGTACGCATACCGTTGTAATCGGGCGAGATTCTACTTGCACATGCAACTGAAATTTTGCGGATTGGTCGATCCGTTCGCGAGATATGGCAGTTTGGAAGTAAGAAACGCTTGAGAAACTCAAAATTTTCGCAGTTCTGATGCTCGAAACGAATAACTAGAACGGCATAGGGGAAAAGTGCGCATACCGTTGTAATAGGGCGAGTTTCTACTTTCAGACGCAACAGAAATTTTGCGGATTGGTCAATCCGTTCGCGAGATATGGCAGTTTGGATGTAAGAAACGCTTGAGAAACTCAAAATTTTCGCAGTTCTGATGCTCGACACGAATAACTAGAACGGCCTAGGGGAAAAGTGCGCATACCGTTGTAATAGGGCGAGTTTCTACTTTCAGATGCAACAGAAATTTTGCGGATTGATCAATCCGTTCGCGAGATATGGCAGTTTGGAGGTAAGAAACGCTTGAGAAACTCAAAATTTTCGCAGTTCTGATGCTCGAAACGAATAACTAGAACGGCCTAGGGGAAAAGTGCGCATACCGTTGCAATAGGGCGAGTTTCTACTTTCAGATGCAACAGAAATTTTGCGGATTGATCAATCCGTTCGCGAGATATGGCAGTTGGGACATAAGAAACGCTTGAGAAACTCAAAATTTGCGCAGTTCTGATGCTCGGAACGAAATAACTAGAACGGCCTAGGGGAAAACTACGCTTACCGTTGTAATCGGGCGAGGTTCTACTTGCACATGCAACAGAAATTTTGCGGATTGATCAATCCGTTCGCGAGATATGGCAGTTTGGAAATAAGAAACGCTTGATAAACTCAAAATTTTCGCAGTTCTGATGCTCGAAACGAGTAACTAGAACGGCATAGGGGAAAAGTACGCATACCGTTGTAATCGGGCGAGTTTCTACTTTCAGATGCAACAGAAATTTTGCGGATTGGTCAATCCGTTCGCGAGATATGGCAGTTTGGAGGTAAGAAACGCTTGAGAAACTCAAAATTTTCGCAGTTCTGATGCTCGAAACGAGTAACTAGAACGGCCTAGGGGAATAGTACGCACACCGTTGTAATCGGGCGAGTTTCTACTTTCAGACGCAACAGAAATTTTGCGGATTGGTCAATCCGTTCGCGAGATATGGCAGTTTGGAGGTAAGAAACGCTTGATAAACTCAAAATTTTCGCATTTCTGATGCTCGAAACGAGTAACTAGAACGGCATAGGGGAAAAGTACGCATACCGTTGTAATCCGGCGAGTTTCTACTTGCACCTGCAACAGAAATTTTGCGGATTGGTCGATCCGTTCGCGAGATATGGCAGTTTGGAAGTAAGAAACGCTTGAGAAACTCAAAATTTTCGCAGTTCTGATGCTCGAAACGAATAACTAGAACGGCCTAGGGGAAAAGTGCGCATACCGTTGTAATAGGGCGAGTTTCTACTTTCAGATGCAACAGAAATTTTGCGGATTGATCAATCCGTTCGCGAGATATGGCAGTTTGGATATAAGAAACGCTTGAGAAACTCAAAATTTGCGCAGTTCTGATGCTCGGAACGAAATAACTAGAACTGCCTAGGGGAATAGTACGCATACCGTTGTAATCGGGCGAGTTTCTACTTGCACATGCAACAGAAATTTTGCGGATTGGTCGATCCGTTCGCGAGATATGGCAGTTTGGAGGTAAGAAACGCTTGAGAAACTCAAAATTTGCGCAGTTCTGATGCTCGAAACGAATAACTAGAACGGCCTAGGGGAAAAGTACGCATACCTTTGTAATCGGGCGAGATTCTACTTGCACATGCAACTGAAATTTTGCGGATTGGTCGATCCGTTCGCGAGATATGGCAGTTTGGAAGTAAGAAACGCTTGAGAAACTCAAAATTTTCGCAGATCTGATGCTCGAAACGAGTAACTAGAACGGCATAGGGGAAAAGAACGCATACCGTTGTAATCGGGCGAGTTTCTACTTTCAGATGCAACAGAAATTTTGCGGATTGGTCAATCCGTTCGCGAGATATGGCAGTTTGGACGTAAGAAACGCTTGAGAAACTCAAAATTTTCGCAGTTCTGATGCTCGACACGAATAACTAGAACGGCCTAGGGGAAAAGTGCGCATACCGTTGTAATAGGGCGAGTTTCTACTTTCAGATGCAACAGAAATTTTGCGGATTGATCAATCCGTTCGCGAGATATGGCAGTTTGGATATAAGAAACGCTTGAGAAACTCAAAATTTGCGCAGTTCTGATGCTCGGAACGAAATAACTAGAACGGCCTAGGGGAAAAGTACGCATACCGTTGTAATCGGGCGAGATTCTACTTGCACATGCAACTGAAATTTTGCGGATTGGTCGATCCGTTCGCGAGATATGGCAGTTTGGAAGTAAGAAACGCTTGAGAAACTCAAAATTTTCGCAGTTCTGATGCTCGAAACGAATAACTAGAACGGCATAGGGGAAAAGTACGCATACCGTTGTAATCGGGCGAGTTTCTACTTTCAGATGCAACAGAAATTTTGTGGATTGATCAATCCGTTCGCGAGATATGGCAGTTTGGAGGTAAGAAACGCTTGAGAAACTCAAAATTTTCACAGTTCTGATGCTCATAACGAATAACTAGAACGGCCTAGGGGAAAAGTGCGCATACCGTTGTAATAGGGCGAGTTTCTACTTTCAGATGCAACAGAAATTTTGCGGATTGGTCTATCCGTTCGCGAGATATGGCAGTTTGGAGGTAAGAAACGCTTGAGAAACTCAAAATTTGCGCAGTTCTGATGCTCGAAACGAGTAACTAGAACGGCCTAGGGGAATAGTACGCACACCGTTGTAATCGGGCGAGTTTCTACTTTCAGACGCAACAGAAATTTTGCGGATTGGTCAATCCGTTCGCGAGATATGGCAGTTTGGAGGTAAGAAACGCTTGAGAAACTCAAAATTTTCGCAGTTCTGATGCTCGAGACGAATAACTAGAACGGCCTAGGGGAAAACTACACCCACCGTTGTAATCGGGCGAGTTTCTACTTTCAGACGCAACCGAAATTTTGCGGATTGGTCAATCCGTTCGCGAGATATGGCAGTTTGGAGGTAAGAAACGCTTGAGAAACTCAAAATTTGCGCAGTTCTGATGCTCGAAACGAAATAACTAGAACGGCCTAGGGGAAAAGTACGCATACCGTTGTAATCGGGCGAGATTCTACTTGCACATGCAACAGAAATTTTGCGGATTGGTCGATCCGTTCGCGAGATATGGCAGTTTGGAAATAAGAAAGGCTTGAGAAACTCAAAATTTTCGCAGTTCTGATGCTCGAAACGAGTAACTAGAACGGCCTAGGGGAATAGTACGCACACCGTTGTAATCGGGCGAGCTTCTACTTTCAGACGCAACAGAAATTTTGCGGATTGGTCAATCCGTTCGCGAGATATGGCAGTTTGGAGGTAAGAAACGCTTGAGAAACTCAAAATTTTCGCAGTTCTGATGCTCGAAACGAATAACTAGAACGGCCTAGGGGAAAACTACACCCACCGTTGTAATCGGGCGAGTTTCTACTTTCAGACGCAACAGAAATTTTGCGGATTGGTCAATCCGTTCGCGAGATATGGCAGTTTGGAGGTAAGAAACGCTTGAGAAACTCAAAATTTGCGCAGTTCTGATGCTCGAAACGAAATAACTAGAACGGCCTAGGGGAAAAGTACGCATACCGTTGTAATCGGGCGAGATTCTACTTGCACATGCAACAGAAATTTTGCGGATTGGTCGATCCGTTCGCGAGATATGGCAGTTTGGAAATAAGAAACGCTTGAGAAACTCAAAATTTTCGCAGTTCTGATGCTCGAAACGAGTAACTAGAACGGCATAGGGAAAAAGTACGCATACCGTTGTAATCGGGCGAGTTTCTACTTTCAGATGCAACAGAAATTTTGCGGATTGGTCAATCCGTTCGCGAGATATGGCAGTTTGGATGTAAGAAACGCTTGAGAAACTCAAAATTTTCGCAGTTCTGATGCTCGACACGAATAACTAGAACGGCCTAGGGGAAAAGTGCGCATACCGTTGTAATAGGGCGAGTTTCTACTTTCAGATGCAACAGAAATTTTGCGGATTGATCAATCCGTTCGCGAGATATGGCAGTTTGGATATAAGAAACGCTTGAGAAACTCAAAATTTGCGCAGTTCTGATGCTCGGAACGAAATAACTAGAACGGCCTAGGGGAAAAGTACGCATACCGTTGTAATCGGGCGAGATTCTACTTGCACATGCAACTGAAATTTTGCGGATTGGTCGATCCGTTCGCGAGATATGGCAGTTTGGAAGTAAGAAACGCTTGAGAAACTCAAAATTTTCGCAGTTCTGATGCTCGAAACGAATAACTAGAACGGCATAGGGGAAAAGTACGCATACCGTTGTAATCGGGCGAGTTTCTACTTTCAGATGCAACAGAAATTTTGTGGATTGATCAATCCGTTCGCGAGATATGGCAGTTTGGAGGTAAGAAACGCTTGAGAAACTCAAAATTTTCACAGTTCTGATGCTCATAACGAATAACTAGAACGGCCTAGGGGAAAAGTGCGCATACCGTTGTAATAGGGCGAGTTTCTACTTTCAGACGCAACAGAAATTTTGCGGATTGGTCTATCCGTTCGCGAGATATGGCAGTTTGGAGGTAAGAAACGCTTGAGAAACTCAAAATTTGCGCAGTTCTGATGCTCGAAACGAGTAACTAGAACGGCCTAGGGGAATAGTACGCACACCGTTGTAATCGGGCGAGTTTCTACTTTCAGACGCAACAGAAATTTTGCGGATTGGTCAATCCGTTCGCGAGATATGGCAGTTTGGAGGTAAGAAACGCTTGAGAAACTCAAAATTTTCGCAGTTCTGATGCTCGAGACGAATAACTAGAACGGCCTAGGGGAAAACTACACCCACCGTTGTAATCGGGCGAGTTTCTACTTTCAGACGCAACCGAAATTTTGCGGATTGGTCAATCCGTTCGCGAGATATGGCAGTTTGGAGGTAAGAAACGCTTGAGAAACTCAAAATTTGCGCAGTTCTGATGCTCGAAACGAAATAACTAGAACGGCCTAGGGGAAAAGTACGCATACCGTTGTAATCGGGCGAGATTCTACTTGCACATGCAACAGAAATTTTGCGGATTGGTCGATCCGTTCGCGAGATATGGCAGTTTGGAAATAAGAAAGGCTTGAGAAACTCAAAATTTTCGCAGTTCTGATGCTCGAAACGAGTAACTAGAACGGCCTAGGGGAATAGTACGCACACCGTTGTAATCGGGCGAGCTTCTACTTTCAGACGCAACAGAAATTTTGCGGATTGGTCAATCCGTTCGCGAGATATGGCAGTTTGGAGGTAAGAAACGCTTGAGAAACTCAAAATTTTCGCAGTTCTGATGCTCGAAACGAATAACTAGAACGGCCTAGGGGAAAACTACACCCACCGTTGTAATCGGGCGAGTTTCTACTTTCAGACGCAACAGAAATTTTGCGGATTGGTCAATCCGTTCGCGAGATATGGCAGTTTGGAGGTAAGAAACGCTTGAGAAACTCAAAATTTGCGCAGTTCTGATGCTCGAAACGAAATAACTAGAACGGCCTAGGGGAAAAGTACGCATACCGTTGTAATCGGGCGAGATTCTACTTGCACATGCAACAGAAATTTTGCGGATTGGTCGATCCGTTCGCGAGATATGGCAGTTTGGAAATAAGAAACGCTTGAGAAACTCAAAATTTTCGCAGTTCTGATGCTCGAAACGAGTAACTAGAACGGCATAGGGAAAAAGTACGCATACCGTTGTAATCGGGCGAGTTTCTACTTTCAGATGCAACAGAAATTTTGCGGATTGGTCAATCCGTTCGCGAGATATGGCAGTTTGGATGTAAGAAACGCTTGAGAAACTCAAAATTTTCGCAGTTCTGATGCTCGACACGAATAACTAGAACGGCCTAGGGGAAAAGTGCGCATACCGTTGTAATAGGGCGAGTTTCTACTTTCAGATGCAACAGAAATTTTGCGGATTGATCAATCCGTTCGCGAGATATGGCAGTTTGGATATAAGAAACGCTTGAGAAACTCAAAATTTGCGCAGTTCTGATGCTCGGAACGAAATAACTAGAACGGCCTAGGGGAAAAGTACGCATACCGTTGTAATCGGGCGAGATTCTACTTGCACATGCAACTGAAATTTTGCGGATTGGTCGATCCGTTCGCGAGATATGGCAGTTTGGAAGTAAGAAACGCTTGAGAAACTCAAAATTTTCGCAGTTCTGATGCTCGAAACGAATAACTAGAACGGCATAGGGGAAAAGTACGCATACCGTTGTAATCGGGCGAGTTTCTACTTTCAGATGCAACAGAAATTTTGTGGATTGATCAATCCGTTCGCGAGATATGGCAGTTTGGAGGTAAGAAACGCTTGAGAAACTCAAAATTTTCACAGTTCTGATGCTCGAAACGAATAACTAGAACGGCCTAGGGGAAAAGTGCGCATACCGTTGTAATAGGGCGAGTTTCTACTTTCAGACGCAACAGAAATTTTGCGGATTGGTCTATCCGTTCGCGAGATATGGCAGTTTGGAGGTAAGAAACGCTTGAGAAACTCAAAATTTGCGCAGTTCTGATGCTCGAAACGAGTAACTAGAACGGCCTAGGGGAATAGTACGCACACCGTTGTAATAGGGCGAGTTTCTACTTTCAGATGCAACAGAAATTTTGCGGATTGATCAATCCGTTCGCGAGATATGGCAGTTTGGATATAAGAAACGCTTGAGAAACTCAAAATTTGCGCAGTTCTGATGCTCGGAACGAAATAACTAGAACGGCCTAGGGGAAAAGTACGCATACCGTTGTAATCGGGCGAGATTCTACTTGCACATGCAACTGAAATTTTGCGGATTGGTCGATCCGTTCGCGAGATATGGCAGTTTGGAAGTAAGAAACGCTTGAGAAACTCAAAATTTTCGCAGTTCTGATGCTCGAAACGAATAACTAGAAAGGCATAGGGGAAAAGTACGCATACCGTTGTAATCGGGCGAGTTTCTACTTTCAGATGCAACAGAAATTTTGTGGATTTATCAATCCGTTCGCGAGATATGGCAGTTTGGAGGTAAGAAACGCTTGAGAAACTCAAAATTTTCACAGTTCTGATGCTCGAAACGAATAACTAGAACGGCCTAGGGGAAAAGTACGCATACCGTTGTAATCGGGCGAGATTCTACTTGCACATGCAACAGAAATTTTGCGGATTGGTCGATCCGTTCACGAGATATGGCAGTTTGGAAATAAGAAACGCTTGAGAAACTCAAAATTTTCGCAGTTCTGATGCTCGAAACGAGTAACTAGAACGGCATAGGGAAAAAGTACGCATACCGTTGTAATCGGGCGAGATTCTACTTGCACATGCAACTGAAATTTTGCGGATTGGTCGATCCGTTCGCGAGATATGGCAGTTTGGAAGTAAGAAACGCTTGAGAAACTCAAAATTTTCGCAGTTCTGATGCTCGAAACGAATAACTAGAACGGCATAGGGGAAAAGTGCGCATACCGTTGTAATAGGGCGAGTTTCTACTTTCAGACGCAACAGAAATTTTGCGGATTGGTCTATCCGTTCGCGAGATATGGCAGTTTGGAGGTAAGAAACGCTTGAGAAACTCAAAATTTGCGCAGTTCTGATGCTCGAAACGAGTAACTAGAACGGCCTAGGGGAATAGTACGCACACCGTTGTAATAGGGCGAGTTTCTACTTTCAGATGCAACAGAAATTTTGCGGATTGATCAATCCGTTCGCGAGATATGGCAGTTTGGATATAAGAAACGCTTGAGAAACTCAAAATTTGCGCAGTTCTGATGCTCGGAACGAAATAACTAGAACGGCCTAGGGGAAAAGTACGCATACCGTTGTAATCGGGCGAGATTCTACTTGCACATGCAACTGAAATTTTGCGGATTGGTCGATCCGTTCGCGAGATATGGCAGTTTGGAAGTAAGAAACGCTTGAGAAACTCAAAATTTTCGCAGTTCTGATGCTCGAAACGAATAACTAGAAAGGCATAGGGGAAAAGTACGCATACCGTTGTAATCGGGCGAGTTTCTACTTTCAGATGCAACAGAAATTTTGTGGATTTATCAATCCGTTCGCGAGATATGGCAGTTTGGAGGTAAGAAACGCTTGAGAAACTCAAAATTTTCACAGTTCTGATGCTCGAAACGAATAACTAGAACGGCCTAGGGGAAAAGTACGCATACCGTTGTAATCGGGCGAGATTCTACTTGCACATGCAACAGAAATTTTGCGGATTGGTCGATCCGTTCGCGAGATATGGCAGTTTGGAAATAAGAAACGCTTGAGAAACTCAAAATTTTCGCAGTTCTGATGCTCGAAACGAGTAACTAGAACGGCATAGGGAAAAAGTACGCATACCGTTGTAATCGGGCGAGTTTCTACTTTCAGATGCAACAGAAATTTTGCGGATTGGTCAATCCGTTCGCGAGATATGGCAGTTTGGATGTAAGAAACGCTTGAGAAACTCAAAATTTTCGCAGTTCTGATGCTCGACACGAATAACTAGAACGGCCTAGGGGAAAAGTGCGCATACCGTTGTAATAGGGCGAGTTTCTACTTTCAGATGCAACAGAAATTTTGCGGATTGATCAATCCGTTCGCGAGATATGGCAGTTTGGATATAAGAAACGCTTGAGAAACTCAAAATTTGCGCAGTTCTGATGCTCGGAACGAAATAACTAGAACGGCCTAGGGGAAAAGTACGCATACCGTTGTAATCGGGCGAGATTCTACTTGCACATGCAACTGAAATTTTGCGGATTGGTCGATCCGTTCGCGAGATATGGCAGTTTGGAAGTAAGAAACGCTTGAGAAACTCAAAATTTTCGCAGTTCTGATGCTCGAAACGAATAACTAGAACGGCATAGGGGAAAAGTACGCATACCGTTGTAATCGGGCGAGTTTCTACTTTCAGATGCAACAGAAATTTTGTGGATTGATCAATCCGTTCGCGAGATATGGCAGTTTGGAGGTAAGAAACGCTTGAGAAACTCAAAATTTTCACAGTTCTGATGCTCGAAACGAATAACTAGAACGGCCTAGGGGAAAAGTGCGCATACCGTTGTAATAGGGCGAGTTTCTACTTTCAGACGCAACAGAAATTTTGCGGATTGGTCTATCCGTTCGCGAGATATGGCAGTTTGGAGGTAAGAAACGCTTGAGGAACTCAAAATTTGCGCAGTTCTGATGCTCGAAACGAGTAACTAGAACGGCCTAGGGGAATAGTACGCACACCGTTGTAATAGGGCGAGTTTCTACTTTCAGATGCAACAGAAATTTTGCGGATTGATCAATCCGTTCGCGAGATATGGCAGTTTGGATATAAGAAACGCTTGAGAAACTCAAAATTTGCGCAGTTCTGATGCTCGGAACGAAATAACTAGAACGGCCTAGGGGAAAAGTACGCATACCGTTGTAATCGGGCGAGATTCTACTTGCACATGCAACTGAAATTTTGCGGATTGGTCGATCCGTTCGCGAGATATGGCAGTTTGGAAGTAAGAAACGCATGAGAAACTCAAAATTTTCGCATTTCTGATGCTCGAAACGAATAACTAGAAAGGCATAGGGGAAAAGTACGCATACCGTTGTAATCGGGCGAGTTTCTACTTTCAGATGCAACAGAAATTTTGTGGATTTATCAATCCGTTCGCGAGATATGGCAGTTTGGAGGTAAGAAACGCTTGAGAAACTCAAAATTTGCGCAGTTCTGATGCTCGAAACGAGTAACTAGAACGGCCTAGGGGAAAACTACACCCACCGTTGTAATCGGGCGAGTTTCTACTTTCAGACGCAACAGAAATTTTGCGGATTGGTCAATCCGTTCGCGAGATATGGCAGTTTGGAGGTAAGAAACGCTTGAGAAACTCAAAATTTGCGCAGTTCTGATGCTCGAAACGAAATAACTAGAACGGCCTAGGGGAAAAGTACGCATACCGTTGTAATCGGGCGAGATTCTACTTGCACATGCAACAGAAATTTTGCGGATTGGTCGATCCGTTCGCGAGATATGGCAGTTTGGAAATAAGAAACGCTTGAGAAACTCAAAATTTTCGCAGTTCTGATGCTCGAAACGAGTAACTAGAACGGCATAGGGAAAAAGTACGCATACCGTTGTAATCGGGCGAGTTTCTACTTTCAGATGCAACAGAAATTTTGCGGATTGGTCAATCCGTTCGCGAGATATGGCAGTTTGGATGTAAGAAACGCTTGAGAAACTCAAAATTTTCGCAGTTCTGATGCTCGACACGAATAACTAGAACGGCCTAGGGGAAAAGTGCGCATACCGTTGTAATAGGGCGAGTTTCTACTTTCAGATGCAACAGAAATTTTGCGGATTGATCAATCCGTTCGCGAGATATGGCAGTTTGGATATAAGAAACGCTTGAGAAACTCAAAATTTGCGCAGTTCTGATGCTCGAAACGAATAACTAGAACGGCATAGGGGAAAAGTACGCATACCGTTGTAATCGGGCGAGTTTCTACTTTCAGATGCAACAGAAATTTTGTGGATTGATCAATCCGTTCGCGAGATATGGCAGTTTGGAGGTAAGAAACGCTTGAGAAACTCAAAATTTTCACAGTTCTGATGCTCGAAACGAATAACTAGAACGGCCTAGGGGAAAAGTGCGCATACCGTTGTAATAGGGCGAGTTTCTACTTTCAGACGCAACAGAAATTTTGCGGATTGGTCTATCCGTTCGCGAGATATGGCAGTTTGGAGGTAAGAAACGCTTGAGAAACTCAAAATTTGCGCAGTTCTGATGCTCGAAACGAGTAACTAGAACGGCCTAGGGGAATAGTACGCACACCGTTGTAATAGGGCGAGTTTCTACTTTCAGATGCAACAGAAATTTTGCGGATTGATCAATCCGTTCGCGAGATATGGCAGTTTGGATATAAGAAACGCTTGAGAAACTCAAAATTTGCGCAGTTCTGATGCTCGGAACGAAATAACTAGAACGGCCTAGGGGAAAAGTACGCATACCGTTGTAATCGGGCGAGATTCTACTTGCACATGCAACTGAAATTTTGCGGATTGGTCGATCCGTTCGCGAGATATGGCAGTTTGGAAGTAAGAAACGCTTGAGAAACTCAAAATTTTCGCAGTTCTGATGCTCGAAACGAATAACTAGAAAGGCATAGGGGAAAAGTACGCATACCGTTGTAATCGGGCGAGTTTCTACTTTCAGATGCAACAGAAATTTTGTGGATTTATCAATCCGTTCGCGAGATATGGCAGTTTGGAGGTAAGAAACGCTTGAGAAACTCAAAATTTTCACAGTTCTGATGCTCGAAACGAATAACTAGAACGGCCTAGGGGAAAAGTACGCATACCGTTGTAATCGGGCGAGATTCTACTTGCACATGCAACAGAAATTTTGCGGATTGGTCGATCCGTTCGCGAGATATGGCAGTTTGGAAATAAGAAACGCTTGAGAAACTCAAAATTTTCGCAGTTCTGATGCTCGAAACGAGTAACTAGAACGGCATAGGGAAAAAGTACGCATACCGTTGTAATCGGGCGAGATTCTACTTGCACATGCAACTGAAATTTTGCGGATTGGTCGATCCGTTCGCGAGATATGGCAGTTTGGAAGTAAGAAACGCTTGAGAAACTCAAAATTTTCGCAGTTCTGATGCTCGAAACGAATAACTAGAACGGCATAGGGGAAAAGTGCGCATACCGTTGTAATAGGGCGAGTTTCTACTTTCAGACGCAACAGAAATTTTGCGGATTGGTCTATCCGTTCGCGAGATATGGCAGTTTGGAGGTAAGAAACGCTTGAGAAACTCAAAATTTGCGCAGTTCTGATGCTCGAAACGAGTAACTAGAACGGCCTAGGGGAATAGTACGCACACCGTTGTAATAGGGCGAGTTTCTACTTTCAGATGCAACAGAAATTTTGCGGATTGATCAATCCGTTCGCGAGATATGGCAGTTTGGATATAAGAAACGCTTGAGAAACTCAAAATTTGCGCAGTTCTGATGCTCGGAACGAAATAACTAGAACGGCCTAGGGGAAAAGTACGCATACCGTTGTAATCGGGCGAGATTCTACTTGCACATGCAACTGAAATTTTGCGGATTGGTCGATCCGTTCGCGAGATATGGCAGTTTGGAAGTAAGAAACGCTTGAGAAACTCAAAATTTTCGCAGTTCTGATGCTCGAAACGAATAACTAGAAAGGCATAGGGGAAAAGTACGCATACCGTTGTAATCGGGCGAGTTTCTACTTTCAGATGCAACAGAAATTTTGTGGATTTATCAATCCGTTCGCGAGATATGGCAGTTTGGAGGTAAGAAACGCTTGAGAAACTCAAAATTTTCACAGTTCTGATGCTCGAAACGAATAACTAGAACGGCCTAGGGGAAAAGTACGCATACCGTTGTAATCGGGCGAGATTCTACTTGCACATGCAACAGAAATTTTGCGGATTGGTGGATCCGTTCGCGAGATATGGCAGTTTGGAAATAAGAAACGCTTGAGAAACTCAAAATTTTCGCAGTTCTGATGCTCGAAACGAGTAACTAGAACGGCATAGGGAAAAAGTACGCATACCGTTGTAATCGGGCGAGATTCTACTTGCACATGCAACTGAAATTTTGCGGATTGGTCGATCCGTTCGCGAGATATGGCAGTTTGGAAGTAAGAAACGCTTGAGAAACTCAAAATTTTCGCAGTTCTGATGCTCGAAACGAATAACTAGAAAGGCATAGGGGAAAAGTACGCATACCGTTGTAATCGGGCGAGTTTCTACTTTCAGATGCAACAGAAATTTTGTGGATTTATCAATCCGTTCGCGAGATATGGCAGTTTGGAGGTAAGAAACGCTTGAGAAACTCAAAATTTTCACAGTTCTGATGCTCGAAACGAATAACTAGAACGGCCTAGGGGAAAAGTGCGCATACCGTTGTAATAGGGCGAGTTTCTACTTTCAGACGCAACAGAAATTTTTCGGATTGGTCTATCCGTTCGCGAGATATGGCAGTTTGGAGGTAAGAAACGCTTGAGAAACTCAAAATTTGCGCAGTTCTGATGCTCGAAACGAGTAACTAGAACGGCCTAGGGGAATAGTACGCACACCGTTGTAATCGGGCGAGTTTCTACTTTCAGACGCAACAGAAATTTTGCGGATTGGTCAATCCGTTCGCGAGATATGGCAGTTTGGAGGTAAGAAACGCTTGAGAAACCCAAAATTTTCGCAGTTCTGATGCTCGAAACGAATAACTAGAACGGCCTAGGGGAAAACTACCCCCACCGTTGTAATCGGGCGAGTTTCTACTTTCAGACGCAACAGAAATTTTGCGGATTGGTCAATCCGTTCGCGAGATATGGCAGTTTGGAGGTAAGAAACGCTTGAGAAACACAAAATTTGCGCAGTTCTGATGCTCGAAACGAAATAACTAGAACGGCCTAGGGGAAAAGTACGCATACCGTTGTAATCGGGCGAGATTCTACTTGTACATGCAACAGAAATTTTGCGGATTGGTCGATCCGTTCGCGAGATATGGCAGTTTGGAAATAAGAAACGCTTGAGAAACTCAAAATTTTCGCAGTTCTGATGCTCGAAACGAGTAACTAGAACGGCATAGGGGAAAAGTACGCATACCGTTGTAATCGGGCGAGATTCTACTTGCATATGCAACAGAAATTTTGCGGATTGTCGATCCGTTCGCGAGATATGGCAGTTTGGAAGTAAGAAACGCTTGAGGAACTCAAAATTTTCGCAGTTCTGATGCTCGAAACGAATAACTAGAACGGCCTAGGGGGAAAGTACGCATACCGTTGCAATCGGGCTAGTTTCTACTTGCAGATGCAACAGAAATTTTGCGGATTGGTCGATCCGTTCGCGAGATATGGCAGTTTGGATGTAAGAAACGCTTGAGAAACTCAAAATTTGCGCTGTTCTGATGCTCGAAACGAGTAACTAGAACGGCCTAGGGGAAAAGTGCGCATACCGTTGTAATAGGGCGAGTTTCTACTTTCAGACGCAACAGAAATTTTGCGGATTGGTCTATCCGTTCGCGAGATATGGCAGTTTGGAGGTAAGAAACGCTTGAGAAACTCAAAATTTGCGCAGTTCTGATGCTCGAAACGAGTAACTAGAACGGCCTAGGGGAATAGTACGCACACCGTTGTAATCGGGCGAGTTTCTACTTTCAGACGCAACAGAAATTTTGCGGATTGGTCGATCCGTTCGCGAGATATGGCAGTTTGGAAATAAGAAACGCTTGAGAAACTCAAAATTTTCGCAGTTCTGATGCTCGAAACGAGTAACTAGAACGGCATAGGGAAAAAGTACGCATACCGTTGTAATCGGGCGAGTTTCTACTTTCAGATGCAACAGAAATTTTGCGGATTGGTCAATCCGTTCGCGAGATATGGCAGTTTGGATGTAAGAAACGCTTGAGAAACTCAAAATTTTCGCAGTTCTGATGCTCGAGACGAATAACTAGAACGGCCTAGGGGAAAACTACACCCACCGTTGTAATCGGGCGAGTTTCTACTTTCAGACGCAACCGAAATTTTGCGGATTGGTCAATCCGTTCGCGAGATATGGCAGTTTGGAGGTAAGAAACGCTTGAGAAACTCAAAATTTGCGCAGTTCTGATGCTCGAAACGAAATAACTAGAACGGCCTAGGGGAAAAGTACGCATACCGTTGTAATCGGGCGAGATTCTACTTGCACATGCAACAGAAATTTTGCGGATTGGTCGATCCGTTCGCGAGATATGGCAGTTTGGAAATAAGAAAGGCTTGAGAAACTCAAAATTTTCGCAGTTCTGATGCTCGAAACGAGTAACTAGAACGGCCTAGGGGAATAGTACGCATACCGTTGTAATCGGGCGAGCTTCTACTTTCAGACGCAACAGAAATTTTGCGTATTGGTCAATCCGTTCGCGAGATATGGCAGTTTGGAGGTAAGAAACGCTTGAGAAACTCAAAATTTTCGCAGTTCTGATGCTCGAAACGAATAACTAGAACGGCCTAGGGGAAAACTACACCCACCGTTGTAATCGGGCGAGTTTCTACTTTCAGACGCAACAGAAATTTTGCGGATTGGTCAATCCGTTCGCGAGATATGGCAGTTTGGAGGTAAGAAACGCTTGAGAAACTCAAAATTTGCGCAGTTCTGATGCTCGAAACGAAATAACTAGAACGGCCTAGGGGAAAAGTACGCATACCGTTGTAATCGGGCGAGATTCTACTTGCACATGCAACAGAAATTTTGCGGATTGGTCGATCCGTTCGCGAGATATGGCAGTTTGGAAATAAGAAACGCTTGAGAAACTCAAAATTTTCGCAGTTCTGATGCTCGAAACGAGTAACTAGAACGGCATAGGGAAAAAGTACGCATACCGTTGTAATCGGGCGAGTTTCTACTTTCAGATGCAACAGAAATTTTGCGGATTGGTCAATCCGTTCGCGAGATATGGCAGTTTGGATGTAAGAAACGCTTGAGAAACTCAAAATTTTCGCAGTTCTGATGCTCGACACGAATAACTAGAACGGCCTAGGGGAAAAGTGCGCATACCGTTGTAATAGGGCGAGTTTCTACTTTCAGATGCAACAGAAATTTTGCGGATTGATCAATCCGTTCGCGAGATATGGCAGTTTGGATATAAGAAACGCTTGAGAAACTCAAAATTTGCGCAGTTCTGATGCTCGGAACGAAATAACTAGAACGGCCTAGGGGAAAAGTACGCATACCGTTGTAATCGGGCGAGATTCTACTTGCACATGCAACTGAAATTTTGCGGATTGGTCGATCCGTTCGCGAGATATGGCATTTTGGAAGTAAGAAACGCTTGAGAAACTCAAAATTTTCGCAGTTCTGATGCTCGAAACGAATAACTAGAACGGCATAGGGGAAAAGTACGCATACCGTTGTAATCGGGCGAGTTTCTACTTTCAGATGCAACAGAAATTTTGTGGATTGATCAATCCGTTCGCGAGATATGGCAGTTTGGAGGTAAGAAACGCTTGAGAAACTCAAAATTTTCACAGTTCTGATGCTCGAAACGAATAACTAGAACGGCCTAGGGGAAAAGTGCGCATACCGTTGTAATAGGGCGAGTTTCTACTTTCAGACGCAACAGAAATTTTGCGGATTGGTCTATCCGTTCGCGAGATATGGCAGTTTGGAGGTAAGAAACGCTTGAGAAACTCAAAATTTGCGCAGTTCTGATGCTCGAAACGAGTAACTAGAACGGCCTAGGGGAATAGTACGCACACCGTTGTAATAGGGCGAGTTTCTACTTTCAGATGCAACAGAAATTTTGCGGATTGATCAATCCGTTCGCGAGATATGGCAGTTTGGATATAAGAAACGCTTGAGAAACTCAAAATGTGCGCAGTTCTGATGCTCGGAACGAAATAACTAGAACGGCCTAGGGGAAAAGTACGCATACCGTTGTAATCGGGCGAGATTCTACTTGCACATGCAACTGAAATTTTGCGGATTGGTCGATCCGTTCGCGAGATATGGCAGTTTGGAAGTAAGAAACGCTTGAGAAACTCAAAATTTTCGCAGTTCTGATGCTCGAAACGAATAACTAGAACGGCATAGGGGAAAAGTACGCATACCGTTGTAATCGGGCGAGTTTCTACTTTCAGATGCAACAGAAATTTTGTGGATTGATCAATCCGTTCGCGAGATATGGCAGTTTGGAGGTAAGAAACGCTTGAGAAACTCAAAATTTTCACAGTTCTGATGCTCGAAACGAATAACTAGAACGGCCTAGGGGAAAAGTGCGCATACCGTTGTAATAGGGCGAGTTTCTACTTTCAGACGCAACAGAAATTTTGCGGATTGGTCTATCCGTTCGCGAGATACGGCAGTTTGGAGGTAAGAAACGCTTGAGAAACTCAAAATTTGCGCAGTTCTGATGCTCGAAACGAGTAACTAGAACGGCCTAGGGGAATAGTACGCACACCGTTGTAATCGGGCGAGTTTCTACTTTCAGACGCAACAGAAATTTTGCGGATTGGTCAATCCGTTCGCGAGATATGGCAGTTTGGAGGTAAGAAACGCTTGAGAAACTCAAAATTTTCGCAGTTCTGATGCTCGAAACGAATAACTAGAACGGCCTAGGGGAAAACTACACCCACCGTTGTAATCGGGCGAGTTTCTACTTTCAGACGCAACAGAAATTTTGCGGATTGGTCAATCCGTTCGCGAGATATGGCAGTTTGGAGGTAAGAAACGCTTGAGAAACTCAAAATTTGCGCAGTTCTGATGCTCGAAACGAAATAACTAGAACCGCCTAGGGGAAAAGTACGCATACCGTTGTAATCGGGCGAGATTCTACTTGCACATGCAACAGAAATTTTGCGGATTGGTCGATCCGTTCGCGAGATATGGCAGTTTGGAAATAAGAAACGCTTGAGAAACTCAAAATTTTCGCAGTTCTGATGCTCGAAACGAGTAACCAGAACGGCATAGGGGAAAAGTACGCATACCGTTGTAATCGGGCGAGATTCTACTTGCATATGCAACAGAAATTTTGCGGATTGGTCGATCCGTTCGCGAGATATGGCAGTTTGGAAGTAAGAAACGCTTGAGAAACTCAAAATTTTCGCAGTTCTGATGCTCGAAACGAATAACTAGAACGGCCTAGGGGGAAAGTACGCATACCGTTGCAATCGGGCTAGTTTCTACTTGCAGATGCAACAGAAATTTTGCGGATTGGTCGATCCGTTCGCGAGATATGGCAGTTTGGATGTAAGAAACGCTTGAGAAACTCAAAATTTGCGCTGTTCTGATGCTCGAAACGAGTAACTAGAACGGCCTAGGGGAAAAGTGCGCATACCGTTGTAATAGGGCGAGTTTCTACTTTCAGACGCAACAGAAATTTTGCGGATTGGTCTATCCGTTCGCGAGATATGGCAGTTTGGAGGTAAGAAACGCTTGAGAAACTCAAAATTTGCGCAGTTCTGATGCTCGACACGAATAACTAGAACGGCCTAGGGGAAAAGTGCGCATACCGTTGTAATAGGGCGAGTTTCTACTTTCAGATGCAACAGAAATTTTGCGGATTGATCAATCCGTTCGCGAGATATGGCAGTTTGGATATAAGAAACGCTTGAGAAACTCAAAATTTGCGCAGTTCTGATGCTCGGAACGAAATAACTAGAACGGCCTAGGGGAAAAGTACGCATACCGTTGTAATCGGGCGAGATTCTACTTGCACATGCAACTGAAATTTTGCGGATTGGTCGATCCGTTCGCGAGATATGGCATTTTGGAAGTAAGAAACGCTTGAGAAACTCAAAATTTTCGCAGTTCTGATGCTCGAAACGAATAACTAGAACGGCATAGGGGAAAAGTACGCATACCGTTGTAATCGGGCGAGTTTCTACTTTCAGATGCAACAGAAATTTTGTGGATTGATCAATCCGTTCGCGAGATATGGCAGTTTGGAGGTAAGAAACGCTTGAGAAACTCAAAATTTTCACAGTTCTGATGCTCGAAACGAATAACTAGAACGGCCTAGGGGAAAAGTGCGCATACCGTTGTAATAGGGCGAGTTTCTACTTTCAGACGCAACAGAAATTTTGCGGATTGGTCTATCCGTTCGCGAGATATGGCAGTTTGGAGGTAAGAAACGCTTGAGAAACTCAAAATTTGCGCAGTTCTGATGCTCGAAACGAGTAACTAGAACGGCCTAGGGGAATAGTACGCACACCGTTGTAATAGGGCGAGTTTCTACTTTCAGATGCAACAGAAATTTTGCGGATTGATCAATCCGTTCGCGAGATATGGCAGTTTGGATATAAGAAACGCTTGAGAAACTCAAAATGTGCGCAGTTCTGATGCTCGGAACGAAATAACTAGAACGGCCTAGGGGAAAAGTACGCATACCGTTGTAATCGGGCGAGATTCTACTTGCACATGCAACTGAAATTTTGCGGATTGGTCGATCCGTTCGCGAGATATGGCAGTTTGGAAGTAAGAAACGCTTGAGAAACTCAAAATTTTCGCAGTTCTGATGCTCGAAACGAATAACTAGAACGGCATAGGGGAAAAGTACGCATACCGTTGTAATCGGGCGAGTTTCTACTTTCAGATGCAACAGAAATTTTGTGGATTGATCAATCCGTTCGCGAGATATGGCAGTTTGGAGGTAAGAAACGCTTGAGAAACTCAAAATTTTCACAGTTCTGATGCTCGAAACGAATAACTAGAACGGCCTAGGGGAAAAGTGCGCATACCGTTGTAATAGGGCGAGTTTCTACTTTCAGACGCAACAGAAATTTTGCGGATTGGTCTATCCGTTCGCGAGATATGGCAGTTTGGAGGTAAGAAACGCTTGAGAAACTCAAAATTTGCGCAGTTCTGATGCTCGAAACGAGTAACTAGAACGGCCTAGGGGAATAGTACGCACACCGTTGTAATCGGGCGAGTTTCTACTTTCAGACGCAACAGAAATTTTGCGGATTGGTCAATCCGTTCGCGAGATATGGCAGTTTGGAGGTAAGAAACGCTTGAGAAACTCAAAATTTTCGCAGTTCTGATGCTCGAAACGAATAACTAGAACGGCCTAGGGGAAAACTACACCCACCGTTGTAATCGGGCGAGTTTCTACTTTCAGACGCAACAGAAATTTTGCGGATTGGTCAATCCGTTCGCGAGATATGGCAGTTTGGAGGTAAGAAACGCTTGAGAAACTCAAAATTTGCGCAGTTCTGATGCTCGAAACGAAATAACTAGAACCGCCTAGGGGAAAAGTACGCATACCGTTGTAATCGGGCGAGATTCTACTTGCACATGCAACAGAAATTTTGCGGATTGGTCGATCCGTTCGCGAGATATGGCAGTTTGGAAATAAGAAACGCTTGAGAAACTCAAAATTTTCGCAGTTCTGATGCTCGAAACGAGTAACCAGAACGGCATAGGGGAAAAGTACGCATACCGTTGTAATCGGGCGAGATTCTACTTGCATATGCAACAGAAATTTTGCGGATTGGTCGATCCGTTCGCGAGATATGGCAGTTTGGAAGTAAGAAACGCTTGAGAAACTCAAAATTTTCGCAGTTCTGATGCTCGAAACGAATAACTAGAACGGCCTAGGGGGAAAGTACGCATACCGTTGCAATCGGGCTAGTTTCTACTTGCAGATGCAACAGAAATTTTGCGGATTGGTCGATCCGTTCGCGAGATATGGCAGTTTGGATGTAAGAAACGCTTGAGAAACTCAAAATTTGCGCTGTTCTGATGCTCGAAACGAGTAACTAGAACGGCCTAGGGGAAAAGTGCGCATACCGTTGTAATAGGGCGAGTTTCTACTTTCAGACGCAACAGAAATTTTGCGGATTGGTCTATCCGTTCGCGAGATATGGCAGTTTGGAGGTAAGAAACGCTTGAGAAACTCAAAATTTGCGCAGTTCTGATGCTCGAAACGAGTAACTAGAACGGCCTAGGGGAATAGTACGCACACCGTTGTAATCGGGCGAGTTTCTACTTTCAGACGCAACAGAAATTTTGCGGATTGGTCGATCCGTTCGCGAGATATGGCAGTTTGGAAATAAGAAACGCTTGAGAAACTCAAAATTTTCGCAGTTCTGATGCTCGAAACGAGTAACTAGAACGGCATAGGGAAAAAGTACGCATACCGTTGTAATCGGGCGAGTTTCTACTTTCAGATGCAACAGAAATTTTGCGGATTGGTCAATCCGTTCGCGAGATATGGCAGTTTGGATGTAAGAAACGCTTGAGAAACTCAAAATTTTCGCAGTTCTGATGCTCGACACGAATAACTAGAACGGCCTAGGGGAAAAGTGCGCATACCGTTGTAATAGGGCGAGTTTCTACTTTCAGATGCAACAGAAATTTTGCGGATTGATCAATCCGTTCGCGAGATATGGCAGTTTGGATATAAGAAACGCTTGAGAAACTCAAAATTTGCGCAGTTCTGATGCTCGGAACGAAATAACTAGAACGGCCTAGGGGAAAAGTACGCATACCGTTGTAATCGGGCGAGATTCTACTTGCACATGCAACTGAAATTTTGCGGATTGGTCGATCCGTTCGCGAGATATGGCAGTTTGGAAGTAAGAAACGCTTGAGAAACTCAAAATTTTCGCAGTTCTGATGCTCGAAACGAATAACTAGAACGGCATAGGGGAAAAGTACGCATACCGTTGTAATCGGGCGAGTTTCTACTTTCAGATGCAACAGAAATTTTGTGGATTGATCAATCCGTTCGCGAGATATGGCAGTTTGGAGGTAAGAAACGCTTGAGAAACTCAAAATTTTCACAGTTCTGATGCTCGAAACGAATAACTAGAACGGCCTAGGGGAAAAGTGCGCATACCGTTGTAATAGGGCGAGTTTCTACTTTCAGACGCAACAGAAATTTTGCGGATTGGTCTATCCGTTCGCGAGATATGGCAGTTTGGAGGTAAGAAACGCTTTTTTTTTTTTTTTTTTTTTAACGTGGGGGAAATCTTCGAAAGACCCCCCCGCCGCCTGGGGAGGGGCGGGGGGAGTGTGGGATTCCCCGCGCCCGGAAGGAAACCCATCGGGCGCGGGACCTACCCACTAAAACCCACCACGGTGGCCATCCTCGCACTATGCAGGGGGAGCACCTGGGACCGAAGACATCATAACATCAGGTGCTCCCCCGTGCAGGGCTCTCGCGCCCGTGTCCTCCCGTTCCAGGGAAGGGAGGGGGTACTTCACCCTCCCTTCCCTGTTTTCTCCTCGGCGCTCTGGCGCCCGACGTCGGAGCAGGGCCACACTGCTCCGACGTCCCACTCCCGGGGGCCGCCCGAGGGCGGCCGCGAGTCCCACACTCGCGACCGCCCACGGCCCCCATAGCCGCGCCGGGGGCACGGCCCTGGGACCGTGCCGTCGGCGCGGCCGCACCCCGGCTCGTACGCTCCCGAGGGCGGCTCTGGCCTCTCCGCCCTCGAGAGCGTCGCCGTCCCTTACTCTACCCACCCCTCAGACGACGGGCGGTGGCACGAGCCTCAAGGGCTACGCACCCCCGCCCGCCGCTCTCAGGGTGGCCTCCCCGGCCCTTCCGGAGGCCCACCCGCCCCCGGCCTCGGACGGGGCCTCGCTCGCGGTCTCCCGCTCTCGCGAATGCGGCTCGCGGCCTCCTTCTGCGAGATTACCTCCTCGCAGAAGGAGGCCACGGCCCGCCACTTCGTCTCGCTGCCGAGCATGGCCTGTACCACGCCCGGCAGCGATAGGTCCGCCCCAATCACGGCCGTGAGGACACGGCGCTCCACCCCCCAGGCCGGACACACCTCGAGGGTGTGTTGCGCCGTGTCCTCGTCCGCTGGACAGTGCCAGCAGCGCGCCGCCTCTTCCACACCGATCCGGCACAGGTACTGACCGAAGCATCCGTGCCCGGACAGCACCTGCACCAACCGGTAGGTGAGTGAGCCGAAGCGCCTACCCAGCCACTCAAACAGGACCGGCCGGATAGCCCGGACAGTCCTCTGGCCGAACAACGGCTCGGCCAGCCGCTGCTGCCAAAGCTGCAGCATGGACTCCCGGGCCTGGCGCCTCAGGGCCTCCACCTCGCATCCCGCCAGGACCACCCCATCCTCGCGGGCGCGCATGCGGCCCTCGTAGAACGCCGCATGCGCGCCCGCGATCAAGTCCGCCGGGGGTAGCCCTGACAGGACGCTCGCCGCCTCATACGAAACGGTCCGGTACCCCCGGGCGATCCGCAGTGCAAGCCGCCTTTGAACCCGGCGCAGCAATACCTTGCTGCGCCGGGAGGCGGCCAGGTCGCCCGCCCAAACGGGGGCCCCGTATAGGGCCACCGAGTGGACCATTCCCGCGTAGAGGCGGCGAACCCGGTCACTCGGGCCCCGCAGGTTGGGGAGGATACGGCCCAAAGCGCCAACTATCCCCTCCAACCGCGGGGCCAGGGCCCGGAAATGGCCCTCGAAGCGCCAGTGGCTGTCGAGGTGAAGTCCCAGATATTTCATCTGAGACCTCACCTCGACGTCTGTCTCACCCACCCGGATCAGGGGGGGAGGCGGCTCTCCCCGGGGTCTATACATCCCGAGTACCTCGGTTTTGTGGAGAGCCACCTCCAAACCGATCCCCCTGATCCGGGAGACGACGCGCCGGACACCGTCCTCGGCGGCCCGAACAGCCCCCCTCCAGTCCCCCCCGACGGCCAACAACAAGGTGTCGTCCGCATAACATGTCAGACTGACGTCGTCGGGGAGGTCTTCGGCCCGCAGGACGGTGTCGTACCCGAGGTTCCACAGCAGGGGTCCTAACACCGACCCCTGCGGAACCCCGGAGTACACCGCTCTCCTCTCCGTCCCGCACCGGCCCGGATACTCGATCCACCTGTCGCGGAGGTAGTCCTCGACGACTGCCCTAAGGTAGGCGGGGACTCGATGTTCCTCAAGCCCCCGCCTAATCGCCGCCCAGGGTAGGGTGTTAAACGCATTGGCGATGTCCAAGGACACCGCCAATGCCACCCCACCCCGGGAGACCGCCGAGGCCGAGAGGGACCGGACGCGTCGAATCGCGTCGATCGTCGACCGGCCCTCCCGGAACCCGAACTGACACTCCGCCAGCCCGGGCCCACCCCGCGACAGGTGCCCGACGATGCGGGCCGCCACGACTCTTTCTAGGAGCTTGCCCACATCGTCGAGCAGGCAAATCGGCCGGTACGCGGACGGAGAGTCCGCGGGCCTACCCTCTTTCCGGAGGAGGACCATTCGGGCCACCTTCCATGCGGAGGGGAATCGCCCGGCCTCCAGGCAGCGGTCGAATAGCTCCCGGAGGCCGTCACCCAGGACGTCCGCGGCCAAGACCAAGACTCGGCCGGGCACTCCCGAAGGACCCGGGGCAGTATCCTTCGCCCCGAGTCTTCGGATGGCCGCGGCTAGCTCCCCAGCCGAGACCCCCAGCTCCGCGGACCAGGTGGTCGGGTCCGCAGAGGGACGTGGCCCGCTCTCCCCCACGATCGGGAAGAGCGTGTCGACCACGTCCCTCAAGAGCTGGGGGTCGAGACCCTCGGTGATCGGGGGGGCCCATGGCCGGAGTTTATTCAGAACTATCCGGTATGGGCGCCCCCATGGATCCCGCTCGAGGGTCTCGAGGAGCTCCTTCCAGCTCTGGGCCTTGGCCCGTTTGATGGCGACCTGCAGAGCCCTCTTTCCCGCGCGATAGGACTCGTACAGTTCCGCCGCCCTAGCCCGCGCGCCGTCGTCGCCGTTCCGTCCGGCCCGACGACGCGCGCGGGTGTACTGGCGTCGGGCCCGGACGCATGCTGTCCGCAATTCCCCGATTTCGCCCGACCACCAGTACACCGCCCGACGAGGAGACCGCGGCCCGGCCCGGGGCATCGCCGCGTCGCAAATGCGCGCGACGGCGCTCCCGAGCCGAGCCACGGCCTCCTCCAGGTCGGGCAGCCTGGTCTCCCGTCGAGGCCAGGTTTCGGCTAGAGCGGCTGCCACCAGGACGTCCTTGTCAAGGCGCCGAAGCGCCCATCTGCGTGGTGGTGGTGGGGCGCTACCCGCTCCCGGGCGGAGGTGTCGGTGCGGGGCCGCGGCGGCCTCGGGGGAGGTCAAGACCACGCGGATATACCGGTGGTCCGATAATGTCTCCTCCCCCACCACCACGTCCCACCCGGACACCATACGCGCGGCGCCGGGGGATCCAAACGTCAAATCCACTATGGACCCTCCCCCGCGCCGCACGCACGTCAGCTCCGACCCCCGGTTAATCAACCGGAGGTCGAAGCCCGCCGCCCAGTCGCCCAGAGCCTCGCCCCTCCGATTGGTCCTGGGGGACCCCCATGCCACAGACCAGGCATTGAAGTCCCCCAGGACCAGCACCGGCCGGGGCGCAATCCTTGTGAGGCACGCCCCCACCCCGGCCAAGTACTGCTCGAAGGCAGCAAGGCCGCAGTTGGGCGAAACGTAGCACCCCACCACGGCGACTCCCCCCCACTGGACGGCGACGAATCCCGCCCCGTTCTCCAGTAAGGAGAACGGAGGGGACCCGTCACCGCCCTGCCACACAGCCGCCACCAAGCCGCCCGCATCCCCCATCCAATGCGGATGGTCGGGGACGCGGTACGGCTCGGCGGCGACTGCCAGACCACCCCCCCACTCCGCCAGCGTCTGACACATCAGGTCCTGCGCTGCACGGCAGTGGTTGAGGTTGGCCTGCAGGAGGAGGCGGGGAGCCATTATTTGATGGCCTCCTCACCGCCTCCTGGTGGCACCTCCGTGAGGACGGCGGCGGGGCCGATGTCCACCTCCATCGCAGACACCAACGCCGTCGCCGCCTCCGACCTCTTCCTTGCGGCCGTCGCGTCGGTCGCGGCCAGGTCCGCGGGCGCCGCGGCGCTCGCAGCTGGGGCCGCTCTCACCGGCGCCGGGAGCGGCCCCGGCGCCCCCCTCCTCTGCCCTCGTCGGGATGGGGGGGTACATTGCTTCCCCCCCATTCGGTGCGCGGCGGGTCTCCCCATGTCCGCACACAGCGGGCACTTGGGGGCCGCCGCGCAGTGGCTCGCGCGGTGGCCTTCGGCACCGCAGCGGTAACAAGCACCGCTGCGGTCCACCGCGGAGGTGCACCGCTGCCTGACATGGCCCGTCTCCAGGCAGCGGTAGCACTGGAGTGGGCGTTGGGCGAGGACCTCGATCCTCGCCGACACCCACCCCACCACGATCCTCCCGACTGCTTCTAACTTCCGGGCAGCCGGAAGAGGGCACCGTGCCCACACCGCTCCCAGGCCGGAGGAGGACCGCCGGACCTCCCCGGTCCGGATGTCCCCCTCAGAGCAGCCACCGGCCTGGGCCAGCGCCCTGGCCACCTCCTCCCGGGTGACCGAGTCGTCCAGCCCACAAACGCGCAGCTCCGCGCTCTTTGTGGGCCGGGCGACCCTGACACCCCGGGGTGCCAAGGCCTCGCCCAGCTTTTCGGCCAGTCGGTCCGCCCTGGCTGCGTTGTCGGGGCCGCTCACGCGCAGCATGAGCGCCCCCGTCACCGCCCATCTCGGGCGGACCGACTCGATGGCGAGTGCGGCCAAGGATATCTTTTCCTTGGCCGCCGCCATCACCTCCCCGTAGGAGACGCCCCCCCCCCTCCGGGACGGTCAGCATGACTGCTGCCGTTGAAGGGGGGCGTCCCAGACGGGGCTTCGCCCTCCCCGCCTTTCCGTCCCTCTTCGGGGCAACCGGCGGGGGAGGCGGCGGCACCCGGGCCGCCCTCCTCGCCGTCCTTCCCGCCCTTCGGCCAAGGACCTCGGTCCACAAGGGACCGGATGGGGGCGGCGGCGGAGGCATTTGTGCCCCCGCCGTCTCCCCCACCACGGCACCCTTGCCCTTCGTCTTTGCCGCAGGGCCCGGAACCGCGATGGTCCCCCCCTGCGGTCCCCCGCCCCTCGGTTGTTTCCCGGGCCCGGTCCTCCGTCCCGCCGAGGTAAGAAACGCTTGAGAAACTCAAAATTTGCGCAGTTCTGATGCTCGAAACGAGTAACTAGAACGGCCTAGGGGAATAGTACGCACACCGTTGTAATCGGGCGAGTTTCTACTTTCAGACGCAACAGAAATTTTGCGGATTGGTCAATCCGTTCGCGAGATATGGCAGTTTGGAGGTAAGAAACGCTTGAGAAACTCAAAATTTTCGCAGTTCTGATGCTCGAAACGAATAACTAGAACGGCCTAGGGGAAAACTACACCCACCGTTGTAATCGGGCGAGTTTCTACTTTCAGACGCAACAGAAATTTTGCGGATTGGTCAATCCGTTCGCGAGATATGGCAGTTTGGAGGTAAGAAACGCTTGAGAAACTCAAAATTTGCGCAGTTCTGATGCTCGAAACGAAATAACTAGAACGGCCTAGGGGAAAAGTACGCATACCGTTGTAATCGGGCGAGATTCTACTTGCACATGCAACAGAAATTTTGCGGATTGGTCGATCCGTTCGCGAGATATGGCAGTTTGGAAATAAGAAACGCTTGAGAAACTCAAAATTTTCGCAGTTCTGATGCTCGAAACGAGTAACTAGAACGGCATAGGGGAAAAGTACGCATACCGTTGTAATCGGGCGAGTTTCTACTTCCAGATGCAACAGAAATTTTGCGGATTGGTCAATCCGTTCGCGAGATATGGCAGTTTGGAGGTAAGAAACGCTTGAGAAACTCAAAATTTGCGCAGTTCTGATGCTCGAAACGAATAACTAGAACGGCCTAGGGGAAAAGTACGCATACCGTTGTAATCGGGCGAGATTCTACTTGCACATGCAACAGAAATTTTGCGGATTGATCAATCCGTTCGCGAGATATGGCAGTTTGGAAATAAGAAACGCTTGATAAACTCAAAATTTTCCCAGTTCTGATGCTCGAAACGAGTAACTAGAACGGCATAGGGGAAAAGTACGCATACCGTTGTAATCGGGCGAGTTTCTACTTTCAGATGCAACAGAAATTTTGCGGATTGATCAATCCGTTCGCGAGATATGGCAGTTTGGAGGTAAGAAACGCTTGAGAAACTCAAAATTTTCGCAGTTCTGATGCTCGGAACGAATTAACTAGAACGGCCTAGGGGAATAGTACGCACACCGTTTTAATCGGGCGAGTTTCTACTTTCAGATGCAACAGAAATTTTGTGGATTGGTCAATCCGTTCGCGAGATATGGCAGTTTGGAGGTAAGAAACGCTTGAGAAACTCAAAATTTGCGCAGTTCTGATGCTCGAAACGAATAACTAGAACGGCCTAGGGGAATAGTACGCATACCGTTGTAATCGGGCGAGATTCTACTTGCACATGCAACTGAAATTTTGCGGATTGGTCGATCCGTTCGCGAGATATGGCAGTTTGGAAGTAAGAAACGCTTGAGAAACTCAAAATTTTCACAGTTCTGATGCTCGAAACGAATAACTAGAACGGCCTAGGGGAAAAGTACGCATACCGTTGTAATCGGGCGAGTTTCTACTTGCAGATGCAACTGAAATTTTGCGGATTGGTCGATCCGTTCGCGAGATATGGCAGTTTGGAGGTAAGAAACGCTTGAGAAACTCAAAATTTTCGCAGTTCTGATGCTCGGAACGAAATAACTAGAACGGCCTAGGGGAATAGTACGCACACCGTTTTAATCGGGCGAGTTTCTACTTTCAGATGCAACAGAAATTTTGCGGATTGGTCAATCCGTTCGCGAGATATGGCAGTTTGGAGGTAAGAAACGCTTGAGAAACTCAAAATTTGCGCAGTTCTGATGCTCGAAACGAATAACTAGAACGGCCTAGGGGAAAAGTACGCATACCTTTGTAATCGGGCGAGATTCTACTTGCACATGCAACTGAAATTTTGCGGATTGGTCGATCCGTTCGCGAGATATGGCAGTTTGGAAGTAAGAAGCGCTTGAGAAACTCAAAATTTTCGCAGTTCTGATGCTCGAAACGAATAGCTAGAACGGCCTAGGGGAAAAGTGCGCATACCGTTGTAATAGGGCGAGTTTCTACTTCAGACGCAACAGAAATTTGCGGATTGGTCAATCCGTTCGCGAGATATGGCAGTTTGGAGGTAAGAAACGCTTGAGAAACTCAAAATTTTCGCAGTTCTGATGCTCGAAACGAGTAACTAGAACGGCCTAGGGGAATAGTACGCACACCGTTGTAATCGGGCGAGTTTCTACTTTCAGACGCAACAGAAATTTTGCGGATTGGTCAATCCGTTCGCGAGATATGGCAGTTTGGAGGTAAGAAACGCTTGAGAAACTCAAATTTTCGCAGTTCTGATGCTCGAAACGAATAACTAGAACGGCCTAGGGAAAACTACACCCACCGTTGTAATCGGGCGTGTTTCTACTTTCAGACGCAACAGAAATTTTGCGGATTGGTCAATCCGTTCGCGAGATATGGCAGTTTGGAGGTAAGAAACGCTTGAGAAACTCAAAATTTGCGCAGTTCTGATGCTCGAAACGAAATAACTAGAACGGCCTAGGGGAAAAGTACGCATACCGTTGTTATCGGGCGAGATTCTACTTGCACATGCAACAGAAATTTTGCGGATTGGTCGATCCGTTCGCGAGATATGGCAGTTTGGAGGTAAGAAACGCTTGAGAAACTCAAAATTTTCGCAGTTCTGATGCTCGAAACGAGTAACTAGAACGGCCTAGGGGAATAGTACGCACACCGTTGTAATCGGGCGAGTTTCTACTTTCAGACGCAACAGAAATTTTGCGGATTGGTCAATCCGTTCGCGAGATATGGCAGTTTGGAGGTAAGAAACGCTTGAGAAACTCAAAATTTTCGCAGTTCTGATGCTCGAAACGAATAACTAGAACGGCCTAGGGGAAAACTACACCCACCGTTGTAATCGGGCGAGTTTCTACTTTCAGACGCAACAGAAATTTTGCGGATTGGTCAATCCGTTCGCGAGATATGGCAGTTTGGAGGTAAGAAACGCTTGAGAAACTCAAAATTTGCGCAGATCTGATGCTCGAAACGAAATAACTAGAACGGCCTAGGGGAAAAGTACGCATACCGTTGTAATCGGGCGAGATTCTACTTGCACATGCAACAGAAATTTTGCGGATTGTTCGATCCGTTCGCGAGATATGGCAGTTTGGAAATAAGAAACGCTTGAGAAACTCAAAAGTTTCGCAGTTCTGATGCTCGAAACGAGTAACTAGAACGGCCATAGGGGAAAAGTACGCATACCGTTGTAATCGGGCGAGTTTCTACTTTCAGATGCAACAGAAATTTGCGGATTGTTCAATCCGTTCGCGAGATATGGCAGTTTGGATGTAAGAAACGCATGAGAAACTCAAAATTTTCGCAGTTTTGATGCTCGACACGAATAACTAGAACGGCCTAGGGGAAAAGTGCGCATACCGTTGTAATAGGGCGAGTTTCTACTTTCAGATGCAACAGAAATTTTGCGGATTGATCAATCCGTTCGCGAGATATGGCAGTTTGGATATAAGAAACGCAGAGAAACTCAAAATTTGCGCAGTTCTGATGCTCGGAACGAAATAACTAGAACGGCCTAGGGGAAAAGTACGCATACCGTTGTAATCGGGCGAGATTCTACTTGCACATGCAACAGAAATTTTGCGGATTGATCAATCCGTTCGCGAGATATGGCAGTTTGGAAATAAGAAACGCTTGATAAACTCAAAATTTTCGCAGTTCTGATGCTCGAAACGAGTAACTAGAACGGCATAGGGGAAAAGTACGCATACCGTTGTAATCGGGCGAGTTTCTACTTCCAGATGCAACAGAAATTTTGCGGATTGGTCAATCCGTTCGCGAGATATGGCAGTTTGGAGGTAAGAAACGCTTGAGAAACCCAAAATTTTCGCAGTTCTGATGCTCGAAACGAGTAACTAGAACGGCCTAGGGGAATAGTACGCACACCGTTGTAATCGGGCGAGTTTCTACTTTCAGACGCAACAGAAATTTTGCGGATTGGTCAATCCGATCGCGAGATATGGCAGTTTGGAGGTAAGAAACGCTTGATAAACTCAAAATTTTCGCAGTTCTGATGCTCGAAACGAGTAACTTGAACGGCATAGGGGAAAAGTACGCATACCGTTGTAATCGGGGGAGTTTCTACTTGCACCTGCAACAGAAATTTTGCGGATTGGTCGATCCGTTCGCGAGATATGGCAGTTTGGAAGTAAGAAACGCTTGAGAAACTCAAAATTTTCGCAGTTCTGATGCTCGAAACGAATAACTAGAACGGCCTAGGGGAAAAGTGCGCATACCGTTGTAATAGGGCGAGTTTCTACTTTCAGATGCAACAGAAATTTTGCGGATTGATCAATCCGTTCGCGAGATATGGCAGTTTGGATATAAGAAACGCTTGAGAAACTCAAAATTTGCGCAGTTCTGATGCTCGGAACAAAATAACTAGAACGGCCTTGGGGAATAGTACGCACACCGTTTTAATCGGGCGAGTTTCTACTTTCAGGTGCAACAGAAATTTTGCGGATTGGTCAATCCGTTCGCGAGATATGGCAGTTTGGAGGTAAGAAACGCTTGAGAAACTCAAAATTTGCGCAGTTCTGATGCTCGAAACGAATAACTACAACGGCCTAGGGGAAAAGTACGCATACCGTTGTAATCGGGCGAGTTTCTACTTGCAGATGCAACAGAAATTTTGCGGATTGGTCGATCCGTTCGCGAGATATGGCAGTTTGGAGGTAAGAAACGCTTGAGAAACTCAAAATTTTCGCAGTTCTGATGCTCGAAACGAGTAACTAGAACGGCCTAGGGGAATAGTACGCACACCGTTGTAATCGGGCGAGTTTCTACTTTCAGACGCAACAGAAATTTTGCGGATTGGTCAATCCGTTCGCGAGATATGGCAGTTTGGAGGTAAGAAACGCTTGAGAAACTCAAAATTTTCGCAGTTCTGATGCTCGAAACGAATAACTAGAACGGCCTAGGGGAAAACTACACCCACCGTTGTAATCGGGCGAGTTTCTACTTTCAGACGCAACAGAAATTTTGCGGATTGGTCAATCCGTTCGCGAGATATGGCAGTTTGGAGGTAAGAAACGCTTGAGAAACTCAAAATTTGCGCAGTTCTGATGCTCGAAACGAAATAACTAGAACGGCCTAGGGGAAAAGTACGCATACCGTTGTAATCGGGCGAGATTCTACTTGCACATGCAACAGAAATTTTGCGGATTGGTCGATCCGTTCGCGAGATATGGCAGTTTGGAAATAAGAAACGCTTGAGAAACTCAAAATTTTCGCAGTTCTGATGCTCGAAACGAGTAACTAGAACGGCATAGGGGAAAAGTACGCATACCGTTGTAATCGGGCGAGTTTCTACTTTCAGATGCAACAGAAATTTTGCGGATTGGTCAATCCGTTCGCGAGATATGGCAGTTTGGATGTAAGAAACGCTTGAGAAACTCAAAATTTTCGCAGTTCTGATGCTCGACACGAATAACTAGAACGGCCTAGGGGAAAAGTGCGCATACCGTTGTAATAGGGCGAGTTTCTACTTTCAGATGCAACAGAAATTTTGCGGATTGATCAATCCGTTCGCGAGATATGGCAGTTTGGATATAAGAAACGCTTGAGAAACTCAAAATTTGCGCAGTTCTGATGCTCGGAACGAAATAACTAGAACGGCCTAGGGGAAAAGTACGCATACCGTTGTAATCGGGCGAGATTCTACTTGCACATGCAACTGAAATTTTGCGGATTGGTCGATCCGTTCGCGAGATATGGCAGTTTGGAAGTAAGAAACGCTTGAGAAACTCAAAATTTTCGCAGTTCTGATGCTCGAAACGAATAACTAGAACGGCATAGGGGAAAAGTACGCATACCGTTGTAATCGGGCGAGTTTCTACTTTCAGATGCAACAGAAATTTTGTGGATTGATCAATCCGTTCGCGAGATATGGCAGTTTGGAGGTAAGAAACGCTTGAGAAACTCAAAATTTTCACAGTTCTGATGCTCGAAACGAATAACTAGAACGGCCTAGGGGAAAAGTGCGCATACCGTTGTAATAGGGCGAGTTTCTACTTTCAGACGCAACAGAAATTTTGCGGATTGGTCTATCCGTTCGCGAGATATGGCAGTTTGGAGGTAAGAAACGCTTGATAAACTCAAAATTTTCGCAGTTCTGATGCTCGAAACGAGTAACTAGAACGGCCTAGGGGAATAGTACGCACACCGTTGTAATCGGGCGAGTTTCTACTTTCAGACGCAACAGAAATTTTGCGGATTGGTCAATCCGTTCGCGAGATATGGCAGTTTGGAGGTAAGAAACGCTTGAGAAACTCAAAATTTTCGCAGTTCTGATGCTCGAAACGAATAACTAGAACGGCCTAGGGGAAAACTACACCCACCGTTGTAATCGGGCGAGTTTCTACTTTCAGACGCAACAGAAATTTTGCGGATTGGTCAATCCGTTCGCGAGATATGGCAGTTTGGAGGTAAGAAACGCTTGAGAAACTCAAAATTTGCGCAGTTCTGATGCTCGAAACGAAATAACTAGAACGGCCTAGGGGAAAAGTACGCATACCGTTGTAATCGGGCGAGATTCTACTTGCACATGCAACAGAAATTTTGCGGATTGGTCGATCCGTTCGCGAGATATGGCAGTTTGGAAATAACAAACGCTTGAGAAACTCAAAAGTTTCGCAGTTCTGATGCTCGAAACGAGTAACTAGAACGGCATAGGGGAAAAGTACGCATACCGTTGTAATCGGGCGAGTTTCTACTTTCAGATGCAACAGAAATTTTGCGGATTGGTCAATCCGTTCGCGAGATATGGCAGTTTGGATGTAAGAAACGCTTGAGAAACTCAAAATTTTCGTAGTTCTGATGCTCGACACGAATAACTAGAACGGCCTAGGGGAAAAGTGCGCATACCGTTGTAATCGGGCGAGATTCTACTTGCACATGCAACAGAAATTTTGCGGATTGGTCAATCCGTTCGCGAGATATGGCAGTTTGGAGGTAAGAAACGCTTGAGAAACTCAAAATTTTCGCAGTTCTGATGCTCGAAACGAATAACTAGAACGGCCTAGGGGAAAACTACACCCACCGTTGTAATCGGGCGAGTTTCTACTTTCAGACGCAACAGAAATTTTGCGGATTGGTCAATCCGTTCGCGAGATATGGCAGTTTGGAGGTAAGAAACGCTTGAGAAACTCAAAATTTGCGCAGTTCTGATGCTCGAAACGAAATAACTAGAACGGCCTAGGGGAAAAGTACGCATACCGTTGTAATCGGGCGAGATTCTACTTGCACATGCAACAGAAATTTTGCGGATTGGTCGATCCGTTCGCGAGATATGGCAGTTTGGAAATAACAAACGCTTGAGAAACTCAAAAGTTTCGCAGTTCTGATGCTCGAAACGAGTAACTAGAACGGCATAGGGGAAAAGTACGCATACCGTTGTAATCGGGCGAGTTTCTACTTTCAGATGCAACAGAAATTTTGCGGATTGGTCAATCCGTTCGCGAGATATGGCAGTTTGGATGTAAGAAACGCTTGAGAAACTCAAAATTTTCGTAGTTCTGATGCTCGACACGAATAACTAGAACGGCCTAGGGGAAAAGTGCGCATACCGTTGTAATCGGGCGAGATTCTACTTGCACATGCAACAGAAATTTTGCGGATTGGTCAATCCGTTCGCGAGATATGGCAGTTTGGAGGTAAGAAACGCTTGAGAAACTCAAAATTTTCGCAGTTCTGATGCTCGAAACGAATAACTAGAACGGCCTAGGGGAAAACTACACCCACCGTTGTAATCGGGCGAGTTTCTACTTTCAGACGCAACAGAAATTTTGCGGATTGGTCAATCCGTTCGCGAGATATGGCAGTTTGGAGGTAAGAAACGCTTGAGAAACTCAAAATTTTCGCAGTTCTGATGCTCGAAACGAATAACTAGAACGGCCTAGGGGAAAACTACACCCACCGTTGTAATCGGGCGAGTTTCTACTTTCAGACGCAACAGAAATTTTGCGGATTGGTCAATCCGTTCGCGAGATATGGCAGTTTGGAGGTAAGAAACGCTTGAGAAACTCAAAATTTTCGCAGTTCTGATGCTCGAAACGAATAACTAGAACGGCCTAGGGGAAAACTACACCCACCGTTGTAATCGGGCGAGTTTCTACTTTCAGACGCAACAGAAATTTTGCGGATTGGTCAATCCGTTCGCGAGATATGGCAGTTTGGAGGTAAGAAACGCTTGAGAAACTCAAAATTTGCGCAGTTCTGATGCTCGAAACGAAATAACTAGAACGGCCTAGGGGAAAAGTACGCATACCGTTGTAATCGGGCGAGATTCTACTTGCACATGCAACAGAAATTTTGCGGATTGGTCGATCCGTTCGCGAGATATGGCAGTTTGGAAATAAGAAACGCTTGAGAAACTCAAAAGTTTCGCAGTTCTGATGCTCGAAACGAGTAACTAGAACGGCATAGGGGAAAAGTACGCATACCGTTGTAATCGGGCGAGTTTCTACTTTCAGATGCAACAGAAATTTTGCGGATTAGTCAATCCGTTCGCGAGATATGGCAGTTTGGATGTAAGAAACGCTTGAGAAACTCAAAATTTTCGTAGTTCTGGTGCTCGACACGAATAACTAGAACGGCCTAGGGGAAAAGTGCGCATACCGTTGTAATAGGGCGAGTTTCTACTTTCGGATGCAACAGAAATTTTGCGGATTGATCAATCCGTTCGCGAGATATGGCAGTTTGGATATAAGAAACGCAGAGAAACACAAAATTTGCGCAGTTCTGATGCTCGGAACGAAATAACTAGAACGGCCTAGGGGAAAAGTACGCATACCGTTGTAATCGGGCGAGATTCTACTTGCACATGCAACAGAAATTTTGCGGATTGATCAATCCGTTCGCGAGATATGGCAGTTTGGAAATAAGAAACGCTTGAGAAACTCAAAAGTTTCGCAGTTCTGATGCTCGAAACGAGTAACTAGAACGGCATAGGGGAAAAGTACGCATACCGTTGTAATCGGGCGAGTTTCTACTTTCAGATGCAACAGAAATTTTGCGGATTAGTCAATCCGTTCGCGAGATATGGCAGTTTGGAGGTAAGAAACGCTTGATAAACTCAAAATTTTCGCAGTTCTGATGCTCGAAACGAGTAACTAGAACGGCCTAGGGGAATAGTACGCACACCGTTGTAATCGGGCGAGTTTCTACTTTCAGACGCAACAGAAATTTTGCGGATTGGTCAATCCGTTCGCGAGATATGGCAGTTTGGAGGTAAGAAACGCTTGAGAAACTCAAAATTTTCGCAGTTCTGATGCTCGAAACGAATAACTAGAACGGCCTAGGGGAAAACTACACCCACCGTTGTAATCGGGCGAGTTTCTACTTTCAGACGCAACAGAAATTTTGCGGATTGGTCAATCCGTTCGCGAGATATGGCAGTTTGGAGGTAAGAAACGCTTGAGAAACTCAAAATTTGCGCAGTTCTGATGCTCGAAACGAAATAACTAGAACGGCCTAGGGGAAAAGTACGCATACCGTTGTAATCGGGCGAGATTCTACTTGCACATGCAACAGAAATTTTGCGGATTGGTCGATCCGTTCGCGAGATATGGCAGTTTGGAAATAACAAACGCTTGAGAAACTCAAAAGTTTCGCAGTTCTGATGCTCGAAACGAGTAACTAGAACGGCATAGGGGAAAAGTACGCATACCGTTGTAATCGGGCGAGTTTCTACTTTCAGATGCAACAGAAATTTTGCGGATTGGTCAATCCGTTCGCGAGATATGGCAGTTTGGATGTAAGAAACGCTTGAGAAACTCAAAATTTTCGTAGTTCTGATGCTCGACACGAATAACTAGAACGGCCTAGGGGAAAAGTGCGCATACCGTTGTAATCGGGCGAGATTCTACTTGCACATGCAACAGAAATTTTGCGGATTGGTCAATCCGTTCGCGAGATATGGCAGTTTGGAGGTAAGAAACGCTTGAGAAACTCAAAATTTTCGCAGTTCTGATGCTCGAAACGAATAACTAGAACGGCCTAGGGGAAAACTACACCCACCGTTGTAATCGGGCGAGTTTCTACTTTCAGACGCAACAGAAATTTTGCGGATTGGTCAATCCGTTCGCGAGATATGGCAGTTTGGAGGTAAGAAACGCTTGAGAAACTCAAAATTTGCGCAGTTCTGATGCTCGAAACGAAATAACTAGAACGGCCTAGGGGAAAAGTACGCATACCGTTGTAATCGGGCGAGATTCTACTTGCACATGCAACAGAAATTTTGCGGATTGGTCGATCCGTTCGCGAGATATGGCAGTTTGGAAATAACAAACGCTTGAGAAACTCAAAAGTTTCGCAGTTCTGATGCTCGAAACGAGTAACTAGAACGGCATAGGGGAAAAGTACGCATACCGTTGTAATCGGGCGAGTTTCTACTTTCAGATGCAACAGAAATTTTGCGGATTGGTCAATCCGTTCGCGAGATATGGCAGTTTGGATGTAAGAAACGCTTGAGAAACTCAAAATTTTCGTAGTTCTGATGCTCGACACGAATAACTAGAACGGCCTAGGGGAAAAGTGCGCATACCGTTGTAATCGGGCGAGATTCTACTTGCACATGCAACAGAAATTTTGCGGATTGGTCAATCCGTTCGCGAGATATGGCAGTTTGGAGGTAAGAAACGCTTGAGAAACTCAAAATTTTCGCAGTTCTGATGCTCGAAACGAATAACTAGAACGGCCTAGGGGAAAACTACACCCACCGTTGTAATCGGGCGAGTTTCTACTTTCAGACGCAACAGAAATTTTGCGGATTGGTCAATCCGTTCGCGAGATATGGCAGTTTGGAGGTAAGAAACGCTTGAGAAACTCAAAATTTTCGCAGTTCTGATGCTCGAAACGAATAACTAGAACGGCCTAGGGGAAAACTACACCCACCGTTGTAATCGGGCGAGTTTCTACTTTCAGACGCAACAGAAATTTTGCGGATTGGTCAATCCGTTCGCGAGATATGGCAGTTTGGAGGTAAGAAACGCTTGAGAAACTCAAAATTTTCGCAGTTCTGATGCTCGAAACGAATAACTAGAACGGCCTAGGGGAAAACTACACCCACCGTTGTAATCGGGCGAGTTTCTACTTTCAGACGCAACAGAAATTTTGCGGATTGGTCAATCCGTTCGCGAGATATGGCAGTTTGGAGGTAAGAAACGCTTGAGAAACTCAAAATTTGCGCAGTTCTGATGCTCGAAACGAAATAACTAGAACGGCCTAGGGGAAAAGTACGCATACCGTTGTAATCGGGCGAGATTCTACTTGCACATGCAACAGAAATTTTGCGGATTGGTCGATCCGTTCGCGAGATATGGCAGTTTGGAAATAAGAAACGCTTGAGAAACTCAAAAGTTTCGCAGTTCTGATGCTCGAAACGAGTAACTAGAACGGCATAGGGGAAAAGTACGCATACCGTTGTAATCGGGCGAGTTTCTACTTTCAGATGCAACAGAAATTTTGCGGATTAGTCAATCCGTTCGCGAGATATGGCAGTTTGGATGTAAGAAACGCTTGAGAAACTCAAAATTTTCGTAGTTCTGATGCTCGACACGAATAACTAGAACGGCCTAGGGGAAAAGTGCGCATACCGTTGTAATAGGGCGAGTTTCTACTTTCGGATGCAACAGAAATTTTGCGGATTGATCAATCCGTTCGCGAGATATGGCAGTTTGGATATAAGAAACGCAGAGAAACTCAAAATTTGCGCAGTTCTGATGCTCGGAACGAAATAACTAGAACGGCCTAGGGGAAAAGTACGCATACCGTTGTAATCGGGCGAGATTCTACTTGCACATGCAACAGAAATTTTGCGGATTGATCAATCCGTTCGCGAGATATGGCAGTTTGGAAATAAGAAACGCTTGATAAACTCAAAATTTTCGCAGTTCTGATGCTCGAAACGAGTAACTAGAACGGCATAGGGGAAAAGTACGCATACCGTTGTAATCGGGCGAGTTTCTACTTCCAGATGCAACAGAAATTTTGCGGATTGGTCAATCCGTTCGCGAGATATGGCAGTTTGGAGGTAAGAAACGCTTGAGAAACCCAAAATTTTCGCAGTTCTGATGCTCGAAACGAGTAACTAGAACGGCCTAGGGGAATAGTACGCACACCGTTGTAATCGGGCGGGTTTCTACTTTCAGACGCAACAGAAATTTTGCGGATTGGTCAATCCGATCGCGAGATATGGCAGTTTGGAGGTAAGAAACGCTTGATAAACTCAAAATTTTCGCAGTTCTGATGCTCGAAACGAGTAACTAGAACGGCATAGGGGAAAAGTACGCATACCGTTGTAATCGGGCGAGTTTCTACTTGCACCTGCAACAGAAATTTTGCGGATTGGTCGATCCGTTCGCGAGATATGGCAGTTTGGAAGTAAGAAACGCTTGAGAAACTCAAAATTTTCGCAGTTCTGATGCTCGAAACGAATAACTAGAACGGCCTAGGGGAAAAGTGCGCATACCGTTGTTATAGGGCGAGTTTCTACTTTCAGATGCAACAGAAATTTTGCGGATTGATCAATCCGTTCGGGAGATATGGCAGTTTGGATATAAGAAACGCTTGAGAAACTCAAAATTTGCGAAGTTTTGATGCTCGGAACAAAATAACTAGAACGGCCTAGGGGAATAGTACGCACACCGTTTTAATCGGGCGAGTTTCTACTTTCAGATGCAACAGAAATTTTGCGGATTGGTCAATCCGTTCGCGAGATATGGCAGTTTGGAGGTAAGAAACGCTTGAGAAACTCAAAATTTGCGCAGTTCTGATGCTCGAAACGAATAACTAGAACGGCCTAGGGGAAAAGTACGCATACCGTTGTAATCGGGCGAGTTTCTACTTGCAGATGCAACAGAAATTTTGCGGATTGGTCGATCCGTTCGCGAGATATGGCAGTTTGGAGGTAAGAAACGCTTGA
Source organism: Ptiloglossa arizonensis (assembly GCF_051014685.1). Lineage (NCBI taxonomy): Eukaryota > Metazoa > Arthropoda > Insecta > Hymenoptera > Colletidae > Ptiloglossa > Ptiloglossa arizonensis. Next base: position 172,045 of record NW_027478555.1, on the reverse strand, counting down.
GAAACTCAAAATTTTCGCAGTTCTGATGCTCGACACGAATAACTAGAACGGCCTAGGGGAAAAGTGCGCATACCGTTGTAATCGGGCGAGCTTCTACTTTCAGATGCATCAGAAATTTTGCGGATTGATCAATCCGTTCGCGAGATATGGTAGTTTGGAAATAAGAAACGCTTGAGAAAATCAAAATTTTCGCAGTTCTGATGCTCGAAACGAATAACTAGCACCGCCTAGGGGAAAAGTGCGCATACCGTTGTAATCGGGCGAGTTTCTACTTTCAGATGCAACAGAAATTTTGCGGATTGATCAATCCGTTCGCGAGATATGGCAGTTTGGAGGTAAGAAACGCTTGAGAAACTCAAAATTTTCGCAGTTCTGATGCTCGAAACGAATAACTAGAACGGCCTAGGGGAAAAGTACGCATACCGTTGTAATCGGGCGAGTTTCTACTTGCACATGCAACAGAAATTTTGCGGATTGATCAATCCGTTCGCGAGATATGGCAGTTTGGAGGTAAGAAACGCTTGAGAAACTCAAAATTTTCGCAGTTCTGATGCTCGAAACGAATAACTAGAACGGCCTAGGGGAAAAGTACGCATACCGTTGTAATCGGGCGAGTTTCTACTTGCACATGCAACAGAAATTTTGCGGATTGGTCGATCCGTTCGCGAGATATGGCAGTTTGGAAGTAAGAAACGCTTGAGAAACTCAAAATTTTCGCAGTTCTGATACTCGAAACGAATAACTAGAACGGCATAGGGGAAAAGTACGCATACCGTTGTAATCGGGCGAGTTTCTACTTTCAGACGCAACAGAAATTTTGCGGATTGGACAATCCGTTCGCGAGATATGGCAGTTTGGAGGTAAGAAACGCTTGATAAACTCAAAATTTTCGCAGTTCTGATGCTCGAAACGAGTAACTAGAACGGCATAGGGGAAAAGTACGCACACCGTTGTAATCGGGCGAGTTTCTACTTGCACCTGCAACAGAAATTTTGCGGATTGGTCGATCCGTTCGCGAGATATGGCAGTTTGGAGGTAAGAAACGCTTGAGAAACTCAAAATTTTCGCCGTTCTGATGCTCGAAACGAATAACTAGAACGGCCTAGGGGAAAAGTACGCATACCGTTGTAATCGGGCGAGTTTCTACTTTCAGATGCATCAGAAATTTTGCGTATTGATCAATCCGATCGCGAGATATGGCAGTTTGGAGGTAAGAAACGCTTGAGAAACTCAAAATTTTCGCAGTTCTGATGCTCGAAACGAATAACTAGAACGGCCTAGGGGAAAAGTGCGCATACCGTTGTAATAGGGCGAGTTTCTACTTTCAGATGCAACAGAAATTTTGCGGATTGATCAATCCGTTCGGGAGATATGGCAGTTTGGATATAAGAAACGCTTGAGAAACTCAAAATTTGCGCAGATTTGATGCTCGGAACAAAATAACTAGAACGGCCTAGGGGAATAGTACGCACACCGTTTTAATCGGGCGAGTTTCTACTTTCAGATGCAACAGAAATTTTGCGGATTGGTCAATCCGTTCGCGAGATATGGCAGTTTGGAGGTAAGAAACGCTTGAGAAACTCAAAATTTGCGCAGTTCTGATGCTCGAAACGAATAACTAGAACGGCCTAGGGGAAAAGTACGCATACCGTTGTAATCGGGCGAGTTTCTACTTTCAGACGCAACAGAAATTTTGCGGATTGGACAATCCGTTCGCGAGATATGGCAGTTTGGAGGTAAGAAACGCTTGATAAACTCAAAATTTTCGCAGTTCTGATGCTCGAAACGAATAACTAGCACCGCCTAGGGGAAAAGTGCGCATACCGTTGTAATCGGGCGAGTTTCTACTTTCAGATGCAACAGAAATTTTGCGGATTGATCAATCCGTTCGCGAGATATGGCAGTTTGGAGGTAAGAAACGCTTGAGAAACTCAAAATTTTCGCAGTTCTGATGCTCGAAACGAATAACTAGAACGGCCTAGGGGAAAAGTACGCATACCGTTGTAATCGGGCGAGTTTCTACTTGCACATGCAACAGAAATTTTGCGGATTGATCAATCCGTTCGCGAGATATGGCAGTTTGGAGGTAAGAAACGCTTGAGAAACTCAAAATTTTCGCAGTTCTGATGCTCGAAACGAATAACTAGAACGGCCTAGGGGAAAAGTACGCATACCGTTGTAATCGGGCGAGTTTCTACTTGCACATGCAACAGAAATTTTGCGGATTGGTCGATCCGTTCGCGAGATATGGCAGTTTGGAAGTAAGAAACGCTTGAGAAACTCAAAATTTTCGCAGTTCTGATACTCGAAACGAATAACTAGAACGGCATAGGGGAAAAGTACGCATACCGTTGTAATCGGGCGAGTTTCTACTTTCAGACGCAACAGAAATTTTGCGGATTGGACAATCCGTTCGCGAGATATGGCAGTTTGGAGGTAAGAAACGCTTGATAAACTCAAAATTTTCGCAGTTCTGATGCTCGAAACGAGTAACTAGAACGGCATAGGGGAAAAGTACGCACACCGTTGTAATCGGGCGAGTTTCTACTTGCACCTGCAACAGAAATTTTGCGGATTGGTCGATCCGTTCGCGAGATATGGCAGTTTGGAGGTAAGAAACGCTTGAGAAACTCAAAATTTTCGCCGTTCTGATGCTCGAAACGAATAACTAGAACGGCCTAGGGGAAAAGTACGCATACCGTTGTAATCGGGCGAGTTTCTACTTTCAGATGCATCAGAAATTTTGCGTATTGATCAATCCGATCGCGAGATATGGCAGTTTGGAGGTAAGAAACGCTTGAGAAACTCAAAATTTTCGCAGTTCTGATGCTCGAAACGAATAACTAGAACGGCCTAGGGGAAAAGTGCGCATACCGTTGTAATAGGGCGAGTTTCTACTTTCAGATGCAACAGAAATTTTGCGGATTGATCAATCCGTTCGGGAGATATGGCAGTTTGGATATAAGAAACGCTTGAGAAACTCAAAATTTGCGCAGTTTTGATGCTCGGAACAAAATAACTAGAACGGCCTAGGGGAATAGTACGCACACCGTTTTAATCGGGCGAGTTTCTACTTTCAGATGCAACAGAAATTTTGCGGATTGGTCAATCCGTTCGCGAGATATGGCAGTTTGGAGGTAAGAAACGCTTGAGAAACTCAAAATTTGCGCAGTTCTGATGCTCGAAACGAATAACTAGAACGGCCTAGGGGAAAAGTACGCATACCGTTGTAATCGGGCGAGTTTCTACTTGCAGATGCAACAGAAATTTTGCGGATGGGTCGATCCGTTCGCGAGATATGGCAGTTTGGAGGTAAGAAACGCTTGAGAAACTCAAAATTTTCGCAGTTCTGATGCTCGACACGAATAACTAGAACGGCCTAGGGGAAAAGTGCGCATACCGTTGTAATCGGGCGAGCTTCTACTTTCAGATGCATCAGAAATTTTGCGGATTGATCAATCCGTTCGCGAGATATGGTAGTTTGGAAATAAGAAACGCTTGAGAAAATCAAAATTTTCGCAGTTCTGATGCTCGAAACGAATAACTAGCACCGCCTAGGGGAAAAGTGCGCATACCGTTGTAATCGGGCGAGTTTCTACTTTCAGATGCAACAGAAATTTTGCGGATTGATCAATCCGTTCGCGAGATATGGCAGTTTGGAGGTAAGAAACGCTTGAGAAACTCAAAATTTTCGCAGTTCTGATGCTCGAAACGAATAACTAGAACGGCCTAGGGGAAAAGTACGCATACCGTTGTAATCGGGCGAGTTTCTACTTGCACATGCAACAGAAATTTTGCGGATTGATCAATCCGTTCGCGAGATATGGCAGTTTGGAGGTAAGAAACGCTTGAGAAACTCAAAATTTTCGCAGTTCTGATGCTCGAAACGAATAACTAGAACGGCCTAGGGGAAAAGTACGCATACCGTTGTAATCGGGCGAGTTTCTACTTGCACATGCAACAGAAATTTTGCGTATTGATCAATCCGATCGCGAGATATGGCAGTTTGGAGGTAAGAAACGCTTGAGAAACTCAAAATTTTCGCAGTTCTGATGCTCGAAACGAATAACTAGAACGGCCTAGGGGAAAAGTGCGCATACCGTTGTAATAGGGCGAGTTTCTACTTTCAGATGCAACAGAAATTTTGCGGATTGATCAATCCGTTCGGGAGATATGGCAGTTTGGATATAAGAAACGCTTGAGAAACTCAAAATTTGCGCAGTTTTGATGCTCGGAACAAAATAACTAGAACGGCCTAGGGGAATAGTACGCACACCGTTTTAATCGGGCGAGTTTCTACTTTCAGATGCAACAGAAATTTTGCGGATTGGTCAATCCGTTCGCGAGATATGGCAGTTTGGAGGTAAGAAACGCTTGAGAAACTCAAAATTTGCGCAGTTCTGATGCTCGAAACGAATAACTAGAACGGCCTAGGGGAAAAGTACGCATACCGTTGTAATCGGGCGAGTTTCTACTTGCAGATGCAACAGAAATTTTGCGGATTGGTCGATCCGTTCGCGAGATATGGCAGTTTGGAGGTAAGAAACGCTTGAGAAACTCAAAATTTTCGCAGTTCTGATGCTCGACACGAATAACTAGTACGGCCTAGGGGAAAAGTGCGCATACCGTTGTAATCGGGCGAGCTTCTACTTTCAGATGCATCAGAAATTTTGCGGATTGATCAATCCGTTCGCGAGATATGGTAGTTTGGAAATAAGAAACGCTTGAGAAACTCAAAATTTTCGCAGTTCTGATGCTCGAAACGAATAACTAGAACCGCCTAGGGGAAAAGTGCGCATACCGTTGTAATCGGGCGAGTTTCTACTTTCAGATGCAACAGAAATTTTGCGGATTGATCAATCCGTTCGCGAGATATGGCAGTTTGGAGGTAAGAAACGCTTGAGAAACTCAAAATTTTCGCAGTTCTGATGCTCGAAACGAATAACTAGAACGGCCTAGGGGAAAAGTACGCATACCGTTGTAATCGGGCGAGTTTCTACTTGCACATGCAACAGAAATTTTGCGGATTGATCAATCCGTTCGCGAGATATGGCAGTTTGGAAGTAAGAAACGCTTGATAAACTCAAAATTTTCGCAGTTCTGATGCTCGAAACGAGTAACTAGAACGGCATAGGGGAAAAGTACGCACACCGTTGTAATCGGGCGAGTTTCTACTTGCACCTGCAACAGAAATTTTGCGGATTGGTCGATCCGTTCGCGAGATATGGCAGTTTGGAGGTAAGTAACGCTTGAGAAACTCAAAATTTTCGCAGTTCTGATGCTCGAAACGAATAACTAGAACGGCCTAGGGGAAAATTGCGCATACCGTTGTAATCGGGTGAGTTTCTACTTTCAGACGCAACAGAAATTTTGCGGATTGGTCAATCCGTTCGCGAGATATGGCAGTTTGGAGGTAAGAAACGCTTGAAAAACTCAAAATTTGCGCAGTTCTGATGCTCGAAACGAATAACTAGAACGGCCTAGGGGAAAACTACACCCACCGTTGTAATCGGGCGAGTTTCTACTTTCAGGTGCAACAGAAATTTTGCGGATTGGTCAATCCGTTCGCGCGATATGGCAGTTTGGATGTAAGAAACGCTTGAGAAACTCAAAATTTTCGCAGTTCTGATGCTCGAAACGAGTAACTAGAACGGCCTAGGGGAAAAGTACGCATACCGTTGTAATCGGGCGAGTTTCTACTTCCAGATGCAACAGAAATTTTGCGGATTGGTCGATCCGTTCGCGAGATATGGCAGTTTGGAGGTAAGAAACGCTTGAGAAACTCAAAATTTTCGCAGTTCTGATGCTCGACACGAATAACTAGAACGGCCTAGGGGAAAAGTGCGCACACCGTTGTAATCGGGCGAGCTTCTACTTTCAGATGCATCAGAAATTTTGCGGATTGATCAATCCGTTCGCGAGATATGGTAGTTTGGAAATAAGAAACGCTTGAGAAACTCAAAATTTTCGCAGTTCTGATGCTCGAAACGAATAACTAGAACCGCCTAGGGGAAAAGTGCGCATACCGTTGTAATCGGGCGAGTTTCTACTTTCAGATGCCACAGAAATTTTGCGGATTGATCAATCCGTTCGCGAGATATGGCAGTTTGGAGGTAAGAAACGCTTGAGAAACTCAAAATTTTCGCAGTTCTGATGCTCGAGACGAATAACTAGAACGGCCTAGGGGAAAAGTACGCATACCGTTGCAATCGGGCTAGTTTCTACTTGCACATGCAACAGAAATTTTGCGGATTGGTCGATCCGTTCGCGAGATATGGCAGTTTGGAAGTAAGAAACGCTTGAGAAACTCAAAATTTTCGCAGTTCTGATGCTCGAAACGAATAACTAGAACGGCCTAGGGGAAAAGTACGCATACCGTTGCAATCGGGCTAGTTTCTACTTGCAGATGCAACACAAATTTTGCGGATTGGTCGATCCGTTCGCGAGATATGGCAGTTTGGATGTAAGAAACGCTTGAGAAACTCAAAATTTTCGCAGTTCTGTTGCTCGAAACGAGTAACTAGAACGGCATAGGGGAAAAGTACGCATACCGTTGTAATCGGGCGAGTTTCTACTTTCAGATGCAACAGAAATTTTGCGGATCGGTCAATCCGTTCGCGAGATATGGCAGTTTGGAGGTAAGAAACGCTTGAGAAACTCAAAATTTGCGCAGTTCTGATGCTCGAAACGAATAACTAGAACGGCCTAGGGGAAAAGTACGCATACCGTTGTAATCGGGCGAGTTTCTACTTTCAGATGCAACAGAAATTTTGCGGATTGATCAATCCGTTCGCGAGATATGGCAGTTTGGAGGTAAGAAACGCTTGAGAAACTCAAAATTTTCGCAGTTCTGATGCTCGAAACGAATAACTAGAACGGCCTAGGGGAAAAGTACGCATACCGTTGTAATCGGGCGAGTTTCTACTTGCACATGCAACAGAAATTTTGCGGATTGATCAATCCGTTCGCGAGATATGGCAGTTTGGAAGTAAGAAACGCTTGATAAACTCAAAATTTTCGCAGTTCTGATGCTCGAAACGAGTAACTAGAACGGCATAGGGGAAAAGTACGCACACCGTTGTAATCGGGCGAGTTTCTACTTGCACCTGCAACAGAAATTTTGCGGATTGGTCGATCCGTTCGCGAGATATGGCAGTTTGGAGGTAAGTAACGCTTGAGAAACTCAAAATTTTCGCAGTTCTGATGCTCGAAACGAATAACTAGAACGGCCTAGGGGAAAATTGCGCATACCGTTGTAATCGGGTGAGTTTCTACTTTCAGACGCAACAGAAATTTTGCGGATTGGTCAATCCGTTCGCGAGATATGGCAGTTTGGAGGTAAGAAACGCTTGAAAAACTCAAAATTTGCGCAGTTCTGATGCTCGAAACGAATAACTAGAACGGCCTAGGGGAAAACTACACCCACCGTTGTAATCGGGCGAGTTTCTACTTTCAGGTGCAACAGAAATTTTGCGGATTGGTCAATCCGTTCGCGCGATATGGCAGTTTGGATGTAAGAAACGCTTGAGAAACTCAAAATTTTCGCAGTTCTGATGCTCGAAACGAGTAACTAGAACGGCCTAGGGGAAAAGTACGCATACCGTTGTAATCGGGCGAGTTTCTACTTCCAGATGCAACAGAAATTTTGCGGATTGGTCGATCCGTTCGCGAGATATGGCAGTTTGGAGGTAAGAAACGCTTGAGAAACTCAAAATTTTCGCAGTTCTGATGCTCGACACGAATAACTAGAACGGCCTAGGGGAAAAGTGCGCACACCGTTGTAATCGGGCGAGCTTCTACTTTCAGATGCATCAGAAATTTTGCGGATTGATCAATCCGTTCGCGAGATATGGTAGTTTGGAAATAAGAAACGCTTGAGAAACTCAAAATTTTCGCAGTTCTGATGCTCGAAACGAATAACTAGAACCGCCTAGGGGAAAAGTGCGCATACCGTTGTAATCGGGCGAGTTTCTACTTTCAGATGCCACAGAAATTTTGCGGATTGATCAATCCGTTCGCGAGATATGGCAGTTTGGAAATAAGAAACGCTTGATAAACTCAAAATTTTCCCAGTTCTGATGCTCGAAACGAGTAACTAGAACGGCATAGGGGAAAAGTACGCATACCGTTGTAATCGGGCGAGTTTCTACTTTCAGATGCAACAGAAATTTTGCGGATTGATCAATCCGTTCGCGAGATATGGCAGTTTGGAGGTAAGAAACGCTTGAGAAACTCAAAATTTTCGCAGTTCTGATGCTCGAAACGAATAACTAGAACGGCCTAGGGGAAAAGTACGCATACCGTTGTAATCGGGCGAGTTTCTACTTGCACATGCAACAGAAATTTTGCGGATTGGTCGATCCGTTCGCGAGATATGGCAGTTTGGAAGTAAGAAATGCTTGAGAAACTCAAAATTTTCGCAGTTCTGATGCTCGAAACGAATAACTAGAACGGCCTAGGGGAAAAGTACGCATACCGTTGCAATCGGGCTAGTTTCTACTTGCAGATGCAACACAAATTTTGCGGATTGGTCGATCCGTTCGCGAGATATGGCAGTTTGGATGTAAGAAACGCTTGAGAAACTCAAAATTTTCGCAGTTCTGTTGCTCGAAACGAGTAACTAGAACGGCATAGGGGAAAAGTACGCATACCGTTGTAATCGGGCGAGTTTCTACTTTCAGATGCAACAGAAATTTTGCGGATCGGTCAATCCGTTCGCGAGATATGGCAGTTTGGATGTAAGAAACGCTTGAGAAACTCAAAATTTTCGCAGTTCTGATGCTCGAAACGAGTAACTAGAACGGCATAGGGGAAGAGTACGCATACCGTTGTAATCGGGTGAGTTTCTACTTTCAGATGCAACAGAAATTTTGCGGATTGGTCAATCCGTTCGCGAGATATGGCCGTTTGGATGTAAGAAACGCTTGAGAAACTCAAAATTTTCGCAGTTCTGATGCTCGAAACGAGTAACTAGAACGGCATAGGGGAAAAGTGCGCATACCGTTGTAATCGGGCGAGCTTCTACTTTCAGATGCATCAGAAATTTTGCGGATTGATCAATCCGTTCGCGAGATATGGTAGTTTGGAAATAAGAAACGCTTGAGAAACTCAACATTTTCGCAGTTCTGATGCTCGAAACGAATAACTAGAACCGCCTAGGGGAAAAGTGCGCATACCGTTGTAATCGGGCGTGTTTCTACTTTCAGATGCCACAGAAATTTTGCGGATTGATCAATCCGTTCGCGAGATATGGCAGTTTGGAAATAAGAAACGCTTGATAAACTCAAAATTTTCCCAGTTCTGATGCTCGAAACGAGTAACTAGAACGGCATAGGGGAAAAGTACGCATACCGTTGTAATCGGGCGAGTTTCTACTTTCAGATGCAACAGAAATTTTGCGGATTGATCAATCCGTTCGCGAGATATGGCAGTTTGGATGTAAGAAACGCTTGAGAAACTCAAAATTTTCGCAGTTCTGATGCTCGAAACGAATAACTAGAACGGCCTAGGGGAAAAGTACGCATACCGTTGTAATCGGGCGAGTTTCTACTTGCACATGCAACAGAAATTTTGCGGATTGGTCGATCCGTTCGCGAGATATGGCAGTTTGGAAGTAAGAAACGCTTGAGAAACTCAAAATTTTCGCAGTTCTGATGCTCGAAACGAATAACTAGAACGGCCTAGGGGAAAAGTACGCATACCGTTGCAATCGGGCTAGTTTCTACTTGCAGATGCAACAGAAATTTTGCGGATTGGTAGATCCGTTCGCGAGATATGGCAGTTTGGATGTAAGAAACGCTTGAGAAACTCAAAATTTTCGCAGTTCTGTTGCTCGAAACGAGTAACTAGAACGGCATAGGGGAAAAGTACGCATACCGTTGTAATCGGGCGAGTTTCTACTTTCAGATGCATCAGAAATTTTGCGGATCGGTCAATCCGTTCGCGAGATATGGCAGTTTGGAGGTAAGAAACGCTTGAGAAACTCAAAATTTGCGCAGTTCTGATGCTCGACCCGAATAACTAGAACGGCCTAGGGGAAAAGTGCGCATACCCTTGTAATCGGGCGAGTTTCTACTTTCAGATGCAACAGAAATTTTGCGGATCAGTCAATCCGTTCGCGAGATATGGCAGTTTGGATGTAAGAAACGCTTGAGAAACTCAAAACTTTCGCAGTTCTGATGCTCGAAACGAATAACTGGAACGGCCTAGGGGAAAACTACACATACCGTTGTAATCGGGCGAGTTTCTACTTTCAGATGCTACAGAAATTTTGCAGATTGGTCTATCCGTTCGCGAGATATGGCAGTTTGGAGATAAGAAACGCTTGAGAAACTCAAAATTTTCGCAGTTCTGATGCTCGAAACGAGTAACTAGAACGGCCTAGGGGAAATGTACGCATACCGTTGTAATCAGGCGAGTTTCTACTTTCAAATGCAACAGAAATTTTGCGGATTGGTCAATCCGTTCGCGAGATATGGCAGTTTGGAGGTAAGAAACGCTTGAGAAACTCAAAATTTTCGCAGTTCTGATGCTCGAAATGAATAAATGGAACGGCCTAGGTGAAAAGTACGCATACCGTCGTAATCGGGCGAGTTTCTACTTTCAGAAGCAACAGAAGTTTTGCGGATTGGTCAATGCGTTCGCGAGATATGGCAGTTTGGAAATAAGAAACGCATGAGAAACTCAAAATTTTCGCAGTTCTGATGCTCGAAACGAATAACTAGAACCGCCTAGGGGAAAAGTGCGCATACCGTTGTAATCGGGCGAGTTTCTACTTTCAGATGCCACAGAAATTTTGCGGGTTGGTCGATCCGTTCGCGAGATATGGCAGTTTGGAAGTAAGAAACGCTTGGGAAACTCAAAACTTTCGCAGTTCTGATGCTCGAAACGAACAACAAGAACCGCCTAGGGGAAAAGTGCGGATACCGTTGTATTCGGGCGAGTTTCTACTTTCAGATGCCGCAGAAATTTTGCGGATTGATCAATCCGTTCGCGAGATATGGCAGTTTGGAAATAAGAAACGCTTGAGAAACTCAAAATTTTCGCAGTTCTGATGCTCGAAACGAGTAACTAGAACGGCATAGGGGAAAAGTACGCATACCGTTGTAATCGGGCGAGTTTCTACTCTCAGATGCAACAGCAATTTTGCGGATTGGTCAATCCGTTCGCGAGATATGGCCGTTTGGATGTAAGAAACGCTTGAGAAACTCAAAATTTTCGCAGTTCTGATGCTCGAAACGAGTAACTAGAACGGCATAGGGGAAAAGTGCGCATACCGTTGTAATCGGGCGAGCTTCTACTTTCAGATGCATCAGAAATTTTGCGGATTGATCAATCCGTTCGCGAGATATGGTAGTTTGGAAATAAGAAACGCTTGAGAAACTCAACATTTTCGCAGTTCTGATGCTCGAAACGAATAACTAGAACCGCCTAGGGGAAAAGTGCGCATACCGTTGTAATCGGGCGTGTTTCTACTTTCAGATGCCACAGAAATTTTGCGGATTGATCAATCCGTTCGCGAGATATGGCAGTTTGGAAATAAGAAACGCTTGATAAACTCAAAATTTTCCCAGTTCTGATGCTCGAAACGAGTAACTAGAACAGCATAGGGGAAAAGTACGCATACCGTTGTAATCGGGCGAGTTTCTACTTTCAGATGCAACAGAAATTTTGCGGATTGATCAATCCGTTCGCGAGATATGGCAGTTTGGATGTAAGAAACGCTTGAGAAACTCAAAATTTTCGCAGTTCTGATGCTCGAAACGAATAACTAGAACGGCCTAGGGGAAAAGTACGCATACCGTTGTAATCGGGCGAGTTTCTACTTGCACATGCAACAGAAATTTTGCGGATTGGTCGATCCGTTCGCGAGATATGGCAGTTTGGAAGTAAGAAACGCTTGAGAAACTCAAAATTTTCGCAGTTCTGATGCTCGAAACGAATAACTAGAACGGCCTAGGGGAAAAGTACGCATACCGTTGCAATCGGGCTAGTTTCTACTTGCAGATGCAACAGAAATTTTGCGGATTGGTAGATCCGTTCGCGAGATATGGCAGTTTGGATGTAAGAAACGCTTGAGAAACTCAAAATTTTCGCAGTTCTGTTGCTCGAAACGAGTAACAAGAACGGCATAGGGGAAAAGTGCGCATACCGTTGTAATCGGGCGAGTTTCTACTTTCAGATGCAACAGAAATTTTGCGGATCAGTCAATCCGTTCGCGAGATATGGCAGTTTGGATGTAAGAAACGCTTGAGAAACTCAAAACTTTCGCAGTTCTGATGCTCGAAACGAATAACTGGAACGGCCTAGGGGAAAACTACACATACCGTTGTAATCGGGCGAGTTTCTACTTTCAGATGCTACAGAAATTTTGCAGATTGGTCTATCCGTTCGCGAGATATGGCAGTTTGGAGATAAGAAACGCTTGAGAAACTCAAAATTTTCGCAGTTCTGATGCTCGAAACGAGTAACTAGAACGGCCTAGGGGAAATGTACGCATACCGTTGTAATCAGGCGAGTTTCTACTTTCAAATGCAACAGAAATTTTGCGGATTGGTCAATCCGTTCGCGAGATATGGCAGTTTGGAGGTAAGAAACGCTTGAGAAACTCAAAATTTTCGCAGTTCTGATGCTCGAAATGAATAAATGGAACGGCCTAGGTGAAAAGTACGCATACCGTCGTAATCGGGCGAGTTTCTACTTTCAGAAGCAACAGAAGTTTTGCGGATTGGTCAATGCGTTCGCGAGATATGGCAGTTTGGAAATAAGAAACGCATGAGAAACTCAAAATTTTCGCAGTTCTGATGCTCGAAACGAATAACTAGAACCGCCTAGGGGAAAAGTGCGCATACCGTTGTAATCGGGCGAGTTTCTACTTTCAGATGCCACAGAAATTTTGCGGGTTGGTCGATCCGTTCGCGAGATATGGCAGTTTGGAAGTAAGAAACGCTTGGGAAACTCAAAACTTTCGCAGTTCTGATGCTCGAAACGAACAACAAGAACCGCCTAGGGGAAAAGTGCGGATACCGTTGTATTCGGGCGAGTTTCTACTTTCAGATGCCGCAGAAATTTTGCGGATTGACCAATCCGTTCGCGAGATATGGCAGTTTGGAAATAAGAAACGCTTGAGAAACTCAAAATTTTCGCAGTTCTGATGCTCGAAACGAGTAACTAGAACGGCATAGGGGAAAAGTACGCATACCGTTGTAATCGGGCGAGTTTCTACTCTCAGATGCAACAGCAATTTTGCGGATTGGTCAATCCGTTCGCGAGATATGGCAGTTTGGATGTAAGAAACGCTTGAGAAACTCAAAATTTTCGCAGTTCTGATGCTCGACACGAATAACTAGAACGGCCTAGGGGAAAAGTGCGCATACCGTTGTAATCGGGCGAGTTTCTACTTTCAGATGCAACAGAAATTTTGCGGATTGATCAATCCGTTCGCGAGATATGGCAGTTTGGATATAAGAAACGCTTGAGAAACTCAAAATTTTCGCAGTTCTGATGCTCGAAACGAGTAACTAGAACGGCCTAGGGGAATAGTACGCACACCGTTGTAATCGGGCGAGTTTCTACTTTCAGACGCAACAGAAATTATGCGGATTGGTCAATCCGTTCGCGAGATATGGCAGTTGGGAGGTAAGAAACGCTTGAGAAACTCAAAATTTGCGCAGTTCTGATGCTCGAAACGAAATAACTAGAACGGCCTAGGGGAAAAGTACGCATACCGTTGTAATCGGGCGAGATTCTACTTGCACATGCAACAGAAATTTTGCGGATTGGTCAATCCGTTCGCGAGATATGGCAGTTTGGATGTAATAAACGCTTGAGAAACTCAAAATTTTCGCAGTTCTGATGCTCGACACGAATAACTAGAACGGCCTGGGGAAAAGTGCGCATACCGTTGTAATCGGGCGAGTTTCTACTTTCAGATGCAACAGAAATTTTGCGGATTGATCAATCCGTTCGCGAGATATGGCAGTTTGGATATAAGAAACGCTTGAGAAACTCAAAATTTTCGCAGTTCTGATGCTCGAAACGAGTAACTAGAACGGCCTAGGGGAATAGTACGCACACCGTTGTAATCGGGCGAGTTTCTACTTTCAGACGCAACAGAAATTTTGCGGATTGGTCAATCCGTTCGCGAGATATGGCAGTTTGGATGTAAGAAACGCTTGAGAAACTCAAAATTTTCGCAGTTCTGATGCTCGACACGAATAACTAGAACGGCCTAGGGGAAAAGTGCGCATACCGTTGTAATCGGGCGAGTTTCTACTTTCAGATGCAACAGAAATTTTGCGGATTGATCAATCCGTTCGCGAGATATGGCAGTTTGGATATAAGAAACGCTTGAGAAACTCAAAATTTTCGCAGTTCTGATGCTCGAAACGAGTAACTAGAACGGCCTAGGGGAATAGTACGCACACCGTTGTAATCGGGCGAGTTTCTACTTTCAGACGCAACAGAAATTTTGCGGATTGGTCAATCCGTTCGCGAGATATGGCAGTTGGGAGGTAAGAAACGCTTGAGAAACTCAAAATTTGCGCAGTTCTGATGCTCGAAACGAAATAACTAGAACGGCCTAGGGGAAAAGTACGCATACCGTTGTAATCGGGCGAGATTCTACTTGCACATGCAACAGAAATTTTGCGGATTGGTCGATCCGTTCGCGAGATATGGCAGTTTGGAAGTAAGAAACGCTTGAGAAACTCAAAATTTTCGCAGTTCTGATGCTCGAAATGAATAACTGGAACGGCCTAGGGGAAAAGTACGCATACCGTTGTAATCGGGCGAGTTTCTACTTTCAGATGCAACAGAAATTTTGCGGATTGGTCAATCCGTTCGCGAGATATGGCAGTTTGGATGTAAGAAACGCTTGAGAAACTCAAAATTTTCGCAGTTCTGATGCTCGACACGAATAACTAGAACGGCCTGGGGAAAAGTGCGCATACCGTTGTAATCGGGCGAGTTTCTACTTTCAGATGCAACAGAAATTTTGCGGATTGATCAATCCGTTCGCGAGATATGGCAGTTTGGATATAAGAAACGCTTGAGAAACTCAAAATTTTCGCAGTTCTGATGCTCGAAACGAGTAACTAGAACGGCCTAGGGGAATAGTACGCACACCGTTGTAATCGGGCGAGTTTCTACTTTCAGACGCAACAGAAATTTTGCGGATTGGTCAATCCGTTCGCGAGATATGGCAGTTGGGAGGTAAGAAACGCTTGAGAAACTCAAAATTTGCGCAGTTCTGATGCTCGAAACGAAATAACTAGAACGGCCTAGGGGAAAAGTACGCATACCGTTGTAATCGGGCGAGATTCTACTTGCACATGCAACAGAAATTTTGCGGATTGGTCGATCCGTTCGCGAGATATGGCAGTTTGGAAGTAAGAAACGCTTGAGAAACTCAAAATTTTCGCAGTTCTGATGCTCGAAATGAATAACTGGAACGGCCTAGGGGAAAAGTGCGCATACCGTTGTAATCGGGCGAGTTTCTACTTTCAGATGCCGCAGAAATTTTGCGAATTGATCAGTCCGTTCGCGAGATATGGCAGTTTGGAAATAAGAAACGCTTGAGAAACTCAAAATTTTCGCAGTTCTGATGCTCGAAACGAATAACTAGAACGGCCTAGGGGAAAAGTACGCATACCGTTGTAATCGGGCGAGTTTCTACTTTCAGATGCAACAGAAATTTTGCGGATTGGTCAATCCGTTCGCGAGATATGGCAGTTTGGATGTAAGAAACGCTTGAGAAACTCAAAATTTTCGCAGTTCTGATGCTCGACACGAATAACTAGAACGGCCTGGGGAAAAGTGCGCATACCGTTGTAATCGGGCGAGTTTCTACTTTCAGATGCAACAGAAATTTTGCGGATTGATCAATCCGTTCGCGAGATATGGCAGTTTGGATATAAGAAACGCTTGAGAAACTCAAAATTTTCGCAGTTCTGATGCTCGAAACGAGTAACTAGAACGGCCTAGGGGAATAGTACGCACACCGTTGTAATCGGGCGAGTTTCTACTTTCAGACGCAACAGAAATTTTGCGGATTGGTCAATCCGTTCGCGAGATATGGCAGTTTGGATGTAAGAAACGCTTGAGAAACTCAAAATTTTCGCAGTTCTGATGCTCGACACGAATAACTAGAACGGCCTAGGGGAAAAGTGCGCATACCGTTGTAATCGGGCGAGTTTCTACTTTCAGATGCAACAGAAATTTTGCGGATTGATCAATCCGTTCGCGAGATATGGCAGTTTGGATATAAGAAACGCTTGAGAAACTCAAAATTTTCGCAGTTCTGATGCTCGAAACGAGTAACTAGAACGGCCTAGGGGAATAGTACGCACACCGTTGTAATCGGGCGAGTTTCTACTTTCAGACGCAACAGAAATTTTGCGGATTGGTCAATCCGTTCGCGAGATATGGCAGTTGGGAGGTAAGAAACGCTTGAGAAACTCAAAATTTGCGCAGTTCTGATGCTCGAAACGATAAAACTAGAACGGCCTAGGGGAAAAGTACGCATACCGTTGTAATCGGGCGAGATTCTACTTGCACATGCAACAGAAATTTTGCGGATTGGTCGATCCGTTCGCGAGATATGGCAGTTTGGAAGTAAGAAACGCTTGAGAAACTCAAAATTTTCGCAGTTCTGATGCTCGAAATGAATAACTGGAACGGCCTAGGGGAAAAGTACGCACACCGTTGTAATCGGGCGAGTTTCTACTTTCAGACGCAACAGAAATTTTGCGGATTGGTCAATCCGTTCGCGAGATATGGCAGTTGGGAGGTAAGAAACGCTTGAGAAACTCAAAATTTGCGCAGTTCTGATGCTCGAAACGAAATAACTAGAACGGCCTAGGGGAAAAGTACGCATACCGTTGTAATCGGGCGAGATTCTACTTGCACATGCAACAGAAATTTTGCGGATTGGTCGATCCGTTCGCGAGATATGGCAGTTTGGAAGTAAGAAACGCTTGAGAAACTCAAAATTTTCGCAGTTCTGATGCTCGAAATGAATAACTGGAACGGCCTAGGGGAAAAGTGCGCATACCGTTGTAATCGGGCGAGTTTCTACTTTCAGATGCCGCAGAAATTTTGCGAATTGATCAGTCCGTTCGCGAGATATGGCAGTTTGGAAATAAGAAACGCTTGAGAAACTCAAAATTTTCGCAGTTCTGATGCTCGAAACGAATAACTAGAACGGCCTGGGGGAAAAGTACGCATACCGTTGTAATCGGGCGAGTTTCTACTTTCAGATGCAACAGAAATTTTGCGGATTGATCAATCCGTTCGCGAGATATGGCAGTTTGGATATAAGAAACGCTTGAGAAACTCAAAATTTTCGCAGTTCTGATGCTCGAAACGAGTAACTAGAACGGCCTAGGGGAATAGTACGCACACCGTTGTAATCGGGCGAGTTTCTACTTTCAGACGCAACAGAAATTTTGCGGATTGGTCAATCCGTTCGCGAGATATGGCAGTTGGGAGGTAAGAAACGCTTGAGAAACTCAAAATTTGCGCAGTTCTGATGCTCGAAACGAAATAACTAGAACGGCCTAGGGGAAAAGTACGCATACCGTTGTAATCGGGCGAGATTCTACTTGCACATGCAACAGAAATTTTGCGGATTGGTCGATCCGTTCGCGAGATATGGCAGTTTGGAAATAAGAAACGCTTGAGAAACTCAAAATTTTCGCAGTTCTGATGCTCGAAACGAGTAACTAGAACGGCATAGGGGGAAAGTACGCATACCGTTGTAATCGGGCGAGATTCTACTTGCACATGCAACAGAAATTTTGCGGATTGGTCGATCCGTTCGCGAAATATGGCAGTTTGGAAGTAAGAAACGCTTGAGAAACTCAAAATTTTCGCAGTTCTGATGCTCGAAACGAATAACTAGAACGGCATAGGGGAAAAGTACGCATTCCGTTGTAATCGGGCGAGTTTCTACTTTCAGATGCAACAGAAATTTTGTGGATTGATCAATCCGTTCGCGAGATATGGCAGTTTGGAGGTAAGAAACGCTTGAGAAACTCAAAATTTTCGCAGTTCTGATGCTCGAAACGAATAACTAGAACGGCCTAGGGGAAAACTACACCCACCGTTGTAATCGGGCGAGCTTCTACTTTCAGACGCAACAGAAATTTTGCGGATATGTCAATCCGTTCGCGAGATATGGCAGTTTGGAGGTAAGAAACGCTTGAGAAACTCAAAATTTTCGCAGTTCTGATGCTCGAAATGAATAACTGGAACGGCCTAGGGGAAAAGTGCGCATACCCTTGTAATCGGGCGAGTTTCTACTTTCAGATGCCGCAGAAATTTTGCGAATTGATCAATCCGTTCGCGAGATATGGCAGTTTGGAAATAAGAAACGCTTGAGAAACTCAAAATTTTCGCAGTTCTGATGCTCGAAACGAATAACTAGAACGGCCTAGGGGAAAAGTACGCATACCGTTGTAATCGGGCGAGTTTCTACTTTCAGATGCAACAGAAATTTTGCGGATTGGTCAATCCGTTCGCGAGATATGGCAGTTTGGATGTAAGAAACGCTTGAGAAACTCAAAATTTTCGCAGTTCTGATGCTCGACACGAATAACTAGAACGGCCTGGGGAAAAGTGCGCATACCGTTGTAATCGGGCGAGTTTCTACTTTCAGATGCAACAGAAATTTTGCGGATTGATCAATCCGTTCGCGAGATATGGCAGTTTGGATATAAGAAACGCTTGAGAAACTCAAAATTTTCGCAGTTCTGATGCTCGAAACGAGTAACTAGAACGGCCTAGGGGAATAGTACGCACACCGTTGTAATCGGGCGAGTTTCTACTTTCAGACGCAACAGAAATTTTGCGGATTGGTCAATCCGTTCGCGAGATATGGCAGTTGGGAGGTAAGAAACGCTTGAGAAACTCAAAATTTGCGCAGTTCTGATGCTCGAAACGAAATAACTAGAACGGCCTAGGGGAAAAGTACGCATACCGTTGTAATCGGGCGAGATTCTACTTGCACATGCAACAGAAATTTTGCGGATTGGTCGATCCGTTCGCGAGATATGGCAGTTTGGAAGTAAGAAACGCTTGAGAAACTCAAAATTTTCGCAGTTCTGATGCTCGAAATGAATAACTGGAACGGCCTAGGGGAAAAGTGCGCATACCGTTGTAATCGGGCGAGTTTCTACTTTCAGATGCCGCAGAAATTTTGCGAATTGATCAATCCGTTCGCGAGATATGGCAGTTTGGAAATAAGAAACGCTTGAGAAACTCAAAATTTTCGCAGTTCTGATGCTCGAAACGAATAACTAGAACGGCCTAGGGGAAAAGTACGCATACCGTTGTAATCGGGCGAGTTTCTACTTTCAGATGCAACAGAAATTTTGCGGATTGGTCAATCCGTTCGCGAGATATGGCAGTTTGGATGTAAGAAACGCTTGAGAAACTCAAAATTTTCGCAGTTCTGATGCTCGACACGAATAACTAGAACGGCCTGGGGAAAAGTGCGCATACCGTTGTAATCGGGCGAGTTTCTACTTTCAGATGCAACAGAAATTTTGCGGATTGATCAATCCGTTCGCGAGATATGGCAGTTTGGATATAAGAAACGCTTGAGAAACTCAAAATTTTCGCAGTTCTGATGCTCGAAACGAGTAACTAGAACGGCCTAGGGGAATAGTACGCACACCGTTGTAATCGGGCGAGTTTCTACTTTCAGACGCAACAGAAATTTTGCGGATTGGTCAATCCGTTCGCGAGATATGGCAGTTTGGATGTAAGAAACGCTTGAGAAACTCAAAATTTTCGCAGTTCTGATGCTCGACACGAATAACTAGAACGGCCTAGGGGAAAAGTGCGCATACCGTTGTAATCGGGCGAGTTTCTACTTTCAGATGCAACAGAAATTTTGCGGATTGATCAATCCGTTCGCGAGATATGGCAGTTTGGATATAAGAAACGCTTGAGAAACTCAAAATTTTCGCAGTTCTGATGCTCGAAACGAGTAACTAGAACGGCCTAGGGGAATAGTACGCACACCGTTGTAATCGGGCGAGTTTCTACTTTCAGACGCAACAGAAATTTTGCGGATTGGTCAATCCGTTCGCGAGATATGGCAGTTGGGAGGTAAGAAACGCTTGAGAAACTCAAAATTTTCGCAGTTCTGATGCTCGAAACGAATAACTAGAACGGCCTAGGGGAAAAGTACGCATACCGTTGTAATCGGGCGAGATTCTACTTGCACATGCAACAGAAATTTTGCGGATTGGTCGATCCGTTCGCGAGATATGGCAGTTTGGAAGTAAGAAACGTTTGAGAAACTCAAAATTTTCGCAGTTCTGATGCTCGAAATGAATAACTGGAACGGCCTAGGGGAAAAGTGCGCATACCGTTGTAATCGGGCGAGTTTCTACTTTCAGATGCCGCAGAAATTTTGCGAATTGATCAATCCGTTCGCGAGATATGGCAGTTTGGAAATAAGAAACGCTTGAGAAACTCAAAATTTTCGCAGTTCTGATGCTCGAAACGAATAACTAGAACGGCCTGGGGGAAAAGTACGCATACCGTTGTAATCGGGCGAGTTTCTACTTTCAGATGCAACAGAAATTTTGCGGATTGATCAATCCGTTCGCGAGATATGGCAGTTTGGATATAAGAAACGCTTGAGAAACTCAAAATTTTCGCAGTTCTGATGCTCGAAACGAGTAACTAGAACGGCCTAGGGGAATAGTACGCACAACGTTGTAATCGGGCGAGTTTCTACTTTCAGACGCAACAGAAATTTTGCGGATTGGTCAATCCGTTCGCGAGATATGGCAGTTGGGAGGTAAGAAACGCTTGAGAAACTCAAAATTTGCGCAGTTCTGATGCTCGAAACGAAATAACTAGAACGGCCTAGGGGAAAAGTACGCATACCGTTGTAATCGGGCGAGATTCTACTTGCACATGCAACAGAAATTTTGCGGATTGGTCGATCCGTTCGCGAGATATGGCAGTTTGGAAATAAGAAACGCTTGAGAAACTCAAAATTTTCGCAGTTCTGATGCTCGAAACGAGTAACTAGAACGGCATAGGGGAAAAGTACGCATACCGTTGTAATCGGGCGAGTTTCTACTTGCACATGCAACAGAAATTTTGCGGATTGGTCGATCCGTTCGCGAAATATGGCAGTTTGGAAGTAAGAAACGCTTGAGAAACTCAAAATTTTCGCAGTTCTGATGCTCGAAACGAATAACTAGAACGGCATAGGGGAAAAGTACGCATTCCGTTGTAATCGGGCGAGTTTCTACTTTCAGATGCAACAGAAATTTTGTGGATTGATCAATCCGTTCGCGAGATATGGCAGTTTGGAGGTAAGAAACGCTTGAGAAACTCAAAATTTTCGCAGTTCTGATGCTCGAAACGAATAACTAGAACGGCCTAGGGGAAAACTACACCCACCGTTGTAATCGGGCGAGCTTCTACTTTCAGACGCAACAGAAATTTTGCGGATATGTCAATCCGTTCGCGAGATATGGCAGTTTGGTGGTAAGAAACGCTTGAGAAACTCAAAATTTTCGCAGTTCTGATGCTCGAAATGAATAACTGGAACGGCCTAGGGGAAAAGTGCGCATACCGTTGTAATCGGGCGAGTTTCTACTTTCAGATGCCGCAGAAATTTTGCGAATTGATCAATCCGTTCGCGAGATATGGCAGTTTGGAAATAAGAAACGCTTGAGAAACTCAAAATTTTCGCAGTTCTGATGCTCGAAACGAATAACTAGAACGGCCTAGGGGAAAAGTACGCATACCGTTGTAATCGGGCGAGTTTCTACTTTCAGATGCCGCAGAAATTTTGCGGATTGATCAATCCGTTCGCGAGATATGGCAGTTTGGAAATACGAAACGCTTGAGAAACTCAAAATTTTCGCAGTTCTGATGCTCGAAACGAGTAACTAGAACGGCATAGGGGAAAAGTACGCATACCGTTGTAATCGGGCGAGTTTCTACTTTCAGATGCAACAGAAATTTTGCGGATTGGTCAATCCGTTCGCGAGATATGGCAGTTTGGATGTAAGAAACGCTTGAGAAACTCAAAATTTTAGCAGTTCTGATGCTCGAAATGAATAACTGGAACGGCCTAGGGGAAAAGTGCTCATACCGTTGTAATCGGGCGAGTTTCTGCTTTCAGATGCCGCAGAAATTTTGCGGATTGATCAATCCGTTCGCGAGATATGGCAGTTTGGAAATAAGAAACGCTTGAGAAACTCAAAATTTTCGCAGTTCTGATGCTCGAAACGAGTAACTAGAACGGCATAGGGGAAAAGTACGCATACCGTTGTAATCGGGCGAGTTTCTACTTTCAGATGCAACAGAAATTTTGCGGATTGGTCAATCCGTTCGCGAGATATGGCAGTTTGGATGTAAGAAACGCTTGAGAAACTCAAAATTTTCGCAGTTCTGATGCTCGACACGAATAACTAGAACGGCCTAGGGGAAAAGTACGCATACCGTTGTAATCGGGCGAGTTTCTACTTGCACATGCAACAGAAATTTTGCGGATTGGTCGATCCGTTCGCGAGATATGGCAGTTTGGAAGTAACAAACGCTTGAGAAACTCAAAATTTTCGCAGTTCTGATGCTCGAAACGAATAACTAGAACGGCATAGGGGAAAAGTACGCATACCGTTGTAATCGGGCGAGTTTCTACTTTCAGATGCAACAGAAATTTTGTGGATTGATCAATCCGTTCGCGAGATATGGCAGTTTGGAGGTAAGAAACGCTTGAGAAACTCAAAATTTTCGCAGTTCTGATGCTCGAAACGAATAACTAGAACGGCCTAGGGGAAAACTACACCCACCGTTGTAATCGGGCGAGTTTCTACTTTCAGACGCAACAGAAATTTTGCGGATAGGTCAATCCGTTCGCGAGATATGGCTGTTTGGAGGTAAGAAACGCTTGAGAAACTCAAAATTTTCGCAGTTCTGATGCTCGAAATGAATAACTGGAACGGCCTAGGGGAAAAGTGCGCATACCGTTGTAATCGGGCGAGTTTCTACTTTCAGATGCCGCAGAAATTTTGCGGATTGATCAATCCGTTCGCGAGATATGGCAGTTTGGATATAAGAAACGCTTGAGAAACTCAAAATTTTCGCAGTTCTGATGCTCGAAACGAGTAACTAGAACGGCCTAGGGGAATAGTACGCACACCGTTGTAATCGGGCGAGTTTCTACTTTCAGACGCAACAGAAATTTTGCGGATTGGTCAATCCGTTCGCGAGATATGGCAGTTGGGAGGTAAGAAACGCTTGAGAAACTCAAAATTTTCGCAGTTCTGATGCTCGAAACGAATAACTAGAACGGCCTAGGGGAAAAGTACGCATACCGTTGTAATCGGGCGAGATTCTACTTGCACATGCAACAGAAATTTTGCGGATTGGTCGATCCGTTCGCGAGATATGGCAGTTTGGAAGTAAGAAACGTTTGAGAAACTCAAAATTTTCGCAGTTCTGATGCTCGAAATGAATAACTGGAACGGCCTAGGGGAAAAGTGCGCATACCGTTGTAATCGGGCGAGTTTCTACTTTCAGATGCCGCAGAAATTTTGCGAATTGATCAATCCGTTCGCGAGATATGGCAGTTTGGAAATAAGAAACGCTTGAGAAACTCAAAATTTTCGCAGTTCTGATGCTCGAAACGAATAACTAGAACGGCCTGGGGGAAAAGTACGCATACCGTTGTAATCGGGCGAGTTTCTACTTTCAGATGCAACAGAAATTTTGCGGATTGATCAATCCGTTCGCGAGATATGGCAGTTTGGATATAAGAAACGCTTGAGAAACTCAAAATTTTCGCAGTTCTGATGCTCGAAACGAGTAACTAGAACGGCCTAGGGGAATAGTACGCACACCGTTGTAATCGGGCGAGTTTCTACTTTCAGACGCAACAGAAATTTTGCGGATTGGTCAATCCGTTCGCGAGATATGGCAGTTGGGAGGTAAGAAACGCTTGAGAAACTCAAAATTTGCGCAGTTCTGATGCTCGAAACGAAATAACTAGAACGGCCTAGGGGAAAAGTACGCATACCGTTGTAATCGGGCGAGATTCTACTTGCACATGCAACAGAAATTTTGCGGATTGGTCGATCCGTTCGCGAGATATGGCAGTTTGGAAATAAGAAACGCTTGAGAAACTCAAAATTTTCGCAGTTCTGATGCTCGAAACGAGTAACTAGAACGGCATAGGGGAAAAGTACGCATACCGTTGTAATCGGGCGAGTTTCTACTTGCACATGCAACAGAAATTTTGCGGATTGGTCGATCCGTTCGCGAAATATGGCAGTTTGGAAGTAAGAAACGCTTGAGAAACTCAAAATTTTCGCAGTTCTGATGCTCGAAACGAATAACTAGAACGGCATAGGGGAAAAGTACGCATTCCGTTGTAATCGGGCGAGTTTCTACTTTCAGATGCAACAGAAATTTTGTGGATTGATCAATCCGTTCGCGAGATATGGCAGTTTGGAGGTAAGAAACGCTTGAGAAACTCAAAATTTTCGCAGTTCTGATGCTCGAAACGAATAACTAGAACGGCCTAGGGGAAAACTACACCCACCGTTGTAATCGGGCGAGCTTCTACTTTCAGACGCAACAGAAATTTTGCGGATATGTCAATCCGTTCGCGAGATATGGCAGTTTGGAGGTAAGAAACGCTTGAGAAACTCAAAATTTTCGCAGTTCTGATGCTCGAAATGAATAACTGGAACGGCCTAGGGGAAAAGTGCGCATACCGTTGTAATCGGGCGAGTTTCTACTTTCAGATGCCGCAGAAATTTTGCGAATTGATCAATCCGTTCGCGAGATACGGCAGTTTGGAAATAAGAAACGCTTGAGAAACTCAAAATTTTCGCAGTTCTGATGCTCGAAACGAATAACTAGAACGGCCTAGGGGAAAAGTACGCATACCGTTGTAATCGGGCGAGTTTCTACTTTCAGATGCCGCAGAAATTTTGCGGATTGATCAATCCGTTCGCGAGATATGGCAGTTTGGAAATACGAAACGCTTGAGAAACTCAAAATTTTCGCAGTTCTGATGCTCGAAACGAGTAACTAGAACGGCATAGGGGAAAAGTACGCATACCGTTGTAATCGGGCGAGTTTCTACTTTCAGATGCAACAGAAATTTTGCGGATTGGTCAATCCGTTCGCGAGATATGGCAGTTTGGATGTAAGAAACGCTTGAGAAACTCAAAATTTTAGCAGTTCTGATGCTCGAAATGAATAACTGGAACGGCCTAGGGGAAAAGTGCTCATACCGTTGTAATCGGGCGAGTTTCTGCTTTCAGATGCCGCAGAAATTTTGCGGATTGATCAATCCGTTCGCGAGATATGGCAGTTTGGAAATAAGAAACGCTTGAGAAACTCAAAATTTTCGCAGTTCTGATGCTCGAAACGAGTAACTAGAACGGCATAGGGGAAAAGTACGCATACCGTTGTAATCGGGCGAGTTTCTACTTTCAGATGCAACAGAAATTTTGCGGATTGGTCAATCCGTTCGCGAGATATGGCAGTTTGGATGTAAGAAACGCTTGAGAAACTCAAAATTTTCGCAGTTCTGATGCTCGACACGAATAACTAGAACGGCCTAGGGGAAAAGTACGCATACCGTTGTAATCGGGCGAGTTTCTACTTGCACATGCAACAGAAATTTTGCGGATTGGTCGATCCGTTCGCGAGATATGGCAGTTTGGAAATACGAAACGCTTGAGAAACTCAAAATTTTCGCAGTTCTGATGCTCGAAACGAGTAACTAGAACGGCATAGGGGAAAAGTACGCATACCGTTGTAATCGGGCGAGTTTTCTACTTTCAGATGCAACAGAAATTTTGCGGATTGGTCAATCCGTTCGCGAGATATGGCAGTTTGGATGTAAGAAACGCTTGAGAAACTCAAAATTTTAGCAGTTCTGATGCTCGAAATGAATAACTGGAACGGCCTAGGGGGAAAAGTGCTCATACCGTTGTAATCGGGCGAGTTTCTGCTTTCAGATGCCGCAGAAATTTTGCGGATTGATCAATCCGTTCGCGAGATATGGCAGTTTGGAAATAAGAAACGCTTGAGAAACTCAAAATTTTCGCAGTTCTGATGCTCGAAACGAGTAACTAGAACGGCATAGGGGAAAAGTACGCATACCGTTGTAATCGGGCGAGTTTCTACTTTCAGATGCAACAGAAATTTTGCGGATTGGTCAATCCGTTCGCGAGATATGGCAGTTTGGATGTAAGAAACGCTTGAGAAACTCAAAATTTTTCGCAGTTCTGATGCTCGACACGAATAACTAGAACGGCCTAGGGGAAAAGTACGCATACCGTTGTAATCGGGCGAGTTTCTACTTGCACATGCAACAGAAATTTTGCGGATTGGTCGATCCGTTCGCGAGATATGGCAGTTTGGAAGTTACAAACGCTTGAGAAACTCAAAATTTTCGCAGTTCTGATGCTCGAAACGAATAACTAGAACGGCATAGGGGAAAAGTACGCATACCGTTGTAATCGGGCGAGTTTCTACTTTCAGATGCAACAGAAATTTTGTGGATTGATCAATCCGTTCGCGAGATATGGCAGTTTGGAGGTAAGAAACGCTTGAGAAACTCAAAATTTTCGCAGTTCTGATGCTCGAAACGAATAACTAGAACGGCCTAGGGGAAAACTACACCCACCGTTGTAATCGGGCGAGTTTCTACTTTCAGACGCAACAGAAATTTTGCGGATAGGTCAATCCGTTCGCGAGATATGGCTGTTTGGAGGTAAGAAACGCTTGAGAAACTCAAAATTTTCGCAGTTCTGATGCTCGAAATGAATAACTGGAACGGCCTAGGGGAAAAGTGCGCATACCGTTGTAATCGGGCGAGTTTCTACTTTCAGATGCCGCAGAAATTTTGCGAATTGATCAATCCGTTCGCGAGATATGGCAGTATGGAAATAAGAAACGCTTGAGAAACTCAAAATTTTCGCAGTTCTGATGCTCGAAACGAATAACTAGAACGGCCTAGGGGAAAAGTACGCATACCGTTGTAATCGGGCGAGTTTCTACTTTCAGATGCAACAGAAATTTTGCGGATTGGTCAATCCGTTCGCGAGATATGGCAGTTTGGATGTAAGAAACGCTTGAGAAACTCAAAATTTTAGCAGTTCTGATGCTCGAAATGAATAACTGGAACGGCCTAGGGGAAAAGTGCTCATACCGTTGTAATCGGGCGAGTTTCTGCTTTCAGATGCCGCAGAAATTTTGCGGATTGATCAATCCGTTCGCGAGATATGGCAGTTTGGAAATAAGAAACGCTTGAGAAACTCAAAATTTTCGCAGTTCTGATGCTCGAAACGAGTAACTAGAACGGCATAGGGGAAAAGTACGCATACCGTTGTAATCGGGCGAGTTTCTACTTTCAGATGCAACAGAAATTTTGCGGATTGGTCAATCCGTTCGCGAGATATGGCAGTTTGGATGTAAGAAACGCTTGAGAAACTCAAAATTTTCGCAGTTCTGATGCTCGACACGAATAACTAGAACGGCCTAGGGGAAAAGTACGCATACCGTTGTAATCGGGCGAGTTTCTACTTGCACATGCAACAGAAATTTTGCGGATTGGTCGATCCGTTCGCGAGATATGGCAGTTTGGAAGTTACAAACGCTTGAGAAACTCAAAATTTTCGCAGTTCTGATGCTCGAAACGAATAACTAGAACGGCATAGGGGAAAAGTACGCATACCGTTGTAATCGGGCGAGTTTCTACTTTCAGATGCAACAGAAATTTTGTGGATTGATCAATCCGTTCGCGAGATATGGCAGTTTGGAGGTAAGAAACGCTTGAGAAACTCAAAATTTTCGCAGTTCTGATGCTCGAAACGAATAACTAGAACGGCCTAGGGGAAAACTACACCCACCGTTGTAATCGGGCGAGTTTCTACTTTCAGACGCAACAGAAATTTTGCGGATAGGTCAATCCGTTCGCGAGATATGGCTGTTTGGAGGTAAGAAACGCTTGAGAAACTCAAAATTTTCGCAGTTCTGATGCTCGAAATGAATAACTGGAACGGCCTAGGGGAAAAGTGCGCATACCGTTGTAATCGGGCGAGTTTCTACTTTCAGATGCCGCAGAAATTTTGCGAATTGATCAATCCGTTCGCGAGATATGGCAGTATGGAAATAAGAAACGCTTGAGAAACTCAAAATTTTCGCAGTTCTGATGCTCGAAACGAATAACTAGAACGGCCTAGGGGAAAAGTACGCATACCGTTGTAATCGGGCGAGTTTCTACTTTCAGATGCAACAGAAATTTTGCGGATTGGTCAATCCGTTCGCGAGATATGGCAGTTTGGATGTAAGAAACGCTTGAGAAACTCAAAATTTTAGCAGTTCTGATGCTCGAAATGAATAACTGGAACGGCCTAGGGGAAAAGTGCTCATACCGTTGTAATCGGGCGAGTTTCTGCTTTCAGATGCCGCAGAAATTTTGCGGATTGATCAATCCGTTCGCGAGATATGGCAGTTTGGAAATAAGAAACGCTTGAGAAACTCAAAATTTTCGCAGTTCTGATGCTCGAAACGAATAACTAGAACGGCCTAGGGGAAAAGTACGCATACCGTTGTAATCGGGCGAGTTTCTACTTTCAGATGCCGCAGAAATTTTGCGGATTGATCAATCCGTTCGCGAGATATGGCAGTTTGGAAATACGAAACGCTTGAGAAACTCAAAATTTTCGCAGTTCTGATGCTCGAAACGAGTAACTAGAACGGCATAGGGGAAAAGTACGCATACCGTTGTAATCGGGCGAGTTTCTACTTTCAGATGCAACAGAAATTTTGCGGATTGGTCAATCCGTTCGCGAGATATGGCAGTTTGGATGTAAGAAACGCTTGAGAAACTCAAAATTTTAGCAGTTCTGATGCTCGAAATGAATAACTGGAACGGCCTAGGGGAAAAGTGCTCATACCGTTGTAATCGGGCGAGTTTCTGCTTTCAGATGCCGCAGAAATTTTGCGGATTGATCAATCCGTTCGCGAGATATGGCAGTTTGGAAATAAGAAACGCTTGAGAAACTCAAAATTTTCGCAGTTCTGATGCTCGAAACGAGTAACTAGAACGGCATAGGGGAAAAGTACGCATACCGTTGTAATCGGGCGAGTTTCTACTTTCAGATGCAACAGAAATTTTGCGGATTGGTCAATCCGTTCGCGAGATATGGCAGTTTGGATGTAAGAAACGCTTGAGAAACTCAAAATTTTCGCAGTTCTGATGCTCGACACGAATAACTAGAACGGCCTAGGGGAAAAGTACGCATACCGTTGTAATCGGGCGAGTTTCTACTTGCACATGCAACAGAAATTTTGCGGATTGGTCGATCCGTTCGCGAGATATGGCAGTTTGGAAGTAACAAACGCTTGAGAAACTCAAAATTTTCGCAGTTCTGATGCTCGAAACGAATAACTAGAACGGCATAGGGGAAAAGTACGCATACCGTTGTAATCGGGCGAGTTTCTACTTTCAGATGCAACAGAAATTTTGTGGATTGATCAATCCGTTCGCGAGATATGGCAGTTTGGAGGTAAGAAACGCTTGAGAAACTCAAAATTTTCGCAGTTCTGATGCTCGAAACGAATAACTAGAACGGCCTAGGGGAAAACTACACCCACCGTTGTAATCGGGCGAGTTTCTACTTTCAGACGCAACAGAAATTTTGCGGATAGGTCAATCCGTTCGCGAGATATGGCTGTTTGGAGGTAAGAAACGCTTGAGAAACTCAAAATTTTCGCAGTTCTGATGCTCGAAATGAATAACTGGAACGGCCTAGGGGAAAAGTGCGCATACCGTTGTAATCGGGCGAGTTTCTACTTTCAGATGCCGCAGAAATTTTGCGAATTGATCAATCCGTTCGCGAGATATGGCAGTATGGAAATAAGAAACGCTTGAGAAACTCAAAATTTTCGCAGTTCTGATGCTCGAAACGAATAACTAGAACGGCCTAGGGGAAAAGTACGCATACCGTTGTAATCGGGCGAGTTTCTACTTTCAGATGCAACAGAAATTTTGCGGATTGGTCAATCCGTTCGCGAGATATGGCAGTTTGGATGTAAGAAACGCTTGAGAAACTCAAAATTTTAGCAGTTCTGATGCTCGAAATGAATAACTGGAACGGCCTAGGGGAAAAGTGCTCATACCGTTGTAATCGGGCGAGTTTCTGCTTTCAGATGCCGCAGAAATTTTGCGGATTGATCAATCCGTTCGCGAGATATGGCAGTTTGGAAATAAGAAACGCTTGAGAAACTCAAAATTTTCGCAGTTCTGATGCTCGAAACGAGTAACTAGAACGGCATAGGGGAAAAGTACGCATACCGTTGTAATCGGGCGAGTTTCTACTTTCAGATGCAACAGAAATTTTGCGGATTGGTCAATCCGTTCGCGAGATATGGCAGTTTGGATGTAAGAAACGCTTGAGAAACTCAAAATTTTCGCAGTTCTGATGCTCGACACGAATAACTAGAACGGCCTAGGGGAAAAGTACGCATACCGTTGTAATCGGGCGAGTTTCTACTTGCACATGCAACAGA
Organism: Ptiloglossa arizonensis; assembly: GCF_051014685.1. Classification (NCBI taxonomy): domain Eukaryota; kingdom Metazoa; phylum Arthropoda; class Insecta; order Hymenoptera; family Colletidae; genus Ptiloglossa; species Ptiloglossa arizonensis. The sequence continues at coordinate 141,472 of NW_027478555.1, read as the reverse complement.
AATTTTGCGGATTGGTCGATCCGTTCGCGAGATATGGCAGTTTGGAAGTAAGAAACGCTTGAGAAACTCAAAATTTTCGCAGTTCTGATGCTCGAAACGAATAACTAGAACGGCATAGGGGAAAAGTACGCATACCGTTGTAATCGGGCGAGTTTCTACTTTCAGATGCAACAGAAATTTTGTGGATTGATCAATCCGTTCGCGAGATATGGCAGTTTGGAGGTAAGAAACGCTTGAGAAACTCAAAATTTTCGCAGTTCTGATGCTCGAAACGAATAACTAGAACGGCCTAGGGGAAAACTACACCCACCGTTGTAATCGGGCGAGTTTCTACTTTCAGACGCAACAGAAATTTTGCGGATAGGTCAATCCGTTCGCGAGATATGGCTGTTTGGAGGTAAGAAACGCTTGAGAAACTCAAAATTTTCGCAGTTCTGATGCTCGAAATGAATAACTGGAACGGCCTAGGGGAAAAGTGCGCATACCGTTGTAATCGGGCGAGTTTCTACTTTCAGATGCCGCAGAAATTTTGCGGATTGGTCAATCCGTTCGCGAGATATGGCAGTTTGGATGTAAGAAACGCTTCAGAAACTCAAAATTTTCGCAGTTCTGATGCTCGACACGTATAACTAGAACGGCCTAGGGGAAAAGTGCGCATACCGTTGTAATCGGGCGAGTTTCTACTTTCAGATGCAACAGAAATTTTGCGGATTGATCAATCCGTTCGCGAGATATGGCAGTTTGGATATAAGAAACGCTTGAGAAACTCAAAATTTTCGCAGTTCTGATGCTCGAAACGAATTTACTAGAACGGCCTAGGGGAAAAGTACGCATACCGTTGTAGTCGGGCGAGATTCTACTTGCACATGCAACAGAAATTTTGCGGATTGGTCGATCCGTTCGCGAGATATGGCAGTTTGGATGTAAGAAACGCTTCAGAAACTCAAAATTTTCGCAGTTCTGATCCTCGAAACGAGTAACTAGAACGGCCTAGGGGAATAGTACGCACACCGTTGTAATCGGGCGAGTTTCTACTATCAGACGCAACAGAAATTTTGCGGATTGGTCAATCCGTTCGCGAGATATGGCAGTTGGGAGGTAAGAAACGCTTGAGAAACTCAAAATTTGGGCAGTTCTGATGCTCGAAGCGAAATAACTAGAACGGCCTAGGGGAAAAGTACGCATACCGTTCTAATCGGGCGAGATTCTACTTGCATATGCAACAGAAATTTTGCGGATTGGTCGATCCGTTGGCGAGATATGGCAGTTTGGAAGTAAGAAACGCTTGAGAAACTCAAAATTTTCGCAGTTCTGATGCTCGAAACGAATAACTAGAACGGCCTAGGGGGAAAGTACGCATACCGTTGCAATCGGGCTAGTTTCTACTTGCAGATGCAACAGAAATTTTGGGGATTGGTCGATCCGTTCGCGAGATATGGCAGTTTGGATGTAAGAAACGCTTGAGAAACTCAAAATTTTCGCAGTTCTGATGCTCGAAATGAATAACTGGAACGGCCTAGGGGAAAAGTGCGCATACCGTTGTAATCGGGCGAGTTTATGCTTTCAGATGCCGCAGAAATTTTGCGGATTGATCAATCCGTTCGCGAGATATGGCAGTTTGGAAGTAAGAAACGCTTGAGAAACTCAAAATTTTCGCAGTTCTGATGCTCGAAACGAGTAACTAGAACGGCATAGGGGAAAAGTACGCATACCGTTGTAATCGGGCGAGTTTCTACTTTCAGATGCAACAGAAATTTTACGGATTGGTCATTCCGTTCGCGAGATATGGCAGTTTGGATGTAAGAAACGCATGAGAAACTCAAAATTTTCGCAGTTCTGATGCTCGACACGAATAACTAGAACGGCCTAGGGGAAAAGTACGCATACCGTTGTAATCGGGCGAGTTTCTACTTGCACATGCAACAGAAATTTTGCGGATTGGTCGATCCGTTCGCGAGATATGGCAGTTTGGAAGTAAGAAACGCTTGAGAAACTCAAAATTTTCGCAGTTCTGATGCTCGAAACGAATAACTAGAACTGCATAGGGGAAAAGTACGCATACCGTTGTAATCGGGCGAGTTTCTACTTTCAGATGCAACAGAAATTTTGTGGATTGATCAATCCGTTCGCGAGATATGGCAGTTTGGAGGTAAGAAACGCTTGAGAAACTCAAAATTTTCGCAGTTCTGATGCTCGAAACGAATAACTAGAACGGCCTAGGGGAAAACTACACCCACCGTTGTAATCGGACGAGTTTCTACTTTCAGACGCAACAGAAATTTTGCGGATAGGTCAATCCGTTCGCGAGATATGGCAGTTTGGATGTAAGAAACGCTTGAGAAACTCAAAATTTTCGCAGTTCTGATGCTCGACACGAATAACTAGAACGGCCTAGGGGAAAAGTGCGCATACCGTTGTAATCGGGCGAGTTTCTACTTTCAGATGCAACAGAAATTTTGCGGATTGATCAATTCGTTCGCGAGATATGGCAGTTTGGAAATAAGAAACGCTTGATAAACTCAAAATTTTCGCAGTTCTGATGCTCGAAACGAGTACCTAGAACGGCATAGGGGAAAAGTACGCATACCGTTGTAATCGGGCGAGTTTCTACTTTCAGATGCAACAGAAATTTTGCGGATTGATCAATCCGTTCGCGAGATATGGCAGTTTGGAAATAAGAAACGCTTGATAAACTCAAAATTTTCGCAGTTCTGATGCTCGAAACGAGTACCTAGAACGGCATAGGGGAAAAGTACGCATACCGTTGTAATCGGGCGAGTTTCTACTTTCAGATGCAACAGAAATTTTGCGGATTGATCAATCCGTTCGCGAGATATGGCAGTTTGGAGGTAAGAAACGCTTGAGAAACTCAAAATTTTCGCAGTTCTGATGCTCGACACGAATAACTAGAACGGCCTAGGGGAAAAGTGCGCATACCGTTGTAATCGGGCGAGTTTCTACTTTCAGACGCAACAGAAATTTTGCGGATTGATCAATCCGTTCGCGAGATATGGCAGTTTGGAAATAAGAAACGCTTGATAAACTCAAAATTTTCGCAGTTCTGATGCTCGAAACGAGTACCTAGAACGGCATAGGGGAAAAGTACGCATACCGTTGTAATCGGGCGAGTTTCTACTTTCAGATGCAACAGAAATTTTGCGGATTGATCAATCCGTTCGCGAGATATGGCAGTTTGGAGGTAAGAAACGCTTGAGAAACTCAAAATTTTCGCAGTTCTGATGCTCGACACGAATAACTAGAACGGCCTAGGGGAAAAGTGCGCATACCGTTGTAATCGGGCGAGTTTCTACTTTCAGACGCAACAGAAATTTTGCGGATTGATCAATCCGTTCGCGAGATATGGCAGTTTGGAAATAAGAAACGCTTGATAAACTCAAAATTTTCGCAGTTCTGATGCTCGAAACGAGTACCTAGAACGGCATAGGGGAAAAGTACGCATACCGTTGTAATCGGGCGAGTTTCTACTTTCAGATGCAACAGAAATTTTGCGGATTGATCAATCCGTTCGCGAGATATGGCAGTTTGGAGGTAAGAAACGCTTGAGAAACTCAAAATTTTCGCAGTTCTGATGCTCGAAACGAATAACTAGAACGGCCTAGGGGAAAAGTACGCATACCGTTGTAATCGGGCGAGTTTCTACTTGCACATGCAACAGAAATTTTGCGGATTGATCAATCCGTTCGCGAGATATGGCAGTTTGGAGGTAAGAAACGCTTGAGAAACTCAAAATTTTCGCAGTTCTGATGCTCGAAACGAATAACTAGAACGGCCTAGGGGAAAAGTACGCATACCGTTGTAATCAGGCGAGTTTCTACTTGCACATGCAACAGAAATTTTGCGGATTGGTCGATCCGTTCGCGAGATATGGCAGTTTGGAAGTAAGAAACGCTTGAGAAACTCAAAATTTTCGCAGTTCTGATGCTCGAAACGAATAACTAGAACGGCATAGGGGAAAAGTACGCATACCGTTGTAATCGGGCGAGTTTCTACTATCAGATGCAACAGAAATTTTGTGGATTGATCAATCCGTTCGCGAGATATGGCAGTTTGGAGGTAAGAAACGCTTGAGAAACTCAAAATTTTCGCAGTTCTGATGATCGAAACGAATAACTACAACGGCCTAGGGGAAAACTACACCCACCGTTGTAATCGGGCGAGTTTCTACTTTCAGACGCAACAGAAATTTTGCGGATAGGTCAATCCGTTCGCGAGATATGGCAGTTTGGAGGTAAGAAACGCTTGAGAAACTCAAAATTTTCGCAGTTCTGATGCTCGAAATGAATAACTGGAACGGCCTAGGGGAAAAGTGCGCATACCGTTGTAATCGGGCGAGTTTCTACTTTCAGATGCAACAGAAATTTTGCGGATTGATCAATCCGTTCGCGAGATATGGCAGTTTGGAGGTAAGAAACGCTTGAGAAACTCAAAATTTTCGCAGTTCTGATGCTCGAAATGAATAACTGGAACGGCCTAGGGGAAAAGTGCGCATACCGTTGTAATCGGGCGAGTTTCTACTTTCAGATGCAACAGAAATTTTGCGGATTGATCAATCCGTTCGCGAGATATTGCAGTTTGGAAATAAGAAACGCTTGATAAACTCAAAATTTTCGCAGTTCTGATGCTCGAAACGAGTACCTAGAACGGCATAGGGGAAAAGTACGCATACCGTTGTAATCGGGCGAGTTTCTACTTTCAGATGCAACAGAAATTTTGCGGATTGATCAATCCGTTCGCGAGATATGGCAGTTTGGAGGTAAGAAACGCTTGAGAAACTCAAAATTTTCGCAGTTCTGATGCTCGAAACGAATAACTAGAACGGCCTAGGGGAAAACTACACCCACCGTTGTAATCGGACGAGTTTCTACTTTCAGACGCAACAGAAATTTTGCGGATAGGTCAATCCGTTCGCGAGATATGGCAGTTTGGATGTAAGAAACGCTTGAGAAACTCAAAATTTTCGCAGTTCTGATGCTCGACACGAATAACTAGAACGGCCTAGGGGAAAAGTGCGCATACCGTTGTAATCGGGCGAGTTTCTACTTTCAGATGCAACAGAAATTTTGCGGATTGATCAATTCGTTCGCGAGATATGGCAGTTTGGAAATAAGAAACGCTTGATAAACTCAAAATTTTCGCAGTTCTGATGCTCGAAACGAGTACCTAGAACGGCATAGGGGAAAAGTACGCATACCGTTGTAATCGGGCGAGTTTCTACTTTCAGATGCAACAGAAATTTTGCGGATTGATCAATCCGTTCGCGAGATATGGCAGTTTGGAAATAAGAAACGCTTGATAAACTCAAAATTTTCGCAGTTCTGATGCTCGAAACGAGTACCTAGAACGGCATAGGGGAAAAGTACGCATACCGTTGTAATCGGGCGAGTTTCTACTTTCAGATGCAACAGAAATTTTGCGGATTGATCAATCCGTTCGCGAGATATGGCAGTTTGGAGGTAAGAAACGCTTGAGAAACTCAAAATTTTCGCAGTTCTGATGCTCGACACGAATAACTAGAACGGCCTAGGGGAAAAGTGCGCATACCGTTGTAATCGGGCGAGTTTCTACTTTCAGACGCAACAGAAATTTTGCGGATTGATCAATCCGTTCGCGAGATATGGCAGTTTGGAAATAAGAAACGCTTGATAAACTCAAAATTTTCGCAGTTCTGATGCTCGAAACGAGTACCTAGAACGGCATAGGGGAAAAGTACGCATACCGTTGTAATCGGGCGAGTTTCTACTTTCAGATGCAACAGAAATTTTGCGGATTGATCAATCCGTTCGCGAGATATGGCAGTTTGGAGGTAAGAAACGCTTGAGAAACTCAAAATTTTCGCAGTTCTGATGCTCGACACGAATAACTAGAACGGCCTAGGGGAAAAGTGCGCATACCGTTGTAATCGGGCGAGTTTCTACTTTCAGACGCAACAGAAATTTTGCGGATTGATCAATCCGTTCGCGAGATATGGCAGTTTGGAAATAAGAAACGCTTGATAAACTCAAAATTTTCGCAGTTCTGATGCTCGAAACGAGTACCTAGAACGGCATAGGGGAAAAGTACGCATACCGTTGTAATCGGGCGAGTTTCTACTTTCAGATGCAACAGAAATTTTGCGGATTGATCAATCCGTTCGCGAGATATGGCAGTTTGGAGGTAAGAAACGCTTGAGAAACTCAAAATTTTCGCAGTTCTGATGCTCGAAACGAATAACTAGAACGGCCTAGGGGAAAAGTACGCATACCGTTGTAATCGGGCGAGTTTCTACTTGCACATGCAACAGAAATTTTGCGGATTGATCAATCCGTTCGCGAGATATGGCAGTTTGGAGGTAAGAAACGCTTGAGAAACTCAAAATTTTCGCAGTTCTGATGCTCGAAACGAATAACTAGAACGGCCTAGGGGAAAAGTACGCATACCGTTGTAATCAGGCGAGTTTCTACTTGCACATGCAACAGAAATTTTGCGGATTGGTCGATCCGTTCGCGAGATATGGCAGTTTGGAAGTAAGAAACGCTTGAGAAACTCAAAATTTTCGCAGTTCTGATGCTCGAAACGAATAACTAGAACGGCATAGGGGAAAAGTACGCATACCGTTGTAATCGGGCGAGTTTCTACTATCAGATGCAACAGAAATTTTGTGGATTGATCAATCCGTTCGCGAGATATGGCAGTTTGGAGGTAAGAAACGCTTGAGAAACTCAAAATTTTCGCAGTTCTGATGATCGAAACGAATAACTACAACGGCCTAGGGGAAAACTACACCCACCGTTGTAATCGGGCGAGTTTCTACTTTCAGACGCAACAGAAATTTTGCGGATAGGTCAATCCGTTCGCGAGATATGGCAGTTTGGAGGTAAGAAACGCTTGAGAAACTCAAAATTTTCGCAGTTCTGATGCTCGAAATGAATAACTGGAACGGCCTAGGGGAAAAGTGCGCATACCGTTGTAATCGGGCGAGTTTCTACTTTCAGATGCAACAGAAATTTTGCGGATTGATCAATCCGTTCGCGAGATATGGCAGTTTGGAGGTAAGAAACGCTTGAGAAACTCAAAATTTTCGCAGTTCTGATGCTCGAAATGAATAACTGGAACGGCCTAGGGGAAAAGTGCGCATACCGTTGTAATCGGGCGAGTTTCTACTTTCAGATGCAACAGAAATTTTGCGGATTGATCAATCCGTTCGCGAGATATTGCAGTTTGGAAATAAGAAACGCTTGATAAACTCAAAATTTTCGCAGTTCTGATGCTCGAAACGAGTACCTAGAACGGCATAGGGGAAAAGTACGCATACCGTTGTAATCGGGCGAGTTTCTACTTTCAGATGCAACAGAAATTTTGCGGATTGATCAATCCGTTCGCGAGATATGGCAGTTTGGAGGTAAGAAACGCTTGAGAAACTCAAAATTTTCGCAGTTCTGATGCTCGAAACGAATAACTAGAACGGCCTAGGGGAAAAGTACGCATACCGTTGTAATCGGGCGAGTTTCTACTTGCACATGCAACAGAAATTTTGTGGATTGATCAATCCGTTCGCGAGATATGGCAGTTTGGAGGTAAGAAACGCTTGAGAAACTCAAAATTTTCGCAGTTCTGATGCTCGAAACGAATAACTAGAACGGCCTAGGGGAAAACTACACCCACCGTTGTAATCGGGCGAGTTTCTACTTTCAGACGCAACAGAAATTTTGCGAATAGGTCAATCCGTTCGCGAGATATGGCAGTTTGGATGTAAGAAACGCTTGAGAAACTCAAAATTTTCGCAGTTCTGATGCTCGACACGAATAACTAGAACGGCCTAGGGGAAAAGTGCGCATACCGTTGTAATCGGGCGAGTTTCTACTTTCAGATGCAACAGAAATTTTGCGGATTGATCAATCCGTTCGCGAGATATGGCAGTTTGGAAATAAGAAACGCTTGATAAACTCAAAATTTTCGCAGTTCTGATGCTCGAAACGAGTACCTAGAACGGCATAGGGGAAAAGTACGCATACCGTTGTAATCGGGCGAGTTTCTACTTTCAGATGCAACAGAAATTTTGCGGATTGATCAATCCGTTCGCGAGATATGGCAGTTTGGAGGTAAGAAACGCTTGAGAAACTCAAAATTTTCGCAGTTCTGATGCTCGAAACGAATAACTAGAACGGCCTAGGGGAAAAGTACGCATACCGTTGTAATCGGGCGAGTTTCTACTTGCACATGCAACAGAAATTTTGCGGATTGATCAATCCGTTCGCGAGATATGGCAGTTTGGAGGTAAGAAACGCTTGAGAAACTCAAAATTTTCGCAGTTCTGATGCTCGAAACGAATAACTAGAAAGGCCTAGGGGAAAAGTACGCATACCGTTGTAATCAGGCGAGTTTCTACTTGCACATGCAACAGAAATTTTGCGGATTGGTCGATCCGTTCGCGAGATATGGCAGTTTGGAAGTAAGAAACGCTTGAGAAACTCAAAATTTTCGCAGTTCTGATGCTCGAAACGAATAACTAGAACGGCATAGGGGAAAAGTACGCATACCGTTGTAATCGGGCGAGTTTCTACTATCAGATGCAACAGAAATTTTGTGGATTGATCAATCCGTTCGCGAGATATGGCAGTTTGGAGGTAAGAAACGCTTGAGAAACTCAAAATTTTCGCAGTTCTGATGCTCGACACGAATAACTAGAACGGCCTAGGGGAAAAGTGCGCATACCGTTGTAATCGGGCGAGTTTCTACTTTCAGACGCAACAGAAATTTTGCGGATTGATCAATCCGTTCGCGAGATATGGCAGTTTGGAAATAAGAAACGCTTGATAAACTCAAAATTTTCGCAGTTCTGATGCTCGAAACGAGTACCTAGAACGGCATAGGGGAAAAGTACGCATACCGTTGTAATCGGGCGAGTTTCTACTTTCAGATGCAACAGAAATTTTGCGGATTGATCAATCCGTTCGCGAGATATGGCAGTTTGGAGGTAAGAAACGCTTGAGAAACTCAAAATTTTCGCAGTTCTGATGCTCGACACGAATAACTAGAACGGCCTAGGGGAAAAGTGCGCATACCGTTGTAATCGGGCGAGTTTCTACTTTCAGACGCAACAGAAATTTTGCGGATTGATCAATCCGTTCGCGAGATATGGCAGTTTGGAAATAAGAAACGCTTGATAAACTCAAAATTTTCGCAGTTCTGATGCTCGAAACGAGTACCTAGAACGGCATAGGGGAAAAGTACGCATACCGTTGTAATCGGGCGAGTTTCTACTTTCAGATGCAACAGAAATTTTGCGGATTGATCAATCCGTTCGCGAGATATGGCAGTTTGGAGGTAAGAAACGCTTGAGAAACTCAAAATTTTCGCAGTTCTGATGCTCGAAATGAATAACTGGAACGGCCTAGGGGAAAAGTGCGCATACCGTTGTAATCGGGCGAGTTTCTACTTTCAGATGCAACAGAAATTTTGCGGATTGATCAATCCGTTCGCGAGATATGGCAGTTTGGAGGTAAGAAACGCTTGAGAAACTCAAAATTTTCGCAGTTCTGATGCTCGAAATGAATAACTGGAACGGCCTAGGGGAAAAGTGCGCATACCGTTGTAATCGGGCGAGTTTCTACTTTCAGATGCAACAGAAATTTTGCGGATTGATCAATCCGTTCGCGAGATATTGCAGTTTGGAAATAAGAAACGCTTGATAAACTCAAAATTTTCGCAGTTCTGATGCTCGAAACGAGTACCTAGAACGGCATAGGGGAAAAGTACGCATACCGTTGTAATCGGGCGAGTTTCTACTTTCAGATGCAACAGAAATTTTGCGGATTGATCAATCCGTTCGCGAGATATGGCAGTTTGGAGGTAAGAAACGCTTGAGAAACTCAAAATTTTCGCAGTTCTGATGCTCGAAACGAATAACTAGAACGGCTTAGGGGAAAAGTACGCATACCGTTGTAATCGGGCGAGTTTCTACTTGCACATGCAACAGAAATTTTGTGGATTGATCAATCCGTTCGCGAGATATGGCAGTTTGGAGGTAAGAAACGCTTGAGAAACTCAAAATTTTCGCAGTTCTGATGCTCGAAACGAATAACTAGAACGGCCTAGGGGAAAACTACACCCACCGTTGTAATCGGGCGAGTTTCTACTTTCAGACGCAACAGAAATTTTGCGAATAGGTCAATCCGTTCGCGAGATATGGCAGTTTGGATGTAAGAAACGCTTGAGAAACTCAAAATTTTCGCAGTTCTGATGCTCGACACGAATAACTAGAACGGCCTAGGGGAAAAGTGCGCATACCGTTGTAATCGGGCGAGTTTCTACTTTCAGATGCAACAGAAATTTTGCGGATTGATCAATCCGTTCGCGAGATATGGCAGTTTGGAAATAAGAAACGCTTGATAAACTCAAAATTTTCGCAGTTCTGATGCTCGAAACGAGTACCTAGAACGGCATAGGGGAAAAGTACGCATACCGTTGTAATCGGGCGAGTTTCTACTTTCAGATGCAACAGAAATTTTGCGGATTGATCAATCCGTTCGCGAGATATGGCAGTTTGGAGGTAAGAAACGCTTGAGAAACTCAAAATTTTCGCAGTTCTGATGCTCGAAACGAATAACTAGAACGGCCTAGGGGAAAAGTACGCATACCGTTGTAATCGGGCGAGTTTCTACTTGCACATGCAACAGAAATTTTGCGGATTGATCAATCCGTTCGCGAGATATGGCAGTTTGGAGGTAAGAAACGCTTGAGAAACTCAAAATTTTCGCAGTTCTGATGCTCGAAACGAATAACTAGAACGGCCTAGGGGAAAAGTACGCATACCGTTGTAATCAGGCGAGTTTCTACTTGCACATGCAACAGAAATTTTGCGGATTGGTCGATCCGTTCGCGAGATATGGCAGTTTGGAAGTAAGAAACGCTTGAGAAACTCAAAATTTTCGCAGTTCTGATGCTCGAAACGAATAACTAGAACGGCATAGGGGAAAAGTACGCATAACGTTGTAATCGGGCGAGTTTCTACTATCAGATGCAACAGAAATTTTGTGGATTGATCAATCCGTTCGCGAGATATGGCAGTTTGGAGGTAAGAAACGCTTGAGAAACTCAAAATTTTCGCAGTTCTGATGCTCGAAACGAATAACTACAACGGCCTAGGGGAAAACTACACCCACCGTTGTAATCGGGCGAGTTTCTACTTTCAGACGCAACAGAAATTTTGCGGATAGGTCAATCCGTTCGCGAGATATGGCAGTTTGGATGTAAGAAACGCTTGAGAAACTCAAAATTTTCGCAGTTCTGATGCTCGAAATGAATAACTGCAACGGCCTAGGGGAAAAGTACGCATACCGTTGTAATCGGTCGAGTTTCTACTTTCAGATGCAACAGAAATTTTGCGGATTGGTCAATCCGTTCGCGAGATATGGCAGTTTGGATGTAAGAAACGCTTGAGAAACTCAAAATTTTCGCAGTTCTGATGCTCGACACGAATAACTAGAACGGCCTAGGGGAAAAGTGCGCATACCGTTGTAATCGGGCGAGTTTCTACTTTCAGATGCAACAGAAATTTTGCGGATTGATCAATCCGTTCGCGAGATATGGCAGTTTGGAAATAAGAAACGCTTGATAAACTCAAAATTTTCGCAGTTCTGATGCTCGAAACGAGTACCTAGAACGGCATAGGGGAAAAGTACGCATACCGTTGTAATCGGGCGAGTTTCTACTTTCAGATGCAACAGAAATTTTGCGGATTGATCAATCCGTTCGCGAGATATGGCAGTTTGGAGGTAAGAAACGCTTGAGAAACTCAAAATTTTCGCAGTTCTGATGCTCGAAACGAATAACTAGAACGGCCTAGGGGAAAAGTACGCATACCGTTGTAATCGGGCGAGTTTCTACTTGCACATGCAACAGAAATTTTGCGGATTGATCAATCCGTTCGCGAGATATGGCAGTTTGGAGGTAAGAAACGCTTGAGAAACTCAAAATTTTCGCATTTCTGATGCTCGAAACGAATAACTAGAACGGCCTAGGGGAAAAGTACGCATACCGTTGTAATCAGGCGAGTTTCTACTTGCACATGCAACAGAAATTTTGCGGATTGGTCGATCCGTTCGCGAGATATGGCAGTTTGGAAGTAAGAAACGCTTGAGAAACTCAAAATTTTCGCAGTTCTGATGCTCGAAACGAATAACTAGAACGGCATAGGGGAAAAGTACGCATACCGTTGTAATCGGGCGAGTTTCTACTATCAGATGCAACAGAAATTTTGTGGATTGATCAATCCGTTCGCGAGATATGGCAGTTTGGAGGTAAGAAACGCTTGAGAAACTCAAAATTTTCGCAGTTCTGATGATCGAAACGAATAACTACAACGGCCTAGGGGAAAACTACACCCACCGTTGTAATCGGGCGAGTTTCTACTTTCAGACGCAACAGAAATTTTGCGGATAGGTCAATCCGTTCGCGAGATATGGCAGTTTGGAGGTAAGAAACGCTTGAGAAACTCAAAATTTTCGCAGTTCTGATGCTCGAAATGAATAACTGGAACGGCCTAGGGGAAAAGTGCGCATACCGTTGTAATCGGGCGAGTTTCTACTTTCAGATGCAACAGAAATTTTGCGGATTGATTAATCCGTTCGCGAGATATGGCAGTTTGGAGGTAAGAAACGCTTGAGAAACTCAAAATTTTCGCAGTTCTGATGCTCGAAATGAATAACTGGAACGGCCTAGGGGAAAAGTGCGCATACCGTTGTAATCGGGCGAGTTTCTACTTTCAGATGCAACAGAAATTTTGCGGATTGATCAATCCGTTCGCGAGATATGGCAGTTTGGAAATAAGAAACGCTTGATAAACTCAAAATTTTCGCAGTTCTGATGCTCGAAACGAGTACCTAGAACGGCATAGGGGAAAAGTACGCATACCGTTGTAATCGGGCGAGTTTCTACTTTCAGATGCAACAGAAATTTTGCGGATTGATCAATCCGTTCGCGAGATATGGCCGTTTGGAGGTAAGAAACGCTTGAGAAACTCAAAATTTTCGCAGTTCTGATGCTCGAAACGAATAACTAGAACGGCCTAGGGGAAAAGTACGCATACCGTTGTAATCGGGCGAGTTTCTACTTGCACATGCAACAGAAATTTTGCGGATTGATCAGTCCGTTCGCGAGATATGGCAGTTTGGAAGTAAGAAACGCTTGAGAAACTCAAAATTTTCGCAGTTCTGATGCTCGAAACGAATAACTACAACGGCCTAGGGGAAAACTACACCCACCGTTGTAATCGGGCGAGTTTCTACTTTCAGACGCAACAGAAATTTTGCGGATAGGTCAATCCGTTCGCGAGATATGGCAGTTTGGATGTAAGAAACGCTTGAGAAACTCAAAATTTTCGCAGTTCTGATGCTCGAAATGAATAACTGCAACGGCCTAGGGGAAAAGTACGCATACCGTTGTAATCGGGCGAGTTTCTACTTTCAGATGCAACAGAAATTTTGCGGATTGGTCAATCCGTTCGCGAGATATGGCAGTTTGGATGTAAGAAACGCTTGAGAAACTCAAAATTTTCGCAGTTCTGATGCTCGACACGAATAACTAGAACGGCCTAGGGGAAAAGTGCGCATACCGTTGTAATCGGGCGAGTTTCTACTTTCAGATGCAACAGAAATTTTGCGGATTGATCAATCCGTTCGCGAGATATGGCAGTTTGGAAATAAGAAACGCTTGATAAACTCAAAATTTTCGCAGTTCTGATGCTCGAAACGAGTACCTAGAACAGCATAGGGGAAAAGTACGCATACCGTTGTAATCGGGCGAGTTTCTACTTTCAGATGCAACAGAAATTTTGCGGATTGATCAATCCGTTCGCGAGATATGGCAGTTTGGAGGTAAGAAACGCTTGAGAAACTCAAAATTTTCGCAGTTCTGATGCTCGAAACGAATAACTAGAACGGCCTAGGGGAAAAGTACGCATACCGTTGTAATCGGGCGAGTTTCTACTTGCACATGCAACAGAAATTTTGCGGATTGATCAATCCGTTCGCGAGATATGGCAGTTTGGAGGTAAGAAACGCTTGAGAAACTCAAAATTTTCGCATTTCTGATGCTCGAAACGAATAACTAGAACGGCCTAGGGGAAAAGTACGCATACCGTTGTAATCAGGCGAGTTTCTACTTGCACATGCAACAGAAATTTTGCGGATTGGTCGATCCGTTCGCGAGATATGGCAGTTTGGAAGTAAGAAACGCTTGAGAAACTCAAAATTTTCGCAGTTCTGATGCTCGAAACGAATAACTAGAACGGCATAGGGGAAAAGTACGCATACCGTTGTAATCGGGCGAGTTTCTACTATCAGATGCAACAGAAATTTTGTGGATTGATCAATCCGTTCGCGAGATATGGCAGTTTGGAGGTAAGAAACGCTTGAGAAACTCAAAATTTTCGCAGTTCTGATGATCGAAACGAATAACTACAACGGCCTAGGGGAAAACTACACCCACCGTTGTAATCGGGCTAGTTTCTACTTTCAGACGCAACAGAAATTTTGCGGATAGGTCAATCCGTTCGCGAGATATGGCAGTTTGGAGGTAAGAAACGCTTGAGAAACTCAAAATTTTCGCAGTTCTGATGCTCGAAATGAATAACTGGAACGGCCTAGGGGAAAAGTGCGCATACCGTTGTAATCGGGCGAGTTTCTACTTTCAGATGCAACAGAAATTTTGCGGATTGATTAATCCGTTCGCGAGATATGGCAGTTTGGAGGTAAGAAACGCTTGAGAAACTCAAAATTTTCGCAGTTCTGATGCTCGAAATGAATAACTGGAACGGCCTAGGGGAAAAGTGCGCATACCGTTGTAATCGGGCGAGTTTCTACTTTCAGATGCAACAGAAATTTTGCGGATTGATCAATCCGTTCGCGAGATATGGCAGTTTGGAAATAAGAAACGCTTGATAAACTCAAAATTTTCGCAGTTCTGATGCTCGAAACGAGTACCTAGAACGGCATAGGGGAAAAGTACGCATACCGTTGTAATCGGGCGAGTTTCTACTTTCAGATGCAACAGAAATTTTGCGGATTGATCAATCCGTTCGCGAGATATGGCCGTTTGGAGGTAAGAAACGCTTGAGAAACTCAAAATTTTCGCAGTTCTGATGCTCGAAACGAATAACTAGAACGGCCTAGGGGAAAAGTACGCATACCGTTGTAATCGGGCGAGTTTCTACTTGCACATGCAACAGAAATTTTGCGGATTGATCAGTCCGTTCGCGAGATATGGCAGTTTGGAAGTAAGAAACGCTTGAGAAACTCAAAATTTTCGCAGTTCTGATGCTCGAAACGATTAACTAGAACGGCATAGGGGAACAGTACGCATACCGTTGTAATCGGGCGAGTTTCTACTTTCAGATGCAACAGAAATTTTGTGAATTGATCAATCCGTTCGCGAGATATGGCAGTTTGGAGGTAAGAAACGCTTGAGAAACTCAAAATTTTTGCAGTTCTGATGCTCGAAACGAATAACTAGAACGGCCTAGGGGAAAACTACACCCACCGTTGTAATCGGGCGAGTTTCTACTTTCAGACGCAACAGAAATTTTGCGGATAGGTCAATCCGTTCGCGAGATATGGCAGTTTGGAGGTAAGAAACGCTTGAGAAACTCACAATTTTCGCAGTTCTGATGCTCGAAATGAATAACTGGAACGGCCTAGGGGAAAAGTGCGCATACCGTTGTAATCGGGCGAGTTTCTACTTTCAGATGCCGCAGAAATTTTGCGAATTGATCAATCCGTTCGCGAGATATGGCAGTATGGAAATAAGAAACGCTTGAGAAACTCAAAATTTTCGCAGTTCTGATGCTCGAAACGAATAACTAGAACGGCCTAGGGGAAAAGTACGCATACCGTTGTAATCGGGCGAGTTTCTACTTTCAGATGCAACAGAAATTTTGCGGATTGGTCAATCCGTTCGCGAGATATGGCAGTTTGGATGTAAGAAACGCTTGAGAAACTCAAAATTTTCGCAGTTCTCATGCTCGACACGAATAACTAGAACGGCCTAGGGGAAAAGTGCGTATACCGTTGTAATCGGGCGAGTTTCTACTTTCAGATGCAACAGAAATTTTGCGGATTGATCAATCCGTTCGCGAGATATGGCAGTTTGGATATAAGAAACGCTTGAGAAACTCAAAATTTTCGCAGTTCTGATGCTCGAAACGAATTTACTAGAACGGCCTAGGGGAAAAGTACGCATACCGTTGTAGTCGGGCGAGATTCTACTTGCACATGCAACAGAAATTTTGCGGATTGGTCGATCCGTTCGCGAGATATGGCAGTTTGGAAATAAGAAACGGTTGAGAAACTCAAATTTTCGCAGTTCTGATGCTCGACACGAATAACTAGAACGGCCTAGGGGAAAAGTGCGCATACCGTTGTAATCGGGCGGGTTTCTACTTTCAGATCCAACAGAAATTTTGCGGATTGATCAATCCGTTCGCGAGATATGGCAGTTTGGAGGTAAGAAACGCTTGAGAAACTCAAAATTTTCGCAGTTCTGATGCTCGAAACGAATAACTACAACGGCCTAGGGGAAAACTACACCCACCGTTGTAATCGGGCGAGTTTCTACTTTCAGACGCAACAGAAATTTTGCGGATAGGTCAATCCGTTCGCGAGATATGGCAGTTTGGAGGTAAGAAACGCTTGAGAAACTCAAAATTTTCGCAGTTCTGATGCTCGAAATGAATAACTGGAACGGCCTAGGGGAAAAGTACGCATACCGTTGTAATCGGGCGAGTTTCTACTTTCAGATGCAACAGAAATTTTGCGGATTGATCGATCCGTTCGCGAGATATGGCAGTTTGGAAGTAAGAAACGCTTGAGAAACTCAAAATTTTCGCAGTTCTGATGCTCGAAACGAATAACTAGAACGGCCTAGGGGGAAAGTACGCATACCGTTGCAATCGGGCTAGTTTCTACTTGCAGATGCAACAGAAATTTTGCGGATTGTTCGATCCGTTCGCGAGATATGGCAGTTTGGATGTAAGAAACGCTTGAGAAACTCAAAATTTTCGCAGTTCAGATGCTAGAAATGAATAACTGGAACGGCCTAGGGGAAAAGTGCGCATACCGTTGTAATCGGGCGAGTTTATGCTTTCAGATGCCGCAGAAATTTTGCGGATTGATCAATCCGTTCGCGAGATATGGCAGTTTGGAAGTAAGAAACGCTTGAGAAACTCAAAATTTTCGCAGTTCTGATGCTCGAAACGAGTAACTAGAACGGCATAGGGGAAAAGTACGCATACCGTTGTAATCGGGCGAGTTTCTACTTTCAGATGCAACAGAAATTTTGCGGATTGGTCAATCCGTTCGCGAGATATGGCAGTTTGGATGTAAGAAACGCTTGAGAAACTCAAAATTTTCGCAGTTCTGATGCTCGACAACGAATAACTAGAACGGCCTAGGGGAAAAGTACGCACACCGTTGTAATCGGGCGAGTTTCTACTTGCACATGCAACAGAAAATTTTGCGGATTGGTCGATCCGTTCGCGAGATATGGCAGTTGGAAGTAAGAAACGCTGAGAACTCAAAATTTTCGCAGTTCTGATGCTCGAAACGAATAACTAGAACTGCATAGGGGAAAAGTACGCATACCGTTGTAATCGGGCGAGTTTATGCTTTCAGATGCCGCAGAAATTTTGCGATTGATCAATCCGTTCGCGAGATATGGCAGTTTGGAAGTAAGAAACGCTTGAGAAACTCAAAATTTTCGCAGTTCTGATGCTCGAAACGAGTAACTAGAACGGCATAGGGGAAAAGTACGCATACCGTTGTAATCGGGCGAGTTTCTACTTTCAGACGCAACAGAAATTTTGCGGATAGGTCAATCCGTTCGCGAGATATGGCAGTTTGGATGTAAGAAACGCTTGAGAAACTCAAAATTTCGCAGTTCTGATGCTCGACACGAATAACTAGAACGGCCTAGGGGAAAGTGCGCATACCGTTGTAATCGGGCGAGTTTCTACTTTCAGATGCAACAGAAATTTTGCGGATTGATCAATCCGTTCGCGAGATATGGCAGTTTGGAAATAAGAAACGCTTGATAAACTCAAAATTTTCGCAGTTCTGATGCTCGAAACGAGTACCGAGAACGGCATAGGGGAAAAGTACGCATACCGTTGTAATCGGGCGAGTTTCTACTTGCACATGCAACAGAAATTTTGCGGATTGATCAATCCGTTCGCGAGATATGGCAGTTTGGAGGTAAGAAACGCTTGAGAAACTCAAAATTTTCGCAGTTCTGATGCTCGAAACGAATAACTAGAACGGCCTCGGGGAAAAGTACGCATACCGTTGTAATCAGGCGAGTTTCTACTTGCACATGCAACAGAAATTTTGCGGATTGGTCGATCCGTTCGCGAGATATGGCAGTTTGGAAGTAAGAAACGCTTGAGAAACTCAAAATTTTCGCAGTTCTGTTGCTCGAAACGAAATAACTAGAACGGCATAGGGGAAAAGTACGCATAACGTTGTAATCGGGCGAGTTTCTACTATCAGATGCAACAGAAATTTTGTGGATTGATCAATCCGTTCGCGAGATATGGCAGTTTGGAGGTAAGAAAACGCTTGAGAAACTCAAAATTTTCGCAGTTCTGATGCTCGAAACGAATAACTACAACGGCCTAGGGGAAAACTACACCCACCGTTGTAATCGGGCGAGTTTCTACTTTCAGACGCAACAGAAATTTTGCGATAGGTCAATCCGTTCGCGAGATATGGCAGTTTGGAGGTAAGAAACGCTTGAGAAACTCAAAATTTTCGCAGTTCTGATGCTCGAAATGGAATAACTGGAACGGCCTAGGGGAAAAGTACGCATACCGTTGTAATCGGGCGAGTTTTCTACTTTCAGATGCAACAGAAATTTTGCGGATTGGTCAATCCGTTCGCGAGATATGGCAGTTTGGATGTAAGAAACGCTTGAGAAACTCAAAATTTTCGCAGTTCTGATGCTCGACACGAATAACTAGAACGGCCTAGGGAAAAGTGCGCATACCGTTGTAATCGGGCCGAGTTTCTACTTCAGATGCAACAGAAATTTTGCGGATTGATCAATCCGTTCGCGAGATATGGCAGTTTGGAAATAAGAAACGCTTGATAAACTCAAAATTTTCGCAGTTCTGATGCTCGAAACGAGTACCTAGAACGGCATAGGGGAAAAGTACGCATACCGTTGTAATCGGGCGAGTTTCTACTTTCAGATGCAACAGAAATTTTGCGGATTGATCAATCCGTTCGCGAGATATGGCAGTTTGGAGGTAAGAAACGCTTGAGAAACTCAAAATTTTCGCAGTTCTGATGCTCGAAACGAATAACTAGAACGGCCTAGGGGAAAAGCACGCATACCGTTGTAATCGGGCGAGTTTCTACTTGCACATGCAACAGAAATTTTGCGGATTGATCAATCCGTTCGCGAGATATGGCAGTTTGGAAGTAAGAAACGCTTGAGAAACTCAAAATTTTCGCAGTTCTGATGCTCGAAACGAATAACTAGAACGGCCTAGGGGGAAAGTACGCATACCGTTGCAATCGGGCTAGTTTCTACTTGCAGATGCAACAGAAATTTTGCGGATTGGTCGATCCGTTCGCGAGATATGGCAGTTTGGAAGTAAGAAACGCTTGAGAAACTCAAAATTTTCGCAGTTCTGATGCTCGAAACGAATAACTAGAACGGCATAGGGGAAAAGTACGCATAACGTTGTAATCGGGCGAGTTTCTACTATCAGATGCAACAGAAATTTTGTGGATTGATCAATCCGTTCGCGAGATATGGCAGTTTGGAGGTAAGAAACGCTTGAGAAACTCAAAATTTTCGCAGTTCTGATGCTCGAAACGAATAACTACAACGGCCTAGGGGAAAACTACACCCACCGTTGTAATCGGGCGAGTTTCTACTTTCAGACGCAACAGAAATTTTGCGGATAGGTCAATCCGTTCGCGAGATATGGCAGTTTGGAGGTAAGAAACGCTTGAGAAACTCAAAATTTTCGCAGTTCTGATGCTCGAAATGAATAACTGGAACGGCCTAGGGGAAAAGTACGCATACCGTTGTAATCGGGCGAGTTTCTACTTTCAGATGCAACAGAAATTTTGCGGATTGATCGATCCGTTCGCGAGATATGGCAGTTTGGAAGTAAGAAACGCTTGAGAAACTCAAAATTTTCGCAGTTCTGATGCTCGAAACGAATAACTAGAACGGCCTAGGGGGAAAGTACGCATACCGTTGCAATCGGGCTAGTTTCTACTTGCAGATGCAACAGAAATTTTGCGGATTGTTCGATCCGTTCGCGAGATATGGCAGTTTGGATGTAAGAAACGCTTGAGAAACTCAAAATTTTCGCAGTTCTGATGCTAGAAATGAATAACTGGAACGGCCTAGGGGAAAAGTGCGCATACCGTTGTAATCGGGCGAGTTTATGCTTTCAGATGCCGCAGAAATTTTGCGGATTGATCAATCCGTTCGCGAGATATGGCAGTTTGGAAGTAAGAAACGCTTGAGAAACTCAAAATTTTCGCAGTTCTGATGCTCGAAACGAGTAACTAGAACGGCATAGGGGAAAAGTACGCATACCGTTGTAATCGGGCGAGTTTCTACTTTCAGATGCAACAGAAATTTTGCGGATTGGTCAATCCGTTCGCGAGATATGGCAGTTTGGATGTAAGAAACGCTTGAGAAACTCAAAATTTTCGCAGTTCTGATGCTCGACACGAATAACTAGAACGGCCTAGGGGAAAAGTACGCACACCGTTGTAATCGGGCGAGTTTCTACTTGCACATGCAACAGAAATTTTGCGGATTGGTCGATCCGTTCGCGAGATATGGCAGTTTGGAAGTAAGAAACGCTTGAGAAACTCAAAATTTTCGCAGTTCTGATGCTCGAAACGAATAACTAGAACTGCATAGGGGAAAAGTACGCATACCGTTGTAATCGGGCGAGTTTATGCTTTCAGATGCCGCAGAAATTTTGCGGATTGATCAATCCGTTCGCGAGATATGGCAGTTTGGAAGTAAGAAACGCTTGAGAAACTCAAAATTTTCGCAGTTCTGATGCTCGAAACGAGTAACTAGAACGGCATAGGGGAAAAGTACGCATACCGTTGTAATCGGGCGAGTTTCTACTTTCAGACGCAACAGAAATTTTGCGGATAGGTCAATCCGTTCGCGAGATATGGCAGTTTGGATGTAAGAAACGCTTGAGAAACTCAAAATTTTCGCAGTTCTGATGCTCGACACGAATAACTAGAACGGCCTAGGGGAAAAGTGCGCATACCGTTGTAATCGGGCGAGTTTCTACTTTCAGATGCAACAGAAATTTTGCGGATTGATCAATCCGTTCGCGAGATATGGCAGTTTGGAAATAAGAAACGCTTGATAAACTCAAAATTTTCGCAGTTCTGATGCTCGAAACGAGTACCTAGAACGGCATAGGGGAAAAGTACGCATACCGTTGTAATCGGGCGAGTTTCTACTTGCACATGCAACAGAAATTTTGCGGATTGATCAATCCGTTCGCGAGATATGGCAGTTTGGAGGTAAGAAACGCTTGAGAAACTCAAAATTTTCGCAGTTCTGATGCTCGAAACGAATAACTAGAACGGCCTCGGGGAAAAGTACGCATACCGTTGTAATCAGGCGAGTTTCTACTTGCACATGCAACAGAAATTTTGCGGATTGGTCGATCCGTTCGCGAGATATGGCAGTTTGGAAGTAAGAAACGCTTGAGAAACTCAAAATTTTCGCAGTTCTGATGCTCGAAACGAATAACTAGAACGGCATAGGGGAAAAGTACGCATAACGTTGTAATCGGGCGAGTTTCTACTATCAGATGCAACAGAAATTTTGTGGATTGATCAATCCGTTCGCGAGATATGGCAGTTTGGAGGTAAGAAACGCTTGAGAAACTCAAAATTTTCGCAGTTCTGATGCTCGAAACGAATAACTACAACGGCCTAGGGGAAAACTACACCCACCGTTGTAATCGGGCGAGTTTCTACTTTCAGACGCAACAGAAATTTTGCGGATAGGTCAATCCGTTCGCGAGATATGGCAGTTTGGAGGTAAGAAACGCTTGAGAAACTCAAAATTTTCGCAGTTCTGATGCTCGAAATGAATAACTGGAACGGCCTAGGGGAATAGTACGCATACCGTTGTAATCGGGCGAGTTTCTACTTTCAGATGCAACAGAAATTTTGCGGATTGGTCAATCCGTTCGCGAGATATGGCAGTTTGGATGTAAGAAACGCTTGAGAAACTCAAAATTTTCGCAGTTCTGATGCTCGACACGAATAACTAGAACGGCCTAGGGGAAAAGTGCGCATACCGTTGTAATCGGGCGAGTTTCTACTTTCAGATGCAACAGAAATTTTGCGGATTGATCAATCCGTTCGCGAGATATGGCAGTTTGGAAATAAGAAACGCTTGATAAACTCAAAATTTTCGCAGTTCTGATGCTCGAAACGAGTACCTAGAACGGCATAGGGGAAAAGTACGCATACCGTTGTAATCGGGCGAGTTTCTACTTTCAGATGCAACAGAAATTTTGCGGATTGATCAATCCGTTCGCGAGATATGGCAGTTTGGAAATAAGAAACGCTTGAGAAACTCAAAATTTTCGCAGTTCTGATTCTCGAAACGAATAACTAGAACGGCCTAGGGGAAAAGCACGCATACCGTTGTAATCGGGCGAGTTTCTACTTGCACATGCAACAGAAATTTTGCGGATTGATCAATCCGTTCGCGAGATATGGCAGTTTGGAGGTAAGAAACGCTTGAGAAACTCAAAATTTTCGCAGTTCTGATGCTCGAAACGAATAACTAGAACGGCCTAGGGGAAAAGTACGCATACCGTTGTAATCAGGCGAGTTTCTACTTGCACATGCAACAGAAATTTTGCGGATTGGTCGATCCGTTCGCGAGATATGGCAGTTTGGAAGTAAGAAACGCTTGAGAAACTCAAAATTTTCGCAGTTCTGATGCTCGAAACGAATAACTAGAACGGCATAGGGGAAAAGTACGCATAACGTTGTAATCGGGCGAGTTTCTACTATCAGATGCAACAGAAATTTTGTGGATTGATCAATCCGTTCGCGAGATATGGCAGTTTGGAGGTAAGAAACGCTTGAGAAACTCAAAATTTTCGCAGTTCTGATGCTCGAAACGAATAACTACAACGGCCTAGGGGAAAACTACACCCACCGTTGTAATCGGGCGAGTTTCTACTTTCAGACGCAACAGAAATTTTGCGGATAGGTCAATCCGTTCGCGAGATATGGCAGTTTGGAGGTAAGAAACGCTTGAGAAACTCAAAATTTTCGCCGTTCTGATGCTCGAAATGAATAACTGGAACGGCCTAGGGGAAAAGTACGCATACCGTTGTAATCGGGCGAGTTTCTACTTTCAGACGCAACAGAAATTTTGCGGATAGGTCAATCCGTTCGCGAGATATGGCAGTTTGGAGGTAGGAAACGCTTGAGAAACTCAAAATTTTCGCAGTTCTGATGCTCGAAATGAATAACTGGAACGGCCTAGGGGAAAAGTGCGCATACCGTTGTAATCGGGCGAGTTTCTACTTTCAGATGCCGCAGAAATTTTGCGAATTGATCAATCCGTTCGCGAGATATGGCAGTATGGAAATAAGAAACGCTTGAGAAACTCAAAAATTTTTGCAGTTCTCATGCTCGAAACGAATAACTAGAACGGCCTAGGGGAAAAGTACGCATACCGTTGTAATCGGGCGAGTTTCTACTTTCAGATGCAACAGAAATTTTGCGGATTGGTCGATCCGTTCGCGAGATATGGCAGTTTGGAAGTAAGAAACGCTTGAGAAACTCAAAATTTTCGCAGTTCTGATGCTCGAAACGAATAACTAGAACGGCATAGGGGAAAACTACACCCACCGTTGTAATCGGGCGAGTTTCTACTTTCAGACGCAACAGAAATTTTGCGGATAGGTCAATCCGTTCGCGAGATATGGCAGTTTGGAGGTAAGAAACGCTTGAGAAACTCAAAATTTTCGCAGTTCTGATGCTCGAAATGAATAACTGGAACGGCCTAGGGGAAAAGTGCGCATACCGTTGTAATCGGGCGAGTTTCTACTGTCAGATGCAACAGAAATTTTGCGGATTGATCCATCCGTTCGCGAGATATGGCAGTTTGGAGGTAAGAAACGCTTGAGAAACTCAAAATTTTCGCAGTTCTGATGCTCGAAATGAATAACTGGAACGGCCTAGGGGAAAAGTGCGCATACCGTTGTAATCGGGCGAGTTTCTACTTTCAGATGCAACAGAAATTTTGCGGATTGATCAATCCGTTCGCGAGATATGGCAGTTTGGAAATAAGAAACGCTTGATAAACTCAAAATTTTCGCAGTTCTGATGCTCGAAACGAGTACCTAGAACGGCATAGGGGAAAAGTACGCATACCGTTGTAATCGGGCGAGTTTCTACTTTCAGATGCAACAGAAATTTTGCGGATTGATCAATCCGTTCGCGAGATATGGCAGTTTGGAGGTAAGAAACGCTTGAGAAACTCAAAATTTTCGCAGTTCTGATGCTCGAAACGAATAACTAGAACGGCCTAGGGGAAAAGTACGCATACCGTTGTAATCGGGCGAGTTTCTACTTGCACATGCAACAGAAATTTTGCGGATTGATCAATCCGTTCGCGAGATATGGCAGTTTGGAAGTAAGAAACGCTTGAGAAACTCAAAATTTTCGCAGTTCTGATGCTCGAAACGAATAACTAGAACGGCATAGGGGAAAAGTACGCATACCGTTGTAATCGGGCGAGTTTCTACTTTCAGATGCAACAGAAATTTTGTGAATTGATCAATCCGTTCGCGAGATATGGCAGTTTGGAGGTAAGAAACGCTTGAGAAACTCAAAATTTTTGCAGTTCTGATGCTCGAAACGAATAACTAGAACGGCCTAGGGGAAAACTACACCCACCGTTGTAATCGGGCGAGTTTCTACTTTCAGACGCAACAGAAATTTTGCGGATAGGTCAATCCGTTCGCGAGATATGGCAGTTTGGAGGTAGGAAACGCTTGAGAAACTCAAAATTTTCGCAGTTCTGATGCTCGAAATGAATAACTGGAACGGCCTAGGGGAAAAGTGCGCATACCGTTGTAATCGGGCGAGTTTCTACTTTCAGATGCCGCAGAAATTTTGCGAATTGATCAATCCGTTCGCGAGATATGGCAGTATGGAAATAAGAAACGCTTGAGAAACTCAAAATTTTCGCAGTTCTCATGCTCGAAACGAATAACTAGAACGGCCTAGGGGAAAAGTACGCATACCGTTGTAATCGGGCGAGTTTCTACTTTCAGATGCAACAGAAATTTTGCGGATTGGTCAATCCGTTCGCGAGATATGGCAGTTTGGATGTAAGAAACGCTTGAGAAACTCAAAATTTTCGCAGTTCTGATGCTCGACACGAATAACTAGAACGGCCTAGGGGAAAAGTGCGTATACCGTTGTAATCGGGCGAGTTTCTACTTTCAGATGCAACAGAAATTTTGCGGATTGATCAATCCGTTCGCGAGATATGGCAGTTTGGATATAAGAAGCGCTTGAGAAACTCAAAATTTTCGCAGTTCTGATGCTCGAAACGAATTTACTAGAACGGCCTAGGGGAAAAGTACGCATACCGTTGTAGTCGGGCGAGATTCTACTTGCACATGCAACAGAAATTTTGCGGATTGGTCGATCCGTTCGCGAGATATGGCAGTTTGGAAATAAGAAACGGTTGAGAAACTCAAAATTTTCGCAGTTCTGATGCTCGACACGAATAACTAGAACGGCCTAGGGGAAAAGTGCGCATACCGTTGTAATCGGGCGAGTTTCTACTTTCAGATCCAACAGAAATTTTGCGGATTGATCAATCCGTTCGCGAGATATGGCAGTTTGGATATAAGAAACGCTTGAGAAACTCAAAATTTTCGCAGTTCTGATGCTCGAAACGAGTAACTAGAACGGCCTAGGGGAATAGTACGCACACCGTTGTAATCGGGCGAGTTTCTACTATCAGACGCAACAGAAATTTTGCGGATTGGTCAATCCGTTCGCGAGATATGGCAGTTGGGAGGTAAGAAACGCTTGAGAAACTCAAAATTTGCGCAGTTCTGATGCTCGAAGCGAAATAACTAGAACGGCCTAGGGGAAAAGTACGCATACCGTTGTAATCGGGCGAGATTCTACTTGCATATGCAACAGAAATTTTGCGGATTGGTCGATCCGTTCGCGAGATATGGCAGTTTGGAAGTAAGAAACGCTTGAGAAACTCAAAATTTTCGCAGTTCTGATGCTCGAAACGAATAACTAGAACGGCCTAGGGGGAAAGTACGCATACCGTTGCAATCGGGCTAGTTTCTACTTGCAGATTGCAACAGAAATTTTGCGGATTGGTCGATCCGTTCGCGAGATATGGCAGTTTGGATGTAAGAAACGCTTGAGAAACTCAAAATTTTCGCAGTTCTGATGCTAGAAATGAATAACTGGAACGGCCTAGGGGAAAAGTGCGCATACCGTTGTAATCGGGCGAGTTTATGCTTTCAGATGCCGCAGAAATTTTGCGGATTGATCAATCCGTTCGCGAGATATGGCAGTTTGGAAGTAAGAAACGCTTGAGAAACTCAAAATTTTCGCAGTTCTGATGCTCGAAACGAGTAACTAGAACGGCATAGGGGAAAAGTACGCATACCGTTGTAATCGGGCGAGTTTCTACTTTCAGATGCAACAGAAATTTTGCGGATTGGTCAATCCGTTCGCGAGATATGGCAGTTTGGATGTAAGAAACGCTTGAGAAACTCAAAATTTTCGCAGTTCTGATGCTCGACACGAATAACTAGAACGGCCTAGGGGAAAAGTACGCATACCGTTGTAATCGGGCGAGTTTCTACTTGCACATGCAACAGAAATTTTGCGGATTGGTCGATCCGTTCGCGAGATATGGCAGTTTGGAAGTAAGAAACGCTTGAGAAACTCAAAATTTTCGCAGTTCTGATGCTCGAAACGAATAACTAGAACTGCATAGGGGAAAAGTACGCATACCGTTGTAATCGGGCGAGTTTCTACTTTCAGATGCAACAGAAATTTTGTGGATTGATCAATCCGTTCGCGAGATATGGCAGTTTGGATGTAAGAAACGCTTGAGAAACTCAAAATTTTCGCAGTTCTGATGCTCGAAACGAGTACCTAGAACGGCATAGGGGAAAAGTACGCATACCGTTGTAATCGGGCGAGTTTCTACTTTCAGATGCAACAGAAATTTTGCGGATTGATCAATCCGTTCGCGAGAATATGGCAGTTTGGAGGTAAGAAACGCTTGAGAAACTCAAAATTTTCGCAGTTCTGATGCTCGAAACGAATAACTAGAACGGCCTAGGGGAAAAGTACGCATACCGTTGTAAACGGGCGAGTTTCTACTTGCACATGCAACAGAAATTTTGCGGATTGATCAATCCGTTCGCGAGATGTGGCAGTTTGGAGGTAAGAAACGCTTGAGAAACTCAAAATTTTCGCAGTTCTGATGCTCGAAACGAATAACTAGAACGGCCTAGGGGAAAAGTACGCATACCGTTGTAATCAGGCGAGTTTCTACTTGCACATGCAACAGAAATTTTGGGGATTGGTCGATCCGTTCGCGAGATATGGCAGTTTGGAAGTAAGAAACGCTTGAGAAACTCAAAATTTTCGCAGTTCTGATGCTCGAAACGAATAACTAGAACGGCATAGGGGAAAAGTACGCATAACGTTGTAATCGGGCGAGTTTCTACTATCAGATGCAACAGAAATTTTGTGGATTGATCAATCCGTTCGCGAGATATGGCAGTTTGGAGGTAAGAAACGCTTGAGAAACTCAAAATTTTCGCAGTTCTGATGCTCGAAACGAATAACTACAACGGCCTAGGGGAAAACTACACCCACCGTTGTAATCGGGCGAGTTTCTACTTTCAGACGCAACAGAAATTTTGCGGATAGGTCAATCCGTTCGCGAGATATGGCAGTTTGGAGGTAAGAAACGCTTGAGAAACTCAAAATTTTCGCAGTTCTGATGCTTGAAATGAATAACTGGAACGGCCTAGGGGAAAAGTACGCATACCGTTGTAATCGGGCGTGTTTCTACTTTCAGATGCAACAGAAATTTTGCGGATTGGTCAATCCGTTCGCGTGATATGGCAGTTTGGATGTAAGAAACGCTTGAGAAACTCAAAATTTTCGCAATTCTGATGCTCGACACGAATAACTAGAACGGCCGAGGGGAAAAGTGCGCATACCGTTGTAATCGGGCGAGTTTCTACTTTCAGATGCAACAGAAATTTTGCGGATTGATCAATCCGTTCGCGAGATATGGCAGTTTGGAAATAAGAAACGCTTGATAAACTCAAAATTTTCGCAGTTCTGATGCTCGAAACGAGTACCTAGAACGGTATAGGGGAAAAGTACGCATACCGTTGTAATCGGGCGAGTTTCTACTTTCAGATGCAACAGAAATTTTGCGGATTGATCAATCCGTTCGCGAGATATGGCAGTTTGGATGTAAGAAACGCTTGAGAAACTCAAAATTTTCGCAGTTCTGATGCTCGAAACGAATAACTAGAACGGCCTAGGGGAAAAGTACGCATACCGTTGTAATCGGGCGAGTTTCTACTTGCACATGCAACAGAAATTTTGCGGATTGATCAATCCGTTCGCGAGATATGGCAGTTTGGAGGTAAGAAACGCTTGAGAAACTCAAAATTTTCGCAGTTCTGATGCTCGAAACGAATAACTAGAACGGCCTAGGGGAAAAGTACGCATACCTTTGTAATCAGGCGAGTTTCTACTTGCACATGCAACAGAAATTTTGTGGATTGATCAATCCGTTCGCGAGATATGGCAGTTTGGAAGTAAGAAACGCTTGAGAAACTCAAAATTTTCGCAGTTCTGATGCTCGAAACGAATAACAAGAACGGCATAGGGGAAAAGTACGCATACCGTTGTAATCGGGCGAGTTTCTACTATCAGATGCAACAGAAATTTTGTGGATTGATCAATCCGTTCGCGAGATATGGCAGTTTGGAGGTAAGAAACGCTTGAGAAATTCAAAATTTTCGCAGTTCTGATGATCGAAACGAATAACTACAACGGCCTAGGGGAAAACTACACACACCCTTGTAATCGGGCGAGTTTCTACTTTCAGACGCAACAGAAATTTTGCGGATAGGTCAATCCGTTCGCGAGATATGGCAGTTTGGAGGTAAGAAACGCTTGAGAAACTCAAAATTTTCGCAGTTCTGATGCTCGAAATGAATAACTGGAACGGCCTAGGGGAAAAGTGCGCATACCGTTGTAATCGGGCGAGTTTCTACTTTCAGATGCAACAGAAATTTTGCGGATTGATCAATCCGTTCGCGAGATATGGCAGTTTGGAGGTAAGAAACGCTTGAGAAACTCAAAATTTTCGCAGTTCTGATGCTCGAAATGAATAACTGGAACGGCCTAGGGGAAAAGTGCGCATACCGTTGTAATCGGGCGAGTTTCTACTTTCAGATGCCGCAGAAATTTTGCGAATTGATCAATCCGTTCGCGAGATATGGCAGTTTGGAAATAAGAAACGCTTGAGAAACTCAAAATTTTCGCAGTTCTGATTCTCGAAACGAATAACTAGAACGGCCTAGGGGAAAAGTACGCATACCGTTGTAATCGGGCGAGTTTCTACTTTCAGATGCAACAGAAATTTTGCGGATTGGTCAATCCGTTCGCGAGATATGGCAGTTTGGATGTAAGAAACGCTTGAGAAACTCAAAATTTTCGCAGTTCTGATGCTCGAAACGAATAACTAGAACGGCATAGGGGAAAAGTACGCATAACGTTGTAATCGGGCGAGTTTCTACTATCAGATGCAACAGAAATTTTGTGGATTGATCAATCCGTTCGCGAGATATGGCAGTTTGGAGGTAAGAAACGCTTGAGAAACTCAAAATTTTCGCAGTTCTGATGCTCGAAACGAATAACTACAACGGCCTAGGGGAAAACTACACCCACCGTTGTAATCGGGCGAGTTTCTACTTTCAGACGCAACAGAAATTTTGCGGATAGGTCAATCCGTTCGCGAGATATGGCAGTTTGGAGGTAAGAAACGCTTGAGAAACTCAAAATTTTCGCAGTTCTGATGCTTGAAATGAATAACTGGAACGGCCTAGGGGAAAAGTACGCATACCGTTGTAATCGGGCGAGTTTCTACTTTCAGATGCATCAGAAATTTTGCGGATTGGTCAATCCGTTCGCGAGATATGGCAGTTTGGATGTAAGAAACGCTTGAGAAACTCAAAATTTTCGCAGTTCTGATGCTCGACACGAATAACTAGAACGGCATAGGGGAAAAGTGCGCATACCGTTGTAATCGGGCGAGTTTCTACTTTCAGATGCAACAGAAATTTTGCGGATTGATCAATCCGTTCGCGAGATATGGCAGTTTGGAAATAAGAAACGCTTGAGAAACTCAAAATTTTCGCAGTTCTGATGCTCGAAACGAATAACTAGAACGGCCTAGGGGAAAAGTACGCATACCGTTGTAATCGGGCGAGTTTCTACTTGCACATGCAACAGAAATTTTGCGGATTGATCAATCCGTTCGCGAGATATGGCAGTTTGGAGGTAAGAAACGCTTGAGAAACTCAAAATTTTCGCAGTTCTGATGCTCGAAACGAATAACTAGAACGGCCTAGGGGAAAAGTACGCATACCTTTGTAATCAGGCGAGTTTCTACTTGCACATGCAACAGAAATTTTGTGGATTGATCAATCCGTTCGCGAGATATGGCAGTTTGGAAGTAAGAAACGCTTGAGAAACTCAAAATTTTCGCAGTTCTGATGCTCGAAACGAATAACTAGAACGGCATAGGGGAAAAGTACGCATACCGTTGTAATCGGGCGAGTTTCTACTATCAGATGCAACAGAAACTTTGTGGATTGATCAATCCGTTCGCGAGATATGGCAGTTTGGAGGTAAGAAACGCTTGAGAAACTCAAAATTTTCGCAGTTCTGATGATCGAAACGAATAACTACAACGGCCTAGGGGAAAACTACACCCACCGTTGTAATCGGGCGAGTTTCTACTTTCAGACGCAACAGAAATTTTGCGGATAGGTCAATCCGTTCGCGAGATATGGCAGTTTGGAGGTAAGAAACGCTTGAGAAACTCAAAATTTTCGCAGTTCTGATGCTCGAAATGAATAACTGGAACGGCCTAGGGGAAAAGTGCGCATACCGTTGTAATCGGGCGAGTTTCTACTTTCAGATGCAACAGAAATTTTGCGGATTGATCAATCCGTTCGCGAGATATGGCAGTTTGGAGGTAAGAAACGCTTTAGAAACTCAAAATTTTCGCAGTTCTGATGCTCGAAATGAATAACTGGAACGGCCTAGGGGAAAAGTGCGCATACCGTTGTAATCGGGCGAGTTTCTACTTTCAGATGCCGCAGAAATTTTGCGAATTGATCAATCCGTTCGCGAGATATGGCAGTTTGGAAATAAGAAACGCTTGAGAAACTCAAAATTTTCGCAGTTCTGATTCTCGAAACGAATAACTAGAACGGCCTAGGGGAAAAGTACGCATACCGTTGTAATCGGGCGAGTTTCTACTTTCAGATGCAACAGAAATTTTGCGGATTGGTCAATCCGTTCGCGAGATATGGCAGTTTGGATGTAAGAAACGCTTGAGAAACTGATAATTTTTGCAGTTCTGATGCTCGACACGAATAACTAGAACGGCCTAGGGGAAAAGTGCGCATACCGTTGTAATCAGGCGAGTTTCTACTTGCACATGCAACAGAAATTTTGCGGATTGGTCGATCCGTTCGCGAGATATGGCAGTTTGGAAGTAAGAAACGCTTGAGAAACTCAAAATTTTAGCAGTTCTGATGCTCGAAACGAATAACTAGAACGGCATAGGGGAAAAGTACGCATAACGTTGTAATCGGGCGAGTTTCTACTATCAGATGCAACAGAAATTTTGTGGATTGATCAATCCGTTCGCGAGATATGGCAGTTTGGAGGTAAGAAACGCTTGAGAAACTCAAAATTTTCGCAGTTCTGATGCTCGAAACGAATAACTACAACGGCCTAGGGGAAAACTACACCCACCGTTGTAATCGGGCGAGTTTCTACTTTCAGACGCAACAGAAATTTTGCGGATAGGTCAATCCGTTCGCGAGATATGGCAGTTTGGATGTAAGAAACGCTTGAGAAACTCAAAATTTTCGCAGTTCTGATGCTCGAAACGAATAACTAGAACGGCATAGGGGAAAAGT
Organism: Ptiloglossa arizonensis; assembly: GCF_051014685.1. Lineage (NCBI taxonomy): Eukaryota > Metazoa > Arthropoda > Insecta > Hymenoptera > Colletidae > Ptiloglossa > Ptiloglossa arizonensis. Next base: position 109,140 of record NW_027478555.1, on the reverse strand, counting down.
ACGCATACCGTTGTAATCGGGCGAGTTTCTACTTGCACATGCAACAGAAATTTTGCGGATTGATCAATCCGTTCGCGAGATATGGCAGTTTGGAGGTAAGAAACGCTTGAGAAACTCAAAATTTTCGCAGTTCTGATGCTCGAAACGAATAACTAGAACGGCCTAGGGGAAAAGTACGCATACCTTTGTAATCAGGCGAGTTTCTACTTGCACATGCAACAGAAACTTTGCGGATTGGTCGATCCGTTCGCGAGATATGGCAGTTTGGAAGTAAGAAACGCTTGAGAAACTCAAAATTTTCGCAGTTCTGATGCTCGAAACGAATAACTAGAACGGCATAGGGGAAAAGTACGCACACCGTTGTAATCGGGCGAGTTTCTACTATCAGATGCAACAGAAATTTTGTGGATTGATCAATCCGTTCGCGAGATATGGCAGTTTGGAGGTAAGAAACGCTTGAGAAACTCAAAATTTTCGCAGTTCTGATGATCGAAACGAATAACTACAACGGCCTAGGGGAAAACTACACCCACCGTTGTAATCGGGCGAGTTTCTACTTTCAGACGCAACAGAAATTTTGCGGATAGGTCAATCCGTTCGCGAGATATGGCAGTTTGGAGGTAAGAAACGCTTGAGAAACTCAAAATTTTCGCAGTTCTGATGCTCGAAATGAATAACTGGAACGGCCTAGGGGAAAAGTGCGCATACCGTTGTAATCGGACGAGTTTCTACTTTCAGATGCAACAGAAATTTTGCGGATTGATCAATCCGTTCGCGAGATATGGCAGTTTGGAGGTAAGAAACGCTTGAGAAACTCAAAATTTTCGCAGTTCTGATGCTCGAAATGAATAACTGGAACGGCCTAGGGGAAAAGTGCGCACACCGTTGTAATCGGGCGAGTTTCTACTTTCAGATGCCGCAGAAATTTTGCGAATTGATCAATCCGTTCGCGAGATATGGCAGTTTGGAAATAAGAAACGCTTGAGAAACTCAAAATTTTCGCAGTTCTGATTCTCGAAACGAATAACTAGAACGGCCTAGGGGAAAAGTACGCATACCGTTGTAATCGGGCGAGTTTCTACTTTCAGATGCAACAGAAATTTTGCGGATTGGTCAATCCGTTCGCGAGATATGGCAGTTTGGATGTAAGAAACGCTTGAGAAACTCAAAATTTTCGCAGTTCTGATGCTCGACACGAATAACTAGAACGGCCTAGGGGAAAAGTGCGCATACCGTTGTAATCGGGCGAGTTTCTACTTTCAGATGCAACAGAAATTTTGCGGATTGATCAATCCGTTCGCGAGATATGGCAGTTTGGAAATAAGAAACGCTTGATAAACTCAAAATTTTCGCAGTTCTGATGCTCGAAACGAGTACCTAGAACGGCATAGGGGAAAAGTACGCATACCGTTGTAATCGGGCGAGTTTCTACTTTCAGATGCAACAGAAATTTTGCGGATTGATCAATCCGTTCGCGAGATATGGCAGTTTGGAGGTAAGAAACGCTTGAGAAACTCAAAATTTTCGCAGTTCTGATGCTCGAAACGAGTACCTAGAACGGCATAGGGGAAAAGTACGCATACCGTTGTAATCGGGCGAGTTTCTACTTTCAGATGCAACAGAAATTTTGCGGATTGATCAATCCGTTCGCGAGATATGGCAGTTTGGAGGTAAGAAACGCTTGAGAAACTCAGAATTTTCGCAGTTCTGATGCTCGAAACGAATAACTAGAACGGCCTAGGGGAAAAGTACGCATACCGTTGTAATCAGGCGAGTTTCTACTTGCACATGCAACAGAAATTTTGCGGATTTGTCGATCCGTTCGCGAGATATGGCAGTTTGGAAGTAAGAAACGCTTGAGAAACTCAAAATTGTCGCAGTTCTGATGCTCGAAACGAATAACTAGAACGGCATAGGGGAAAAGTACGCATACCGTTGTAATCGGGCGAGTTTCTACTATCAGATGCAACAGAAATTTTGTGGATTGATCAATCCGTTCGCGAGATATGGCAATTTGGAGGTAAGAAACGCTTGAGAAACTCAAAATTTTCGCAGTTCTGATGCTCGAAACGAATAACTACAACGGCCTAGGGGAAAACTACACCCACCGTTGTAATCGGGCGAGTTTCTACTTTCAGACGCAACAGAAATTTTGCGGATAGGTCAATCCGTTCGCGAGATATGGCAGTTTGGAGGTAAGAAACGCTTGAGAAACTCAAAATTTTCGCAGTTCTGATGCTCGAAATGAATAACTGGAACGGCCTAGGGGAAAAGTGCGCATACCGTTGTAATCGGGCGAGTTTCTGCTTTCAGATGCCGCAGAAATTTTGCGGATTGATCAATCCGTTCGCGAGATATGGCAGTTTGGAAATAAGAAACGCTTGAGAAACTCAAAATTTTCGCAGTTCTGATGCTCGAAACGAGTAACTAGAACGGCACATGGGAAAAGTACGCATACCGTTGTAATCGGGCGAGTTTCTACTTTCAGATGCAACAGAAATTTTGCGGATTGGTCAATCCGTTCGCGAGATATGGCAGTTTGGATGTAAGAAACGCTTGAGAAACTCAAAATTTTCGCAGTTCTGATGCTCGACACGAATAACTAGAACGGCCTAGAGGAAAAGTGCGCATACCGTTGTAATCGGGCGAGTTTCTACTTTCAGATGCAACAGAAATTTTGCGGATTGATCAATCCGTTCGCGAGATATGGCAGTTTGGATATAAGAAACGCTTGAGAAACTCAAAATTTTCGCAGTTCTGATGCTCGAAACGAGTAACTAGAACGGCCTAGGGGAATAGTACGCACACCGTTGTAATCGGGCGAGTTTCTACTTTCAGACGCAACAGAAATTTTGCGGATTGGTCAATCCGTTCGCGAGATATGGCAGTTGGGAGGTAAGAAACGCTTGAGAAACTCAAAATTTGCGCAGTTCTGATGCTCGAAACGAAATAACTAGAACGGCCTAGGGGAAAAGTACGCATACCGTTGTAATCGGGCGAGATTCTACTTGCACATGCAACAGAAATTTTGCGGATTGGTCGATCCGTTCGCGAGATATGGCAGTTTGGAAATAAGAAACGCTTGATAAACTCAAAATTTTCGCAGTTCTGATGCTCGAAACGAGTAACTAGAACGGCATAGGGGAAAAGTACGCATACCGTTGTAATCGGGCGAGTTTCTACTTTCAGATGCAACAGAAATTTTGCGGATTGATCAATCCGTTCGCGAGATATGGCAGTTTGGAGGTAAGAAACGCTTGAGAAACTCAAAATTTTCGCAGTTCTGATGCTCGAAACGAATAACTAGAACGGCCTAGGGGAAAAGTACGCATACCGTTGTAATCGGGCGAGTTTCTACTTTCAGATGCCGCAGAAATTTTGCGAATTGATCAATCCGTTCGCGAGATATGGCAGTTTGGAGGTAAGAAACGCTTGAGAAACTCAAAATTTTCGCAGTTCTGATGCTCGAAACGAGTAACTAGAACGGCATAGGGGAAGAGTACGCATACCGTTGTAATCGGGTGAGTTTCTACTTTCAGATGCAACAGAAATTTTGCGGATTGGTCAATCCGTTCGCGAGATATGGCAGTTTGTAGGTAAGAAACGCTTGAGAAACTCAAAATTTGCGCACCTCTGATGCTCGACACGAATAACTAGGACGGCCTAGGGGAAAAGTGCGCATACCGTTGTAATCGGGCGAGTTTCTACTATCAGATGCAACAGAAATTTTGTGGATTGATCAATCCGTTCGCGAGATATGGCAGTTTGGAGGTAAGAAACGCTTGAGAAACTCAAAATTTTCGCAGTTCTGATGCTCGAAATGAATAACTGGAACGGCCTAGGGGAAAAGTGCGCATACCGTTGTAATCGGGCGAGTTTCTACTTTCAGATGCCGCAGAAATTTTGCGAATTGATCAATCCGTTCGCGAGATATGGCAGTTTGGAAATAAGAAACGCTTGAGAAACTCAAAATTTTCGCAGTTCTGATGCTCGAAACGAATAACTAGAACGGCCTAGGGGAAAAGTACGCATACCGTTGTAATCGGGCGAGTTTCTACTTTCAGATGCAACAGAAATTTTGCGGATTGGTCAATCCGTTCGCGAGATATGGCAGTTTGGATGTAAGAAACGCTTGAGAAACTCAAAATTTTCGCAGTTCTGATGCTCGACACGAATAACTAGAACGGCCTAGGGGAAAAGTGCGCATACCGTTGTAATCGGGCGAGTTTCTACTTTCAGATGCAACAGAAATTTTGCGGATTGATCAATCCGTTCGCGAGACATGGCAGTTTGGAAATAAGAAACGCTTGATAAACTCAAAATTTTCGCAGTTCTGATGCTCGAAACGAGTACCTAGAATGGCATAGGGGAAAAGTACGCATACCGTTGTAATCGGGCGAGTTTCTACTTTCAGATGCAACAGAAATTTTGCGGATTGATCAATCCGTTCGCGAGATATGGCAGTTTGGAGGTAAGAAACGCTTGAGAAACTCAAAATTTGCGCAGTTCTGATGCTCGAAACGAAATAACTAGAACGGCCTAGGGGAAAAGTACGCATACCGTTGTAATCAGGCGAGTTTCTACTTGCACATGCAACAGAAATTTCGCGGATTGGTCGATCCGTTCGCGAGATATGGCAGTTTGGAAGTAAGAAACGCTTGAGAAACTCAAAATTTTCGCAGTTCTGATGCTCGAAACGAATAACTAGAACGGCCTAGGGGAAAAGTACGCATACCGTTGTAATCGGGCGAGTTTCTACTTTCAGATGCAACAGAAATTTTGCGGATTGATGAATCCGTTCGCGAGATATGGCAGTTTGGAGGTAAGAAACGCTTGAGAAACTCAAAATTTTCGCAGTTCTGATGCTCGAAACGAATAACTGGAACGGCCTAGGGGAAAACTACACATACCGTTGTAATCGGGCGAGTTTCTACTTTCAGACGCAACAGAAATTTTGCGGATATGTCAATCCGTTCGCGAGATATGGCAGTTTGGAAATAAGAAACGCTTGAGAAACTCAAAATTTTCGCAGTTCTGATTCTCGAAACGAGTAACTAGAACGGCATAGGGGAAAAGTACGCATACCGTTGTAATCGGGCGAGTTTCTACTTTCAGATGCAACAGAAATTTTGCGGATTGATCAATCCGTTCGCGAGATATGGCAGTTTGGAGGTAAGAAACGCTTGAGAAACTCAAAATTTTCGCAGTTCTGATGCTCGAAACGAATAACTAGAACGGCCTAGGGGAAAAGTGCGCATACCGTTGTAATAGGGCGAGTTTCTACTTTCAGACGCAACAGAAATTTTGCGGATTGGTCAATCCGTTCGCGAGATATGGCAGTTTGGAGGTAAGAAACGCTTGAGAAACTCAAAATTTTCGCAGTTCTGATGCTCGAAACGAGTAACTAGAACGGCATAGGGGAAGAGTACGCATACCGTTGTAATCGGGTGAGTTTCTACTTTCAGATGCAACAGAAATTTTGCGGATTGGTCAATCCGTTCGCGAGATATGGCAGTTTGTAGGTAAGAAACGCTTGAGAAACTCAAAATTTGCGCATCTCTGATGCTCGACACGAATAACTAGAACGGCCTAGGGGAAAAGTGCGCTTACCGTTGTAATCGGGCGAGTTTCTACTTTCAGATGCAACAGAAATTTTGCGGATTGATCAATCCGTTCGCGAGATATGGCAGTTTGGAAATAAGAAACGCTTGAGAAACTCAAAATTTTCGCAGTTCTGATGGTCGAAACGAGTAACTAGAACGGCATAGGGGAATAGTACGCACACCGTTGTAATCGGGCGAGTTTCTACTTTCAGATGCAACAGAAATTTTGCGGATTGATCAATCCGTTCGCGAGATATGGCAGTTTGGAGGTAAGAAACGCTTGAGAAACTCAAAATTTGCGCAGTTCTGATGCTCGAAACGAATAACCTGAACGGCATAGGGGAAAAGTACGCATACCGTTGTAATCGGGCGAGTTTCTACTTTCAGACGCAACAGAAATTTTGCGGATAGGTCAATCCGTTCGCGAGATATGGCAGTTTGGAAATAAGAAACGCTTGAGAAACTCAAAATTTTCGCAGTTCTGATGCTCGAAACGAGTAACTAGAACGGCATAGGGGAAAAGTACGCATACCGTTGTAATCGGGCGAGTTTCTACTTTCAGATGCAACAGAAATTTTGCGGATTGATGAATCCGTTCGCGAGATATGGCAGTTTGGAGGTAAGAAACGCTTGAGAAACTCAAAATTTTCGCAGTTCTGATGCTCGACACGAATAACTAGAACGGCCTAGGGGAAAAGTGCGCATACCGTTGTAATCGGGCGAGTTTCTACTTTCAGATGCAACAGAAATTTTGCGGATTGATCAATCCGTTCGCGAGACATGGCAGTTTGGAAATAAGAAACGCTTGATAAACTCAAAATTTTCGCAGTTCTGATGCTCGAAACGAGTACCTAGAATGGCATAGGGGAAAAGTACGCATACCGTTGTAATCGGGCGAGTTTCTACTTTCAGATGCAACAGAAATTTTGCGGATTGATCAATCCGTTCGCGAGATATGGCAGTTTGGAGGTAAGAAACGCTTGAGAAACTCAAAATTTGCGCAGTTCTGATGCTCGAAACGAAATAACTAGAACGGCCTAGGGGAAAAGTACGCATACCGTTGTAATCAGGCGAGTTTCTACTTGCACATGCAACAGAAATTTCGCGGATTGGTCGATCCGTTCGCGAGATATGGCAGTTTGGAAGTAAGAAACGCTTGAGAAACTCAAAATTTTCGCAGTTCTGATGCTCGAAACGAATAACTAGAACGGCCTAGGGGAAAAGTACGCATACCGTTGTAATCGGGCGAGTTTCTACTTTCAGATGCAACAGAAATTTTGCGGATTGATGAATCCGTTCGCGAGATATGGCAGTTTGGAGGTAAGAAACGCTTGAGAAACTCAAAATTTTCGCAGTTCTGATGCTCGAAACGAATAACTGGAACGGCCTAGGGGAAAACTACACATACCGTTGTAATCGGGCGAGTTTCTACTTTCAGACGCAACAGAAATTTTGCGGATATGTCAATCCGTTCGCGAGATATGGCAGTTTGGAAATAAGAAACGCTTGAGAAACTCAAAATTTTCGCAGTTCTGATTCTCGAAACGAGTAACTAGAACGGCATAGGGGAAAAGTACGCATACCGTTGTAATCGGGCGAGTTTCTACTTTCAGATGCAACAGAAATTTTGCGGATTGATCAATCCGTTCGCGAGATATGGCAGTTTGGAGGTAAGAAACGCTTGAGAAACTCAAAATTTTCGCAGTTCTGATGCTCGAAACGAATAACTAGAACGGCCTAGGGGAAAAGTGCGCATACCGTTGTAATAGGGCGAGTTTCTACTTTCAGACGCAACAGAAATTTTGCGGATTGGTCAATCCGTTCGCGAGATATGGCAGTTTGGAGGTAAGAAACGCTTGAGAAACTCAAAATTTTCGCAGTTCTGATGCTCGAAACGAGTAACTAGAACGGCATAGGGGAAGAGTACGCATACCGTTGTAATCGGGTGAGTTTCTACTTTCAGATGCAACAGAAATTTTGCGGATTGGTCAATCCGTTCGCGAGATATGGCAGTTTGTAGGTAAGAAACGCTTGAGAAACTCAAAATTTGCGCATCTCTGATGCTCGACACGAATAACTAGAACGGCCTAGGGGAAAAGTGCGCTTACCGTTGTAATCGGGCGAGTTTCTACTTTCAGATGCAACAGAAATTTTGCGGATTGATCAATCCGTTCGCGAGATATGGCAGTTTGGAAATAAGAAACGCTTGAGAAACTCAAAATTTTCGCAGTTCTGATGGTCGAAACGAGTAACTAGAACGGCATAGGGGAATAGTACGCACACCGTTGTAATCGGGCGAGTTTCTACTTTCAGATGCAACAGAAATTTTGCGGATTGATCAATCCGTTCGCGAGATATGGCAGTTTGGAGGTAAGAAACGCTTGAGAAACTCAAAATTTGCGCAGTTCTGATGCTCGAAACGAATAACCTGAACGGCATAGGGGAAAAGTACGCATACCGTTGTAATCGGGCGAGTTTCTACTTTCAGACGCAACAGAAATTTTGCGGATAGGTCAATCCGTTCGCGAGATATGGCAGTTTGGAAATAAGAAACGCTTGAGAAACTCAAAATTTTCGCAGTTCTGATGCTCGAAACGAGTAACTAGAACGGCATAGGGGAAAAGTACGCATACCGTTGTAATCGGGCGAGTTTCTACTTTCAGATGCAACAGAAATTTTGCGGATTGATGAATCCGTTCGCGAGATATGGCAGTTTGGAGGTAAGAAACGCTTGAGAAACTCAAAATTTTCGCAGTTCTGATGCTCGAAACGAATAACTGGAACGGCCTACGGGAAAACTACACATACCGTTGTAATCGGGCGAGTTTCTACTTTCAGACGCAACAGAAATTTTGCGGATATGTCAATCCGTTCGCGAGATATGGCAGTTTGGAAATAAGAAACGCTTGAGAAACTCAAAATTTTCGCAGTTCTGATGCTCGAAACGAGTAACTAGAACGGCCTAGGGGAATAGTACGCACACCGTTGTAATCGGGCGAGTTTCTACTTTCAGATGCAACAGAAATTTTGCGGATTGATCAATCCGTTCGCGAGATATGGCAGTTTGGAGGTAAGAAACGCTTGAGAAACTCAAAATTTTCGCAGTTCTGATGCCCGTAACGAGTAACTAGAACGGCCTAGGGGAATAGTACGCACACCGTTGTAATCGGGCGAGTTTCTACTTTCAGACGCAACAGAAATTTTGCGGATTGGTCAATCCGTTCGCGAGATATGGCAGTTTGGAGTTAAGAAACGCTTGATAAACTCAAAATTTTCGCAGTTCTGATGCTCGAAACGAGTAACTAGAACGGCATAGGGGAAAAGTACGCATACCGTTGTAATCGGGCGAGTTTCTACTTTCAGATGCAACAGAAATTTTGCGGATTGATCAATCCGTTCGCGAGATATGGCAGTTTGGAGGTAAGAAACGCTTGAGAAACTCAAAATTTTAGCAGTTCTGATGCTCGAAACGAATAACTAGAACGGCCTAGGGGAAAAGTACGCATACCGTTGTAATCGGGCGAGTTTCTACTTGCACATGCAACAGAAATTTTGCGGATTGGTCGATCCGTTCGCGAGATATGGCAGTTTGGAAGTAAGAAACGCTTGAGAAACTCAAAATTTTCGCTGTTCTGATGCTCGACACGAATAACTAGAACGGCCTAGGGGAAAAGTGCGCATACCGTTGTAATTGGGCGAGTTTCTACTTTCAGATGCAACAGAAATTTTGCGGCTTGGTCAATCCGTTCGCGAGATATGGCAGTTTGGAGGTAAGGAACGCTTGAGAAACGCAAAATTTTCGCAGTTCTGATGCTCGACACGAATAACTAGAACGGCCTAGGGGAAAAGTGCGCACACCGTTGTAATCGGGCGAGTTTCTACTTTCAGATGCAACAGAAATTTTGCGGATTGATCAATCCGTTCGCGAGATATGGCAGTTTGGATATAAGAAACGCTTGAGAAACTCAAAATTTTCGCAGTTCTGATGCTCGAAACGAGTAACTAGAACGGCATAGGGGAAAAGTACGCATACCGTTGTAATTGGGCGAGTTTCTACTTTCAGATGCAACAGAAATTTTGCGGATTGATCAATCCGTTCGCGAGATATGGCAGTTTGGAGGTAAGAAACGCTTGAGAAACTCAAAATTTTCGCAGTTCTGATGCCCGAAACGAGTAACTAGAACGGCCTAGGGGAATAGTACGCACACCGTTGTAATCGGGCGAGTTTCTACTTTCAGACGCAACAGAAATTTTGCGGATTGGTCAATCCGTTCGCGAGATATGGCAGTTTGGAGTTAAGAAACGCTTGATAAACTCAAAATTTTCGCAGTTCTGATGCTCGAAACGAGTAACTAGAACGGCATAGGGGAAAAGTACGCATACCGTTGTAATCGGGCGAGTTTCTACTTTCAGATGCAACAGAAATTTTGCGGATTGATCAATCCGTTCGCGAGATATGGCAGTTTGGAGGTAAGAAACGCTTGAGAAACTCAAAATTTTAGCAGTTCTGATGCTCGAAACGAATAACTAGAACGGCCTAGGGGAAAAGTACGCATACCGTTGTAATCGGGCGAGTTTCTACTTGCACATGCAACAGAAATTTTGCGGATTGGTCGATCCGTTCGCGAGATATGGCAGTTTGGAAGTAAGAAACGCTTGAGAAACTCAAAATTTTCGCTGTTCTGATGCTCGAAACGAATAACTAGAACGGCCTAGGGGGAAAGTACGCATACCGTTGCAATCGGACTAGTTTCTACTTGCAGATGCAACAGAAATTTTGCGGATTGGTCGATCCGTTCGCGAGATATGGCAGTTTGGATATAAGAAACGCTTGAGAAACTCAAAATTTTCGCAGTTCTGATGCTCGAAACGAGTTACTAGAACGGACCAGGGGAAAATTGCGCATACCGTTGTAATCGGGCGAGTTTCTACTTTCAGATGCAACAGAAATTTTGCGGATCGGTCAATCCGTTCGCGAGATATGGCAGTTTGGATGTAAGAAACGCTTGAGGAACTCAAAATTTTCGCAGTTCTGATGCTCGAAACGAATAACCTGAACGGCATAGGGGAAAAGTACGCATACCGTTGTAATCGGGCGAGTTTCTACTTTCAGACGCAACAGAAATTTTGCGGATAGGTCAATCCGTTCGCGAGATATGGCAGTTTGGAAATAAGAAACGCTTGAGAAACACAAAATTTTCGCAGTTCTGATGCTCGAAACGAGTAACTAGAACGGCATAGGGGAAAAGTACGCATACCGTTGTAATCGGGCGAGTTTCTACTTTCAGATGCAACAGAAATTTTGCGGATTGATGAATCCGTTCGCGAGATATGGCAGTTTGGAGGTAAGAAACGCTTGAGAAACTCAAAATTTTCGCAGTTCTGATGCTCGAAACGAATAACTGGAACGGCCTAGGGGAAAACTACACATACCGTTGTAATCGGGCGAGTTTCTACTTTCAGACGCAACAGAAATTTTGCGGATATGTCAATCCGTTCGCGAGATATGGCAGTTTGGAAATAAGAAACGCTTGAGAAACTCAAAATTTTCGCAGTTCTGATGCTCGAAACAAGTAACTAGAACGGCATAGGGGAAAAGTACGCATACCGTTGTAATCGGGCGAGTTTCTACTTTCAGATGCAACAGAAATTTTGCGGATTGATCAATCCGTTCGCGAGATATGGCAGTTTGGAGGTAAGAAACGCTTGAGAAACTCAAAATTTGCGCAGTTCTGATGCTCGAAACGAAATAACTAGAACGGCCTAGGGGAAAAGTACGCATACCCTTGTAATCGGGCGAGATTCTACTTGCACATGCAACAGAAATTTTGCGGATTGGTCGATCCGTTCGCGAGATATGGCAGTTTGGAAATAAGAAACGCTTGATAAACTCAAAATTTTCGCAGTTCTGATGCTCGAAACGAGTAACTAGAACGGCATAGGGGAAAAGTACGCATACCGTTGTAATCGGGCGAGTTTCTACTTTCAGATGCAACAGAAATTTTGCGGATTGATCAATCCGTTCGCGAGATATGGCAGTTTGGAGGTAAGAAACGCTTGAGAAACTCAAAATTTTCGCAGTTCTGATGCTCGAAACGAATAACTAGAACGGCCTAGGGGAAAAGTACGCATACCGTTGTAATCGGGCGAGTTTCTACTTGCACATGCAACAGAAATTTTGCGGATTGGTCGATCCGTTCGCGAGATATGGCAGTTTGGAAGTAAGAAACGCTTGAGAAACTCAAAATTTTCGCTGTTCTGATGCTCGAAACGAATAACTAGAACGGCCTAGGGGGAAAGTACGCATACCGTTGCAATCGGACTAGTTTCTACTTGCAGATGCAACAGAAATTTTGCGGATTGGTCGATCCGTTCGCGAGATATGGCAGTTTGGATGTAAGAAACGCTTGAGAAACTCAAAATTTTCGCAGTTCTGATGCTCGAAACGAGTAACTAGAACGGCATAGGGGAAAAGTACGCATACCGTTGTAATCGGGCGAGTTTCTACTTTCAGATGCAACAGAAATTTTGCCGATTGATCAATCCGTTCGCGAGATATGGCCGTTTGGATGTAAGAAACGCTTGAGAAACTCAAAATTTTCGCAGTTCTGATGCTCGAAACGAGTAACTAGAACGGCATAGGGGAAGAGTACGCATACCGTTGTAATCGGGTGAGTTTCTACTTTCAGATGCAACAGAAATTTTGCGGATTGGTCAATCCGTTCGCGAGATATGGCAGTTTGGAGGTAAGGAACGCTTGAGAAACGCAAAAATTTTCGCAGTTCTGATGCTCGACACGAATAACTAGAACGGCCTAGGGGAAAAGTGCGCACACCGTTGTAATCGGGCGAGTTTCTACTTTCAGATGCAACAGAAATTTTGCGGATTGATCAATCCGTTCGCGAGATATGGCAGTTTGGATATAAGAAACGCTTGAGAAACTCAAAATTTTCGCAGTTCTGATGCTCGAAACGAGTAACTAGAACGGCATAGGGGAAAAGTACGCATACCGTTGTAATTGGGCGAGTTTCTACTTTCAGATGCAACAGAAATTTTGCGGATTGATCAATCCGTTCGCGAGATATGGCAGTTTGGAGGTAAGAAACGCTTGAGAAACTCAAAATTTTCGCAGTTCTGATGCCCGAAACGAGTAACTAGAACGGCCTAGGGGAATAGTACGCACACCGTTGTAATCGGGCGAGTTTCTACTTTCAGACGCAACAGAAATTTTGCGGATTGGTCAATCCGTTCGCGAGATATGGCAGTTTGGAGGTAAGAAACGCTTGATAAACTCAAAATTTTCGCAGTTCTGATGCTCGAAACGAGTAACTAGAACGGCATAGGGGAAAAGTACGCATACCGTTGTAATCGGGCGAGTTTCTAATTTCAGATGCAACAGAAATTTTGCGGAATGATCAATCCGTTCGCGAGATATGGCAGTTTGGAGGTAAGAAACGCTTGAGAAACTCAAAATTTTAGCAGTTCTGATGCTCGAAACGAATAACTAGAACGGCCTAGGGGAAAAGTACGCATACCGTTGTAATCGGGCGAGTTTCTACTTGCACATGCAACAGAAATTTTGCGGATTGGTCGATCCGTTCGCGAGATATGGCAGTTTGGAAGTAAGAAACGCTTGAGAAACTCAAAATTTTCGCTGTTCTGATGCTCGAAACGAATAACTAGAACGGCCTAGGGGGAAAGTACGCATACCGTTGCAATCGGACTAGTTTCTACTTGCAGATGCAACAGAAATTTTGCGGATTGGTCGATCCGTTCGCGAGATATGGCAGTTTGGATGTAAGAAACGCTTGAGAAACTCAAAATTTTCGCAGTTCTGATGCTCGAAACGAGTAACTAGAACGGCATAGGGGAAAAGTACGCATACCGTTGTAATCGGGCGAGTTTCTACTTTCAGATGCAACAGAAATTTTGCGGATTGATCAATCCGTTCGCGAGATATGGCCGTTTGGATGTAAGAAACGCTTGAGAAACTCAAAATTTTCGCTGTTCTGATGCTCGAAACGAATAACTAGAACGGCCTAGGGGGAAAGTACGCATACCGTTGCAATCGGACTAGTTTCTACTTGCAGATGCAACAGAAATTTTGCGGATTGGTCGATCCGTTCGCGAGATATGGCAGTTTGGATGTAAGAAACGCTTGAGAAACTCAAAATTTTCGCAGTTCTGATGCTCGAAACGAGTAACTAGAACGGCATAGGGGAAAAGTACGCATACCGTTGTAATCGGGCGAGTTTCTACTTTCAGATGCAACAGAAATTTTGCCGATTGATCAATCCGTTCGCGAGATATGGCCGTTTGGATGTAAGAAACGCTTGAGAAACTCAAAATTTTCGCAGTTCTGATGCTCGAAACGAGTAACTAGAACGGCATAGGGGAAGAGTACGCATACCGTTGTAATCGGGTGAGTTTCTACTTTCAGATGCAACAGAAATTTTGCGGATTGGTCAATCCGTTCGCGAGATATGGCAGTTTGGAGGTAAGGAACGCTTGAGAAACGCAAAATTTTCGCAGTTCTGATGCTCGACACGAATAACTAGAACGGCCAAGGGGAAAAGTGCGCACACCGTTGTAATCGGGCGAGTTTCTACTTTCAGATGCAACAGAAATTTTGCGGATTGATCAATCCGTTCGCGAGATATGGCAGTTTGGATATAAGAAACGCTTGAGAAACTCAAAATTTTCGCAGTTCTGATGCTCAAAACGAGTAACTAGAACGGCATAGGGGAAAAGTACGCATACCGTTGTAATTGGGCGAGTTTCTACTTTCAGATGCAACAGAAATTTTGCGGATTGATCAATCCGTTCGCGAGATATGGCAGTTTGGAGGTAAGAAACGCTTGAGAAACTCAAAATTTTCGCAGTTCTGATGCCCGAAACGAGTAACTAGAACGGCCTAGGGGAATAGTACGCACACCGTTGTAATCGGGCGAGTTTCTACTTTCAGACGCAACAGAAATTTTGCGGATTGGTCAATCCATTCGCGAGATATGGCAGTTTGGAGGTAAGAAACGCTTGATAAACTCAAAATTTTCGCAGTTCTGATGCTCGAAACGAGTAACTAGAACGGCATAGGGGAAAAGTACGCATACCGTGGTAATCGGGCGAGTTTCTACTTTCAGATGCAACAGAAATTTTGCGGATTGATCAATCCGTTCGCGAGATATGGCAGTTTGGAGGTAAGAAACGCTTGAGAAACTCAAAATTTTAGCAGTTCTGATGCTCGAAACGAATAACTAGAACGGCCTAGGGGAAAAGTACGCATACCGTTGTAATCGGGCGAGTTTCTACTTGCACATGCAACAGAAATTTTTCGGATTGGTCGATCCGTTCGCGAGATATGGCAGTTTGGAAGTAAGAAGCGCTTGAGAAACTCAAAATTTTCGCTGTTCTGATGCTCGAAACGAATAACTAGAACGGCCTAGGGGGAAAGTACGCATACCGTTGTAATCGGGCGAGTTTCTACTTTCAGATGCAACAGAAATTTTGCGGATTGATCAATCCGTTCGCGAGATATGGCCGTTTGGATGTAAGAAACGCTTGAGAAACTCAAAATTTTCGCAGTTCTGATGCTCGAAACGAGTAACTAGAACGGCATAGGGGAAGAGTACGCATACCGTTGTAATCGGGTGAGTTTCTACTTTCAGATGCAACAGAAATTTTGCGGATTGGTCAATCCGTTCGCGAGATATGGCAGTTTGGAGGTAAGGAACGCTTGAGAAACGCAAAATTTTCGCAGTTCTGATGCTCGACACGAATAACTAGAACGGCCTAGGGGAAAAGTGCGCACACCGTTGTAATCGGGCGAGTTTCTACTTTCAGATGCAACAGAAATTTTGCGGATTGATCAATCCGTTCGCGAGATATGGCAGTTTGGATATAAGAAACGCTTGAGAAACTCAAAATTTTCGCAGTTCTGATGCTCGAAACGAGTTACTAGAACGGACTAGGGGAATAGTACGCACACCGTTGTAATCGGGCGAGTTTCTACTTTCAGACGCAACAGAAATTTTGCGGATTGGTCAATCCGTTCGCGAGATATGGCAGTTTGTAGGTAAGAAACGCTTGAGAAACTCAAAATTTGCGCATCTCTGATGCTCGACACGAATAACTAGGACGGCCTAGGGGAAAAGTGCGCACACCGTTGTAATCGGGCGAGTTTCTACTTTCAGATGCAACAGAAATTTTGCGGATTGATCAATCCGTTCGCGAGATATGGCAGTTTGGATATAAGAAACGCTTGAGAAACTCAAAATTTTCGCAGTTCTGATGCTCGAAACGAGTTACTAGAACGGGCTAGGGGAATAGTACGCACACCGTTGTAATCGGGCGAGTTTCTACTTTCAGACGCAACAGAAGTTTTGCGGATTGGTCAATCCGTTCGCGAGATATGGCAGTTTGTAGGTAAGAAACGCTTGAGAAACTCAAAATTTGCGCACCTCTGATGCTCGACACGAATAACTAGAACGGCCTAGTGGAAAAGTGCGCATACCGTTGTAATCGGGCGAGTTTCTACTTTCAGATGCAACAGAAATTTTGCGGATTGATCAATCCGTTCGCGAGATATGGCAGTTTGGATATAAGAAACGCTTGAGAAACTCAAAATTTTCGCAGTTCTGATGCTCGAAACGAGTAACTAGAACGGCCTAGGGGAATAGTACGCACACCGTTGTAATCGGGCGAGTTTCTACTTTCAGACGCAACAGAAATTTTGCGGATTGGTCAATCCGTTCGCGAGATATTTCAGTTTGGAGGTAAGAAACGCTTGAGAAACTCAAAATTTGCGCAGTTCTGATGCTCGACACGAATAACTAGAACGGCCAAGGGGAAAAGTGCGCACACCGTTGTAATCGGGCGAGTTTCTACTTTCAGATGCAACAGAAATTTTGCGGATTGATCAATCCGTTCGCGAGATATGGCAGTTTGGATATAAGAAACGCTTGAGAAACTCAAAATTTTCGCAGTTCTGATGCTCGACACGAATAACTAGAACGGCCTAGGGGAAAAGTGCGCACACCGTTGTAATCGGGCGAGTTTCTACTTTCAGATGCAACAGAAATTTTGCGGATTGATCAATCCGTTCGCGAGATATGGCAGTTTGGATATAAGAAACGCTTGAGAAACTCAAAATTTTCGCAGTTCTGATGCTCGAAACGAGTTACTAGAACGGCCTAGGGGAATAGTACGCACACCGTTGTAATCGGGCGAGTTTCTACTTTCAGACGCAACAGAAATTTTGCGGATTGGTCAATCCGTTCGCGAGATATTTCAGTTTGGAGGTAAGAAACGCTTGAGAAACTCAAAATTTGCGCAGTTCTGATGCTCGAAACGAATAACTAGAACGGCCTAGGGGAAAATTGCGCATACCGTTGTAATCGGGCGAGTTTCTACTTTCAGATGCAACAGAAATTTTGCGGATCGGTCAATCCGTTCGCGAGATATGACAGTTTGGATGTAAGAAACGCTTGAGGAACTCAAAATTTTCGCAGTTCTGATGCTCGAAACGAATAACCTGAACGGCATAGGGGAAAAGTACGCATACCGTTGTAATCGGGCGAGTTTCTACTTTCAGACGCAACAGAAATTTTGCCGATAGGTCAATCCGTTCGCGAGATATGGCACTTTGGAAATAAGAAACGCTTGAGAAACTCAAAATTTGCGCACCTCTGATGCTCGACACGAATAACTAGAACGGCCTAGTGGAAAAGTGCGCATACCGTTGTAATCGGGCGAGTTTCTACTTTCAGATGCAACAGAAATTTTGCGGATTGATCAATCCGTTCGCGAGATATGGCAGTTTGGATATAAGAAACGCTTGAGAAACTCAAAATTTTCGCAGTTCTGATGCTCGAAACGAGTAACTAGAACGGCCTAGGGGAATAGTACGCACACCGTTGTAATCGGGCGAGTTTCTACTTTCAGACGCAACAGAAATTTTGCGGATTGGTCAATCCGTTCGCGAGATATTTCAGTTTGGAGGTAAGAAACGCTTGAGAAACTCAAAATTTGCGCAGTTCTGATGCTCGACACGAATAACTAGAACGGCCTAGGGGAAAAGTGCGCACACCGTTGTAATCGGGCGAGTTTCTACTTTCAGATGCAACAGAAATTTTGCGGATTGATCAATCCGTTCGCGAGATATGGCAGTTTGGATATAAGAAACGCTTGAGAAACTCAAAATTTTCGCAGTTCTGATGCTCGAAACGAGTTACTAGAACGGACTAGGGGAATAGTACGCACACCGTTGTAATCGGGCGAGTTTCTACTTTCAGACGCAACAGAAATTTTGCGGATTGGTCAATCCGTTCGCGAGATATGGCAGTTTGTAGGTAAGAAACGCTTGAGAAACTCAAAATTTGCGCATCTCTGATGCTCGACACGAATAACTAGAACGGCCTAGGGGAAAAGTGCGCACACCGTTGTAATCGGGCGAGTTTCTACTTTCAGATGCAACAGAAATTTTGCGGATTGATCAATCCGTTCGCGAGATATGGCAGTTTGGATATAAGAAACGCTTGAGAAACTCAAAATTTTCGCAGTTCTGATGCTCGAAACGAGTTACTAGAACGGCCTAGGGGAATAGTACGCACACCGTTGTAATCGGGCGAGTTTCTACTTTCAGACGCAACAGAAATTTTGCGGATTGGTCAATCCGTTCGCGAGATATGGCAGTTTGTAGGTAAGAAACGCTTGAGAAACTCAAAATTTGCGCAACTCTGATGCTCGACACGAATAACTAGAACGGCCTAGGGGAAAAGTGCGCATACCGTTGTAATCGGGCGAGTTTCTACTTTCAGATGCAACAGAAATTTTGCGGATTGATCAATCCGTTCGCGAGATATGGCAGTTTGGATATAAGAAACGCTTGAGAAACTCAAAATTTTCGCAGTTCTGATGCTCGAAACGAGTTACTAGAACGGCCTAGGGGAATAGTACGCACACCGTTGTAATCGGGCGAGTTTCTACTTTCAGACGCAACAGAAATTTTGCGGATTGGTCAATCCGTTCGCGAGATATGGCAGTTTGTAGGTAAGAAACGCTTGAGAAACTCAAAATTTGCGCAACTCTGATGCTCGACACGAATAACTAGAACGGCCTAGGGGAAAAGTGCGCATACCGTTGTAATCGGGCGAGTTTCTACTTTCAGATGCAACAGAAATTTTGCGGATTGATCAATCCGTTCGCGAGATATGGCAGTTTGGATATAAGAAACGCTTGAGAAACTCAAAATTTTCGCAGTTCTGATGCTCGAAACGAGTAACTAGAACGGCCTAGGGGAATAGTACGCACACCGTTGTAATCGGGCGAGTTTCTACTTTCAGAGGCAACAGAAATTTTGCGGATTGGTCAATCCGTTCGCGAGATATTTCAGTTTGGAGGTAAGAAACGCTTGAGAAACTCAAAATTTGCGCAGTTCTGATGCTCGAAACGAATAACTAGAACGGCCTAGGGGAAAATTGCGCATACCGTTGTAATCGGGCGAGTTTCTACTTTCAGATGCAACAGAAATTTTGCGGATCGGTCAATCCGTTCGCGAGATATGGCAGTTTGGATGTAAGAAACGCTTGAGGAACTCAAAATTTTCGCAGTTCTGATGCTCGAAACGAATAAGCTGAACGGCATAGGGGAAAAGTACGCATACCGTTGTAATCGGGCGAGTTTCTACTTTCAGACGCAACAGAAATTTTGCCGATAGGTCAATCCGTTCGCGAGATATGGCACTTTGGAAATAAGAAACGCTTGAGAAACTCAAAATTTTCGCAGTTCTGATGCTCGAAACGAGTAACTAGAACGGCATAGGGGAAAAGTACGCATACCGTTGTAATCGGGCGAGTTTCTACTTTCAGACGCAACAGAAATTTTGCGGATTGGTCAATCCGTTCGCGAGATATGGCAGTTTGTAGGTAAGAAACGCTTGAGAAACTCAAAATTTGCGCATCTCTGATGCTCGACACGAATAACTAGAACGGCCTAGGGGAAAAGTGCGCACACCGTTGTAATCGGGCGAGTTTCTACTTTCAGATGCAACAGAAATTTTGCGGATTGATCAATCCGTTCGCGAGATATGGCAGTTTGGATATAAGAAACGCTTGAGAAACTCAAAATTTTCGCAGTTCTGATGCTCGAAACGAGTAACTAGAACGGCCTAGGGGAATAGTACGCACACCGTTGTAATCGGGCGAGTTTCTACTTTCAGACGCAACAGAAATTTTGCGGATTGGTCAATCCGTTCGCGAGATATTTCAGTTTGGAGGTAAGAAACGCTTGAGAAACTCAAAATTTGCGCAGTTCTGATGCTCGACACGAATAACTAGAACGGCCTAGGGGAAAAGTGCGCACACCGTTGTAATCGGGCGAGTTTCTACTTTCAGATGCAACAGAAATTTTGCGGATTGATCAATCCGTTCGCGAGATATGGCAGTTTGGATATAAGAAACGCTTGAGAAACTCAAAATTTTCGCAGTTCTGATGCTCGAAACGAGTTACTAGAACGGACTAGGGGAATAGTACGCACACCGTTGTAATCGGGCGAGTTTCTACTTTCAGACGCAACAGAAATTTTGCGGATTGGTCAATCCGTTCGCGAGATATGGCAGTTTGTAGGTAAGAAACGCTTGAGAAACTCAAAATTTGCGCATCTCTGATGCTCGACACGAATAACTAGAACGGCCTAGGGGAAAAGTGCGCACACCGTTGTAATCGGGCGAGTTTCTACTTTCAGATGCAACAGAAATTTTGCGGATTGATCAATCCGTTCGCGAGATATGGCAGTTTGGATATAAGAAACGCTTGAGAAACTCAAAATTTTCGCAGTTCTGATGCTCGAAACGAGTTACTAGAACGGCCTAGGGGAATAGTACGCACACCGTTGTAATCGGGCGAGTTTCTACTTTCAGACGCAACAGAAATTTTGCGGATTGGTCAATCCGTTCGCGAGATATGGCAGTTTGTAGGTAAGAAACGCTTGAGAAACTCAAAATTTGCGCAACTCTGATGCTCGACACGAATAACTAGAACGGCCTAGGGGAAAAGTGCGCATACCGTTGTAATCGGGCGAGTTTCTACTTTCAGATGCAACAGAAATTTTGCGGATTGATCAATCCGTTCGCGAGATATGGCAGTTTGGATATAAGAAACGCTTGAGAAACTCAAAATTTTCGCAGTTCTGATGCTCGAAACGAGTAACTAGAACGGCCTAGGGGAATAGTACGCACACCGTTGTAATCGGGCGAGTTTCTACTTTCAGAGGCAACAGAAATTTTGCGGATTGGTCAATCCGTTCGCGAGATATTTCAGTTTGGAGGTAAGAAACGCTTGAGAAACTCAAAATTTGCGCAGTTCTGATGCTCGAAACGAATAACTAGAACGGCCTAGGGGGAAATTGCGCATACCGTTGTAATCGGGCGAGTTTCTACTTTCAGATGCAACAGAAATTTTGCGGATCGGTCAATCCGTTCGCGAGATATGGCAGTTTGGATGTAAGAAACGCTTGAGGAACTCAAAATTTTCGCAGTTCTGATGCTCGAAACGAATAAGCTGAACGGCATAGGGGAAAAGTACGCATACCGTTG
This sequence comes from Ptiloglossa arizonensis, assembly GCF_051014685.1. NCBI lineage: Eukaryota > Metazoa > Arthropoda > Insecta > Hymenoptera > Colletidae > Ptiloglossa > Ptiloglossa arizonensis. Next base: position 87,947 of record NW_027478555.1, on the reverse strand, counting down.
TAATCGGGCGAGTTTCTACTTTCAGATGCAACAGAAATTTTGCGGATTGATCAATCCGTTCGCGAGATATGGCAGTTTGGATATAAGAAACGCTTGAGAAACTCAAAATTTTCGCAGTTCTGATGCTCGAAACGAGTTACTAGAACGGCCTAGGGGAATAGTACGCACACCGTTGTAATCGGGCGAGTTTCTACTTTCAGACGCAACAGAAATTTTGCCGATAGGTCAATCCGTTCGCGAGATATGGCACTTTGGAAATAAGAAACGCTTGAGAAACTCAAAATTTTCGCAGTTCTGATGCTCGAAACGAGTAACTAGAACGGCATAGGGGAAAAGTACGCATACCGTTGTAATCGGGCGAGTTTCTACTTTCAGACGCAACAGAAATTTTGCGGATTGGTCAATCCGTTCGCGAGATATGGCAGTTTGTAGGTAAGAAACGCTTGAGAAACTCAAAATTTGCGCATCTCTGATGCTCGACACGAATAACTAGAACGGCCTAGGGGAAAAGTGCGCACACCGTTGTAATCGGGCGAGTTTCTACTTTCAGATGCAACAGAAATTTTGCGGATTGATCAATCCGTTCGCGAGATATGGCAGTTTGGATATAAGAAACGCTTGAGAAACTCAAAATTTTCGCAGTTCTGATGCTCGAAACGAGTTACTAGAACGGCCTAGGGGAATAGTACGCACACCGTTGTAATCGGGCGAGTTTCTACTTTCAGACGCAACAGAAATTTTGCGGATTGGTCAATCCGTTCGCGAGATATGGCAGTTTGTAGGTAAGAAACGCTTGAGAAACTCAAAATTTGCGCAACTCTGATGCTCGACACGAATAACTAGAACGGCCTAGGGGAAAAGTGCGCATACCGTTGTAATCGGGCGAGTTTCTACTTTCAGATGCAACAGAAATTTTGCGGATTGATCAATCCGTTCGCGAGATATGGCAGTTTGGATATAAGAAACGCTTGAGAAACTCAAAATTTTCGCAGTTCTGATGCTCGAAACGAGTAACTAGAACGGCATAGGGGAAAAGTACGCATACCGTTGTAATCGGGCGAGTTTCTACTTTCAGATGCCACAGAAATTTTGCGGATTGATCAATCCGTTCGCGAGATATGGCAGTTTGGAGGTAAGAAACGCTTGAGAAACTCAAAATTTTCGCAGTTCTGATGCTCGAAACGAATAACTAGAACGGCCTAGGGGAAAACTACACCCACCGTTGTAATCGGGCGAGTTTCTACTTTCAGACGCAACAGAAATTTTGCGGATAGGTCAATCCGTTCGCGAGATATGGCAGTTTGGAGGTAAGAAACGCTTGAGAAACTCAAAATTTTCGCAGTTCTGATGCTCGAAACGAATAACTAGAACGGCCTAGGGGAAAAGTGCGCATACCGTTGTAATCGGGCGAGTTTCTACTTTCAGATGCAACAGAAATTTTGCGGATTGATCAATCCGTTCGCGAGATATGGCAGTTTGGATGTAAGAAACGCTTGAGAAACTCAAAATTTTCGCAGTTCTGATGCTCGAAACGAGTAACTAGAACGGCATAGGGGAAAAGTACGCATACCGTTGTAATCGGGCGAGTTTCTACTTTCAGATGCAACAGAAATTTTGCGGATTGATCAATCCGTTCGCGAGATATGGCCGTTTGGATGTAAGAAACGCTTAAGAAACTCAAAATTTTCGCAGTTCTGATGCTCGAAAAGAGTAACTAGAACGGCATAGGGGAAGAGTACGCATACCGTTGTAATCGGGTGAGTTTCTACTTTCAGATGCAACAGAAATTTTGCGGATTGGTCAATCCGATCGCGAGATATGGCAGTTTGGAGGTAAGGAACGCTTGAGAAACGCAAAATTTTCGCAGTTCTGATGCTCGACACGAATAACTAGAACGGCCTAGGGGAAAAGTGCGCACACCGTTGTAATCGGGCGAGTTTCTACTTTCAGATGCAACAGAAATTTTGCGGATTGATCAATCCGTTCGCGAGATATGGCAGTTTGGATATAAGAAACGCTTGAGAAACTCAAAATTTTCGCAGTTCTGATGCTCGAAACGAGTTACTAGAACGGACTAGGGGAATAGTACGCACACCGTTGTAATCGGGCGAGTTTCTACTTTCAGACGCAACAGAAATTTTGCGGATTGGTCAATCCGTTCGCGAGATATGGCAGTTTGTAGGTAAGAAACGCTTGAGAAACTCAAAATTTGCGCATCTCTGATGCTCGACACGAATAACTAGAACGGCCTAGGGGAAAAGTGCGCATACCGTTGTAATCGGGCGAGTTTCTACTTTCAGATGCAACAGAAATTTTGCGGATTGATCAATCCGTTCGCGAGATATGGCAGTTTGGATATAAGAACGCTTGAGAAACTCAAAATTTTCGCAGTTCTGATGCTCGAAACGAGTAACTAGAACGGCCTAGGGGAATAGTACGCACACCGTTGTAATCGGGCGAGTTTCTACTTTCAGACGCAACAGAAATTTTGCGGATTGGTCAATCCGTTCGCGAGATATTTCAGTTTGGAGGTAAGAAACGCTTGAGAAACTCAAAATTTGCGCAGTTCTGATGCTCGAAACGAATAACTAGAACGGCCTAGGGGAAAATTGCGCATACCGTTGTAATCGGGCGAGTTTTTACTTTCAGATGCAACAGAAATTTTGCGGATCGGTCAATCCGTTCGCGAGATATGGCAGTTTGGATGTAAGAAACGCTTGATGAACTCAAAATTTTCGCAGTTCTGATGCTCGAAACGAATAACCTGAACGGCATAGGGGAAAAGTACGCATACCGTTGTAATCGGGCGAGGTTCTACTTTCAGACGCAACAGAAATTTTGCGGATAGGTCAATCCGTTCGCGAGATATGGCACTTTGGAAATAAGAAACGCTTGAGAAACTCAAAATTTTCGCAGTTCTGATGTTCGAAACGAGTAACTAGAACGGCATAGGGGAAAAGTACGCATACCGTTGTAATCGGGCGAGTTTCTACTTTCAGATGCAACAGAAATTTTGCGGATTGATGAATCCGTTCGCGAGATATGGCAGTTTGGAGGTAAGAAACGCTTGAGAAACTCAAAATTTTCGCAGTTCTGATGCTCGAAACGAATAACTCGAACGGCCTAGGGGAAAACTACACATACCGTTGTAATCGGGCGAGTTTCTACTTTCAGACGCAACAGAAATTTTGCGGATATTTCAATCCGTTCGCGAGATATGGCAGTTTGGAAATAAGAAACGCTTGAGAAACTCAAAATTTTCGCAGTTCTGATGCTCGAAACGAGTAACTAGAACGGCATAGGGGAAAAGTACGCATACCGTTGTAATCGGGCGAGTTTCTACTTTCAGATGCAACAGAAATTTTGCGGATTGATCAATCCGTTCGCGAGATATGGCAGTTTGGAGGTAAGAAACGCTTGAGAAACTCAAAATTTTCGCAGTTCTGATGCTCGAAACGAATAACTAGAACCGCCTAGGGGAAAAGTGCGCATACCGTTGTAATCGGGCGAGTTTCTACTTTCAGATGCCACAGAAATTTTGCGGATTGATCAATCCGTTCGCGAGATATGGCAGTTTGGAAATAAGAAACGCTTGAGAAACTCAAAATTTTCGCAGTTCTGATGCTCGAAACGAATAACCTGAACGGCATAGAGGAAAAGTACGCATACCGTTGTAATCGGGCGAGTTTCTACTTTCAGATGCAACAGAAATTTTGCGGATTGATCAATCCGTTCGCGAGATATGGCAGTTTGGATATAAGAAACGCTTGAGAAACTCAAAATTTTCGCAGTTCTGATGCTCGAAACGAATAACTAGAACGGCCTAGGGGAAAATTGCGCATACCGTTGTAATCGGGCGAGTTTCTACTTTCAGATGCAACAGAAATTTTGCGGATCGGCAATCCGTTCGCGAGATATGGCAGTTTGGAGGTAAGAAACGCTTGAGAAACTCAAAATTTTCGCAGTTCTGATGCTCGAAAGGAATAACTGGAACGGCCTAGGGGAAAACTACACATACCGTTGTAATCGGGCGAGTTTCTACTTTCAGACGCAACAGAAATGTTGCGGATAGGTCAATCCGTTCGCGAGATATGGCAGTTTGGAAATAAGAAACGCTTGAGAAACTCAAAATTTTCGCAGTTCTGATGCTCGAAACGAGTAACTAGAACGGCATAGGGGAAAAGTACGCATACCGTTGTAATCGGGCCAGTTTCTACTTTCAGATGCAACAGAAATTTTGCGGATTGATCAATCCGTTCGCGAGATATTTCAGTTTGGAGGTAAGAAACGCTTGAGAAACTCAAAATTTGCGCAGTTCTGATGCTCGAAACGAATAACTAGAACGGCCTAGGGGAAAATTGCGCATACCGTTGTAATCGGGCGAGTTTCTACTTTCAGACGCAACAGAAATTTTGCGGATAGGTCAATCCGTTCGCGAGATATGGCACTTTGGAAATAAGAAACGCTTGAGAAACTCAAAATTTTCGCAGTTCTGATGTTCGAAACGAGTAACTAGAACGGCATAGGGGAAAAGTACGCATACCGTTGTAATCGGGCGAGTTTCTACTTTCAGATGCAACAGAAATTTTGCGGATTGATGAATCCGTTCGCGAGATATGGCAGTTTGGAGGTAAGAAACGCTTGAGAAACTCAAAATTTTCGCAGTTCTGATGCTCGAAACGAATAACTCGAACGGCCTAGGGGAAAACTACACATACCGTTGTAATCGGGCGAGTTTCTACTTTCAGACGCAACAGAAATTTTGCGGATAGGTCAATCCGTTCGCGAGATATGGCAGTTTGGAAATAAGAAACGCTTGAGAAACTCAAAATTTTCGCAGTTCTGATGCTCGAAACGAGTAACTAGAACGGCATAGGGGAAAAGTACGCATACCGTTGTAATCGGGCGAGTTTCTACTTTCAGATGCAACAGAAATTTTGCGGATTGATCAATCCGTTCGCGAGATATGGCAGTTTGGAAATAAGAAACGCTTGAGAAACTCAAAATTTTCGCAGTTCTGATGCTCGAAACGAGTAACTAGAACGGCATAGGGGAAAAGTGCGCATACCGTTGTAATCGGGCGAGTTTCTACTTTCAGATGCAACAGAAATTTTGCGGATTGATCAATCCGTTCGCGAGATATGGCAGTTTGGATGTAAGAAACGCTTGAGAAACTCAAAATTTTCGCAGTTCTGATGCTCGAAACGAGTAACTAGAACGGCATAGGGGAAAAGTACGCATACCGTTGTAATCGGGCGAGTTTCTACTTTCAGATGCAACAGAAATTTTGCGGATCGGTCAATCCGTTCGCGAGATATGGCAGTTTGGATGTAAGAAACGCTTGATGAACTCAAAATTTTCGCAGTTCTGATGCTCGAAACGAATAACCTGAACGGCATAGGGGAAAAGTACGCATACCGTTGTAATCGGGCGAGGTTCTACTTTCAGACGCAACAGAAATTTTGCGGATAGGTCAATCCGTTCGCGAGATATGGCACTTTGGAAATAAGAAACGCTTGAGAAACTCAAAATTTTCGCAGTTCTGATGTTCGAAACGAGTAACTAGAACGGCATAGGGGAAAAGTACGCATACCGTTGTAATCGGGCGAGTTTCTACTTTCAGATGCAACAGAAATTTTGCGGATTGATGAATCCGTTCGCGAGATATGGCAGTTTGGAGGTAAGAAACGCTTGAGAAACTCAAAATTTTCGCAGTTCTGATGCTCGAAACGAATAACTCGAACGGCCTAGGGGAAAACTACACATACCGTTGTAATCGGGCGAGTTTCTACTTTCAGACGCAACAGAAATTTTGCGGATATTTCAATCCGTTCGCGAGATATGGCAGTTTGGAAATAAGAAACGCTTGAGAAACTCAAAATTTTCGCAGTTCTGATGCTCGAAACGAGTAACTAGAACGGCATAGGGGAAAAGTGCGCATACCGTTGTAATCGGGCTAGTTTCTACTTTCAGACGCAACAGAAATTTTGCGGATTGGTCAATCCGTTCGCGAGATATTTCAGTTTGGAGGTAAGAAACGCTTGAGAAACTCAAAATTTGCGCAGTTCTGATGCTCGAAACGAATAACTAGAACGGCCTAGGGGAAAATTGCGCATACCGTTGTAATCGGGCGAGTTTCTACTTTCAGATGCAACAGAAATTTTGCGGATCGGTCAATCCGTTCGCGAGATATGGCAGTTTGGATGTAAGAAACGCTTGGTGAACTCAAAATTTTCGCAGTTCTGATGCTCGAAACGAATAACCTGAACGGCATAGGGGAAAAGTACGCATACCGTTGTAATCGGGCGAGTTTCTACTTTCAGACGCAACAGAAATTTTGCGGATAGGTCAATCCGTTCGCGAGATATGGCACTTTGGAAATAAGAAACGCTTGAGAAACTCAAAATTTTCGCAGTTCTGATGTTCGAAACGAGTAACTAGAACGGCATAGGGGAAAAGTACGCATACCGTTGTAATCGGGCGAGTTTCTACTTTCAGATGCAACAGAAATTTTGCGGATTGATGAATCCGTTCGCGAGATATGGCAGTTTGGAGGTAAGAAACGCTTGAGAAACTCAAAATTTTCGCAGTTCTGATGCTCGAAACGAATAACTCGAACGGCCTAGGGGAAAACTACACATACCGTTGTAATCGGGCGAGTTTCTACTTTCAGACGCAACAGAAATTTTGCGGATATTTCAATCCGTTCGCGAGATATGGCAGTTTGGAAATAAGAAACGCTTGAGAAACTCAAAATTTTCGCAGTTCTGATGCTCGAAACGAGTAACTAGAACGGCATAGGGGAAAAGTACGCATACCGTTGTAATCGGGCGAGTTTCTACTTTCAGATGCAACAGAAATTTTGCGGATTGATCAATCCGTTCGCGAGATATGGCAGTTTGGAGGTAAGAAACGCTTGAGAAACTCAAAATTTTCGCAGTTCTGATGCTCGAAACGAATAACCTGAACGGCATAGAGGAAAAGTACGCATACCGTTGTAATCGGGCGAGTTTCTACTTTCAGATGCAACAGAAATTTTGCGGATTGATCAATCCGTTCGCGAGATATGGCAGTTTGGATATAAGAAACGCTTGAGAAACTCAAAATTTTCGCAGTTCTGATGCTCGAAACGAGTAACTAGAACGGCCTAGGGGAATAGTACGCAGACCGTTGTAATCGGGCGAGTTTCCACTTTCAGACGCAACAGAAATTTTGCGGATTGGTCAATCCGTTCGCGAGATATTTCAGTTTGGAGGTAAGAAACGCTTGAGAAACACAAAATTTGCGCAGTTCTGATGCTCGAAACGAATAACTAGAACGGCCTAGGGGAAAATTGCGCATACCGTTGTAATCGGGCGAGTTTCTACTTTCAGATGCAACAGAAATTTTGCGGATCGGCAATCCGTTCGCGAGATATGGCAGTTTGGAGGTAAGAAACGCTTGAGAAACTCAAAATTTTCGCAGTTCTGATGCTCGAAACGAATAACTAGAACCGCCTAGGGGAAAAGTGCGCATACCGTTGTAATCGGGCGAGTTTCTACTTTCAGATGCAACAGAAATTTTGCGGATTGATGAATCCGTTCGCGAGATATGGCAGTTTGGAGGTAAGAAACGCTTGAGAAACTCAAAATTTTCGCAGTTCTGATGCTCGAAACGAATAACTGGAACGGCCTAGGGGAAAACTACACATACCGTTGTAATCGGGCGAGTTTCTACTTTCAGACGCAACAGAAATTTTGCGGATAGGTCAATCCGTTCGCGAGATATGGCAGTTTGGAAATAAGAAACGCTTGAGAAACTCAAAATTTTCGCAGTTCTGATGCTCGAAACGAGTAACTAGAACGGCCTAGGGGAATAGTACGCACACCGTTGTAATCGGGCGAGTTTCTACTTTCAGACGCAACAGAAATTTTGCGGATTGGTCAATCCGTTCGCGAGATATTTCAGTTTGGAGGTAAGAAACGCTTGAGAAACTCAAAATTTGCGCAGTTCTGATGCTCGAAACGAATAACTAGAACGGCATAGGGGAAAAGTACGCATACCGTTGTAATCGGGCGAGTTTCTACTTTCAGATGCAACAGAAATTTTGCGGATCGGTCAATCCGTTCGCGAGATATGGCAGTTTGGATGTAAGAAACGCTTGATGAACTCAAAATTTTCGCAGTTCTGATGCTCGAAACGAATAACCTGAACGGCATAGGGGAAAAGTACGCATACCGTTGTAATCGGGCGAGGTTCTACTTTCAGACGCAACAGAAATTTTGCGGATAGGTCAATCCGTTCGCGAGATATGGCACTTTGGAAATAAGAAACGCTTGAGAAACTCAAAATTTTCGCAGTTCTGATGTTCGAAACGAGTAACTAGAACGGCATAGGGGAAAAGTACGCATACCGTTGTAATCGGGCGAGTTTCTACTTTCAGATGCAACAGAAATTTTGCGGATTGATGAATCCGTTCGCGAGATATGGCAGTTTGGAGGTAAGAAACGCTTGAGAAACTCAAAATTTTCGCAGTTCTGATGCTCGAAACGAATAACTCGAACGGCCTAGGGGAAAACTACACATACCGTTGTAATCGGGCGAGTTTCTACTTTCAGACGCAACAGAAATTTTGCGGATATTTCAATCCGTTCGCGAGATATGGCAGTTTGGAAATAAGAAACGCTTGAGAAACTCAAAATTTTCGCAGTTCTGATGCTCGAAACGAGTAACTAGAACGGCATAGGGGAAAAGTACGCATACCGTTGTAATCGGGCGAGTTTCTACTTTCAGATGCAACAGAAATTTTGCGGATTGATCAATCCGTTCGCGAGATATGGCAGTTTGGAGGTAAGAAACGCTTGAGAAACTCAAAATTTTCGCAGTTCTGATGCTCGAAACGAATAACTAGAACCGCCTAGGGGAAAAGTGCGCATACCGTTGTAATCGGGCGAGTTTCTACTTTCAGATGCCACAGAAATTTTGCGGATTGATCAATCCGTTCGCGAGATATGGCAGTTTGGAAATAAGAAACGCTTGAGAAACTCAAAATTTTCGCAGTTCTGATGCTCGAAACGAATAACCTGAACGGCATAGAGGAAAAGTACGCATACCGTTGTAATCGGGCGAGTTTCTACTTTCAGATGCAACAGAAATTTTGCGGATTGATCAATCCGTTCGCGAGATATGGCAGTTTGGATATAAGAAACGCTTGAGAAACTCAAAATTTTCGCAGTTCTGATGCTCGAAACGAGTAACTAGAACGGCCTAGGGGAATAGTACGCAGACCGTTGTAATCGGGCGAGTTTCCACTTTCAGACGCAACAGAAATTTTGCGGATTGGTCAATCCGTTCGCGAGATATTTCAGTTTGGAGGTAAGAAACGCTTGAGAAACACAAAATTTGCGCAGTTCTGATGCTCGAAACGAATAACTAGAACGGCCTAGGGGAAAATTGCGCATACCGTTGTAATCGGGCGAGTTTCTACTTTCAGATGCAACAGAAATTTTGCGGATCGGCAATCCGTTCGCGAGATATGGCAGTTTGGAGGTAAGAAACGCTTGAGAAACTCAAAATTTTCGCAGTTCTGATGCTCGAAAGGAATAACTGGAACGGCCTAGGGGAAAACTACACATACCGTTGTAATCGGGCGAGTTTCTACTTTCAGACGCAACAGAAATTTTGCGGATAGGTCAATCCGTTCGCGAGATATGGCAGTTTGGAAATAAGAAACGCTTGAGAAACTCAAAATTTTCGCAGTTCTGATGCTCGAAACGAGTAACTAGAACGGCATAGGGGAAAAGTACGCATACCGTTGTAATCGGGCCAGTTTCTACTTTCAGATGCAACAGAAATTTTGCGGATTGATCAATCCGTTCGCGAGATATGGCAGTTTGGAGGTAAGAAACGCTTGAGAAACTCAAAATTTTCGCAGTTCTGATGCTCGAAACGAATAACTAGAACCGCCTAGGGGAAAAGTGCGCATACCGTTGTAATCGGGCGAGTTTCTACTTTCAGATGCAACAGAAATTTTGCGGATTGATGAATCCGTTCGCGAGATATGGCAGTTTGGAGGTAAGAAACGCTTGAGAAACTCAAAATTTTCGCAGTTCTAATGCTCGAAACGAATAACTGGAACGGCCTAGGGGAAAACTACACATACCGTTGTAATCGGGCGAGTTTCTACTTTCAGACGCAACAGAAATTTTGCGGATAGGTCAATCCGTTCGCGAGATATGGCAGTTTGGAAATAAGAAACGCTTGAGAAACTCAAAATTTTCGCAGTTCTGATGCTCGAAACGAGTAACTAGAACGGCCTAGGGGAATAGTACGCACACCGTTGTAATCGGGCGAGTTTCTACTTTCAGACGCAACAGAAATTTTGCGGATTGGTCAATCCGTTCGCGAGATATTTCAGTTTGGAGGTAAGAAACGCTTGAGAAACTCAAAATTTGCGCAGTTCTGATGCTCGAAACGAATAACTAGAACGGCCTAGGGGAAAATTGCGCATACCGTTGTAATCGGGCGAGTTTCTACTTTCAGATGCAACAGAAATTTTGCGGATCGGTCAATCCGTTCGCGAGATATGGCAGTTTGGATGTAAGAAACGCTTGGTGAACTCAAAATTTTCGCAGTTCTGATGCTCGAAACGAATAACCTGAACGGCATAGGGGAAAAGTACGCATACCGTTGTAATCGGGCGAGTTTCTACTTTCAGACGCAACAGAAATTTTGCGGATAGGTCAATCCGTTCGCGAGATATGGCACTTTGGAAATAAGAAACGCTTGAGAAACTCAAAATTTTCGCAGTTCTGATGTTCGAAACGAGTAACTAGAACGGCATAGGGGAAAAGTACGCATACCGTTGTAATCGGGCGAGTTTCTACTTTCAGATGCAACAGAAATTTTGCGGATTGATGAATCCGTTCGCGAGATATGGCAGTTTGGAGGTAAGAAACGCTTGAGAAACTCAAAATTTTCGCAGTTCTGATGCTCGAAACGAATAACTCGAACGGCCTAGGGGAAAACTACACATACCGTTGTAATCGGTCGAGTTTCTACTTTCAGACGCAACAGAAATTTTGCGGATAGGTCAATCCGTTCGCGAGATATGGCAGTTTGGAAATAAGAAACGCTTGAGAAACTCAAAATTTTCGCAGTTCTGATGCTCGAAACGAGTAACTAGAACGGCATAGGGGAAAAGTACGCATACCGTTGTAATCGGGCGAGTTTCTACTTTCAGATGCAACAGAAATTTTGCGGATTGATCAATCCGTTCGCGAGATATGGCAGTTTGGAAATAAGAAACGCTTGAGAAACTCAAAATTTTCGCAGTTCTGATGCTCGAAACGAGTAACTAGAACGGCATAGGGGAAAAGTACGCATACCGTTGTAATCGGGCGAGTTTCTACTTTCAGATGCAACAGAAATTTTGCGGATTGATCAATCCGTTCGCGAGATATGGCAGTTTGGAGGTAAGGAACGCTTGAGAAACTCAAAATTTTCGCAGTTCTGATGCTCGAAAAGAATAACTAGAACGGCCTAGGGGAAAACTACACCCACCGTTGTAATCGGGCGAGTTTCTACTTTCAGACGCAACAGAAATTTTGCGGATAGGTCAATCCGTTCGCGAGATATGGCAGTTTGGAGGTAAGAAACGCTTGAGAAACTCAAAATTTTCGCAGTTCTGATGCTCGAAACGAATAACCTGAACGGCATAGGGGAAAAGTACGCATACCGTTGTAATCGGGCGAGTTTCTACTTTCAGATGCAACAGAAATTTTGCGGATCGGCAATCCGTTCGCGAGATATGGCAGTTTGGAGGTAAGAAACGCTTGAGAAACTCAAAATTTTCGCAGTTCTGATGCTCGAAAGGAATAACTGGAACGGCCTAGGGGAAAACTACACATACCGTTGTAGTCGGGCGAGTTTCTACTTTCAGACGCAACAGAAATTTTGCGGATAGGTCAATCCGTTCGCGAGATATGGCAGTTTGAAAATAAGAAACGCTTGAGAAACTCAAAATTTTCGCAGTTCTGATGCTCGAAACGAGTAACTAGAACGGCATAGGGGAAAAGTACGCATACCGTTGTAATCGGGCCAGTTTCTACTTTCAGATGCAACAGAAATTTTGCGGATTGATCAATCCGTTCGCGAGATATGGCAGTTTGGAGGTAAGAAACGCTTGAGAAACTCAAAATTTTCGCAGTTCTGATGCTCGAAACGAATAACTAGAACCGCCTAGGGGAAAAGTGCGCATACCGTTGTAATCGGGCGAGTTTCTACTTTCAGATGCCACAGAAATTTTGCGGATTGATCAATCCGTTCGCGAGATATGGCAGTTTGGAAATAAGAAACGCTTGAGAAACTCAAAATTTTCGCAGTTCTGATGCTCGAAACGAGTAACTAGAACGGCATAGGGGAAAAGTACGCATACCGTTGTAATCGGGCGAGTTTCTACTTTCAGATGCAACAGAAATTTTGCGGATTGATGAATCCGTTCGCGAGATATGGCAGTTTGGAGGTAAGAAACGCTTGAGAAACTCAAAATTTTCGCAGTTCTGATGCTCGAAACGAATAACTGGAACGGCCTAGGGGAAAACTACACATACCGTTGTAATCGGGCGAGTTTCTACTTTCAGACGCAACAGAAATTTTGCGGATAGGTCAATCCGTTCGCGAGATATGGCAGTTTGGAAATAAGAAACGCTTGAGAAACTCAAAATTTTCGCAGTTCTGATGCTCGAAACGAGTAACTAGAACGGCATAGGGGAAAAGTACGCATACCGTTGTAATCGGGCGAGTTTCTACTTTCAGATGCAACAGAAATTTTGCGGATTGATCAATCCGTTCGCGAGATATGGCAGTTTGGAGGTAAGAAACGCTTGAGAAACTCAAAATTTTCGCAGTTCTGATGCTCGAAACGAATAACTAGAACCGCCTAGGGGAAAAGTGCGCATACCGTTGTAATCGGGCGAGTTTCTACTTTCAGATGCCACAGAAATTTTGCGGATTGATCAATCCGTTCGCGAGATATGGCAGTTTGGAAATAAGAAACGCTTGAGAAACTCAAAATTTTCGCAGTTCTGATGCTCGAAACGAGTAACTAGAACGGCATAGGGGAAAAGTACGCATACCGTTGTAATCGGGCGGGTTTCTACTTTCAGATGCAACAGAAATTTTGCGGATTGATCAATCCGTTCGCGAGATATGGCAGTTTGGAGGTAAGAAACGCTTGAGAAACTCAAAATTTTCGCAGTTCTGATGCTCGAAACGAATAACTAGAACGGCCTAGGGGAAAACTACACACACCGTTGTAATCGGGCGAGTTTCTACTTTCAGACGCAACAGAAATTTTGCGGATAGGTCAATCCGTTCGCGAGATATGGCAGTTTGGAGGTAAGAAACGCTTGAGAAACTCAAAATTTGCCCAGTTCTGATGCTCGAAACGAATAACTAGAACGGCCTAGGGGAAAAGTGCGCATACTGTTGTAATCGGGCGAGTTTCTACTTTCAGATGCAACAGAAATTTTGCGGATTGATCAATCCGTTCGCGAGATATGGCAGTTTGGATATAAGAAACGCTTGAGAAACTCAAAATTTTCGCAGTTCTGATGCTCGAAACGAGTAACTAGAACGGCCTAGGGGAATAGTACGCACACCGTTGTAATCGGGCGAGTTTCCACTTTCAGACGCAACAGAAATTTTGCGGATTGGTCAATCCGTTCGCGAGATATTTCAGTTTGGATGTAAGAAACGCTTGAGAAACTCAAAATTTTCGCAGTTCTGATGCTCGAAACGAGTAACTAGAAGGGCCTAGGGGGAAGGTACGCATACCGTTGCAATCGGGCTAGTTTCTACTTGCAGATGCAACAGAAATTTTGCGGATTGGTCGATCCGTTCGCGAGATATGGCAGTTTGGATGTAAGAAACGCTTGAGAAACTCAAAATTTTCGCAGTTCTGATGCTCGAAATGAATAACTGGAACGGCCTAGTGGAAAAGTGCGCATATCGTTGTAATCGGGCGAGTTTATGCTTTCAGATGCCGCAGAAATTTTGCGGATTGATCAATCCGTTCGCGAGATATGGCAGTTTGGAAGTAAGAAACGCTTGAGAAACTCAAAATTTTCGCAGTTCTGATGCTCGAAACGAGTAACTAGAACGGCATAGGGGAAAAGTACGCATACCGTTGTAATCGGGCGAGTTTCTACTTTCAGATGCAACAGAAATTTTGCGGATTGGTCAATCCGTTCGCGAGATATGGCAGTTTGGATGTAAGAAACGCTTGAGAAACTCAAAATTTTCGCAGTTCTGATGCTCGACACGAATAACTAGAACGGCCTAGGGGAAAAGTACGCATACCGTTGTAATCGGGCGAGTTTCTACTTGCACATGCAACAGAAATTTTGCGGATTGGTCGATCCGTTCGCGAGATATGGCAGTTTGGAAGTAAGAAACGCTTGAGAAACTCAAAATTTTCGCAGTTCTGATGCTCGAAACGAATAACTAGAACTGCATAGGGGAAAAGTACGCATACCGTTGTAATCGGGCGAGTTTCTACTTTCAGATGCAACAGAAATTTTGTGGATTGATCAATCCGTTCGCGAGATATGGCAGTTTGGAGGTAAGAAACGCTTGAGAAACTCAAAATTTTCGCAGTTCTGATGCTCGAAACGAATAACTAGAACGGCCTAGGGGAAAACTACACCCACCGTTGTAATCGGGCGAGTTTCTACTTTCAGACGCAACAGAAATTTTGCGGATAGGTCAATCCGTTCGCGAGATATGGCAGTTTGGATGTAAGAAACGCTTGAGAAACTCAAAATTTTCGCAGTTCTGATGCTCGACACGAATAACTAGAACGGCCTAGGGGAAAAGTGCGCATACCGTTGTAATCGGGCGAGTTTCTACTTTCAGATGCAACAGAAATTTTGCGGATTGATCAATCCGTTCGCGAGATATGGCAGTTTGGAAATAAGAAACGCTTGATAAACTCAAAATTTTCGCAGTTCTGATGCTCGAAACGAGTACCTAGAACGGCATAGGGGAAAAGTACGCATACCGTTGTAATCGGGCGAGCTTCTACTTTCAGATGCAACAGAAATTTTGCGGATTGATCAATCCGTTCGCGAGATATGGCAGTTTGGAGGTAAGAAACGCTTGAGAAACTCAAAATTTTCGCAGTTCTGATGCTCGAAACGAATAACTAGAACGGCCTAGGGGAAAAGTACGCATACCGTTGTAATCGGGCGAGTTTCTACTTGCACATGCAACAGAAATTTTGCGGATTGATCAATCCGTTCGCGAGATATGGCAGTTTGGAGGTAAGAAACGCTTGAGAAACTCAAAATTTTCGCAGTTCTGATGCTCGAAACGAAATAACTGGAACGGCCTAGGGGAAAAGTACGCATACCGTTGTAATCGGGCGAGATTCTACTTGCACATGCAACAGAAATTTTGCGGATTGGTCAATCCGTTCGCGAGATATGGCAGTTTGGATGTAAGAAACGCTTGAGAAACTCAAAATTTTCGCAGTTCTGATGCTCGACACGAATAACTAGAACGGCCTAGGGGAAAAGTGCGCATACCGTTGTAATCGGGCGAGTTTCTACTTTCAGATGCAACAGAAATTTTGCGAATTGATCAATCCGTTCGCGAGATATGGCAGTTTGGAAATAAGAAACGCTTGATAAACTCAAAATTTTCGCAGTTCTGATGCTCGAAACGAGTACCTAGAACGGCATAGGGGAAAAGTACGCATACCGTTGTAATCGGGCGAGTTTCTACTTTCAGATGCAACAGAAATTTTGCGGATTGATCAATCCGTTCGCGAGATATGGCAGTTTGGAGGTAAGAAACGCTTGAGAAACTCAAAATTTTCGCAGTTCTGATGCTCGAAACGAATAACTAGAACGGCCTAGGGGAAAAGTACGCATACCGTTGTAATCGGGCGAGTTTCTACTTGCACATGCAACAGAAATTTTGCGGATTGATCAATCCGTTCGCGAGATATGGCAGTTTGGAGGTAAGAAACGCTTGAGAAACTCAAAATTTTCGCAGTTCTGATGCTCGAAACGAATAACTAGAACGGCCTAGGGGAAAAGTACGCATACCGTTGTAATCGGGCGAGTTTCTACTTGCACATGCAACAGAAATTTTGCGGATTGATCAATCCGTTCGCGAGATATGGCAGTTTGGAGGTAAGAAACGCTTGAGAAACTCAAAATTTTCGCAGTTCTGATGCTCGAAACGAAATAACTGGAACGGCCTAGGGGAAAAGTACGCATACCGTTGTAATCGGGCGAGATTCTACTTGCACATGCAACAGAAATTTTGCGGATTGGTCAATCCGTTCGCGAGATATGGCAGTTTGGATGTAAGAAACGCTTGAGAAACTCAAAATTTTCGCAGTTCTGATGCTCGACACGAATAACTAGAACGGCCTAGGGGAAAAGTGCGCATACCGTTGTAATCGGGCGAGTTTCTACTTTCAGATGCAACAGAAATTTTGCGAATTGATCAATCCGTTCGCGAGATATGGCAGTTTGGAAATAAGAAACGCTTGATAAACTCAAAATTTTCGCAGTTCTGATGCTCGAAACGAGTACCTAGAACGGCCTAGGGGAAAAGTACGCATACCGTTGTAATCAGGCGAGTTTCTACTTGCACATGCAACAGAAATTTTGCGGATTAGTCGATCCGTTCGCGAGATATGGCAGTTTGGAAGTAAGAAACGCTTGAGAAACTCAAAATTTTCGCAGTTCTGATGCTCGAAACGAATAACTAGAACGGCATAGGGGAAAAGTACGCATACCGTTGTAATCGGGCGAGTTTCTACTATCAGATGCAACAGAAATTTTGTGGATTGATCAATCCGTTCGCGAGATATGGCAGTTTGGAGGTAAGAAACGCTTGAGAAACTCAAAATTTTCACAGTTCTGATGCTCGACACGAATAACTAGAACGGCCTAGGGGAAAAGTGCGCATACCGTTGTAATCGGGCGAGTTTCTACTATCAGATGCAACAAAAAATTTTGTGGATTGATCAATCCGTTCGCGAGATATGGCAGTTTGGAGGTAAGAAACGCTTGAGAAACTCAAAATTTTCGCAGTTCTGATGCTCGAAACGAATAACTAGAACGGCCTACGGGAAAAGTACGCATACCGTTGTAATCGGGCGAGTTTCTACTTGCACATGCAACAGAAATTTTGCGGATTGATCAATCCGTTCGCGAGATATGGCAGTTTGGAGGTAAGAAACGCTTGAGAAACTCAAAATTTTCGCAGTTCTGATGATCGAAACGAATAACTACAACGGCCTAGGGGAAAACTACACCCACCGTTGTAATCGGGCGAGTTTCTACTTTCAGACGCAACAGAAATTTTGCGGATAGGTCAATCCGTTCGCGAGATATGGCAGTTTGGAGGTAAGAAACGCTTGAGAAACTCAAAATTTTCGCAGTTCTGATGCTCGAAATGAATAACTGGAACGGCCTAGGGGAAAAGTGCGCATACCGTTGTAATCGGTCGAGTTTCTACTTTCAGATGCCGCAGAAATTTTGCGGATTGATCAATCCGTTCGCGAGATATGGCAGTTTGGAAATAAGAAACGCTTGAGAAACTCAAAATTTTCGCAGTTCTGATGCTCGAAACGAGTAACTAGAACGGCATAGGGGAAAAGTAAGCATACCGTTGTAATCGGGCGAGTTTCTACTTTCAGATGCAACAGAAATTTTGCGGATTGGTCAATCCGTTCGCGAGATATGGCAGTTTGGATGTAAGAAACGCTTGAGAAACTCAAAATTTTCGCAGTTCTGATGCTCGACACGAATAATTAGAACGGCCTAGGGGAAAAGTGCGCATACCGTTGTAATCGGGCGAGTTTCTACTTTCAGATGCAACAGAAATTTTGCGGATTGATCAATCCGTTCGCGAGGTATGGCAGTTTGGATATAAGAAACGCTTGAGAAACTCAAAATTTGCGCAGTTCTGATGCTCGAAACGAAATAACTAGAACGGCCTAGGGGAAAAGTACGCATACCGTTGTAATTGGGCGAGATTCTACTTGCACATGCTACAGAAATTTTGCGGATTGGTCGATCCGTTCGCGAGATATGGCAGTTTGGAAATAAGAAACGCTTGAGAAACTCAAAATTTTCGCAGTTCTGATGCTCGAAACGAATAACTAGAACGGCCTAGGGGAAAAGTACGCATACCGTTGTAATCAGGCGAGTTTCTACTTGCACATGCAACAGAAATTTTGCGGATTAGTCGATCCGTTCGCGAGATATGGCAGTTTGGAAGTAAGAAACGCTTGAGAAACTCAAAATTTTCGCAGTTCTGATGCTCGAAACGAATAACTAGAACGGCATAGGGGAAAAGTACGCATACCGTTGTAATCGGGCGAGTTTCTACTATCAGATGCAACAGAAATTTTGTGGATTGATCAATCCGTTCGCGAGATATGGCAGTTTGGAGGTAAGAAACGCTTGAGAAACTCAAAATTTTCACAGTTCTGATGCTCGACACGAATAACTAGAACGGCCTAGGGGAAAAGTGCGCATACCGTTGTAATCGGGCGAGTTTCTACTATCAGATGCAACAAAAAATTTTGTGGATTGATCAATCCGTTCGCGAGATATGGCAGTTTGGAGGTAAGAAACGCTTGAGAAACTCAAAATTTTCACAGTTCTGATGCTCGAAACGAATAACTACAACGGCCTAGGGGAAAACTACACCCACCGTTGTAATCGGGCGAGTTTCTACTTTCAGACGCAACAGAAATTTTGCGGATAGGTCAATCCGTTCGCGAGATATGGCAGTTTGGAGGTAAGAAGCGCTTGAGAAACTCAAAATTTTCGCAGTTCTGATGCTCGAAACGAATAACAACAACGGCCTAGGGGAAAACTACACCCACCGTTGTAATCGGGCGAGTTTCTACTTTCAGACGCAACAGAAATTTTGCGGATAGGTCAATCCGTTCGCGAGATATGGCAGTTTGGAGGTAAGAAACGCTTGAGAAACTCAAAATTTTCGCAGTTCTGATGCTCGAAATGAATAACTGGAACGGCCTAGGGGAAAAGTGCGCATACCGTTGTAATCGGGCGAGTTTCTACTTTCAGATGCCGCAGAAATTTTGCGGATTGATCAATCCGTTCGCGAGATATGGCAGTATGGAAATAAGAAACGCTTGAGAAACTCAAAATTTTCGCAGTTCTGATGCTCGAAACGAGTAACTAGAACGGCATAGGGGAAGAGTAAGCATACCGTTGTAATCGGGCGAGTTTCTACTTTCAGATGCAACAGAAATTTTGCGGATTGGTCAATCCGTTCGCGAGATATGGCAGTTTGGATGTAAGAAACGCTTGAGAAACTCAAAATTTTCGCAGTTCTGATGCTCGACACGAATAACTAGAACGGCCTAGGGGAAAAGTGCGCATACTGTTGTAATCGGGCGAGTTTCTACTTTCAGATGCAACAGAAATTTTGCGGATTGATCAATCCGTTCGCGAGGTATGGCAGTTTGGATATAAGAAACGCTTGGGAAACTCAACATTTGCGCAGTTCTGATGCTCGAAACGAAATAACTAGAACGGCCTAGGGGAAAAGTACGCATACCGTTGTAATCGGGCGAGATTCTACTTGCACATGCAACAGAAATTTTGCGGATTGGTCGATCCGTTCGCGAGATATGGCAGTTTGGAAATAAGAAACGCTTGAGAAACTCAAAATTTTCGCAGTTCTGATGCTCGAAACGAATAACTAGAACCGCCTAGGGGAAAAGTACGCATACCGTTGTAATCGGGCGAGTTTCTACTATCAGATGCAACAAAAAATTTTGTGGATTGATCAATCCGTTCGCGAGATATGGCAGTTTGGAGGTAAGAAACGCTTGAGAAACTCAAAATTTTCACAGTTCTGATGCTCGAAACGAATAACTACAACGGCCTAGGGGAAAACTACACCCACCGTTGTAATCGGGCGAGTTTTTACTTTCAGACGCAACAGAAATTTTGCGGATAGGTCAATCCGTTCGCGAGATATGGCAGTTTGGAGGTAAGAAACGCTTGAGAAACTCAAAATTTTCGCAGTTCTGATGCTCGAAATGAATAACTGGAACGGCCTAGGGGAAAAGTGCGCATACCGTTGTAATCGGGCGAGTTTCTACTTTCAGATGCCGCAGAAATTTTGCGGATTGATCAATCCGTTCGCGAGATATGGCAGTTTGGAAATAAGAAACGCTTGAGAAACTCAAAATTTTCGCAGTTCTGATGCTCGAAACGAGTAACTAGAACGGCATAGGGGAAAAGTAAGCATACCGTTGTAATCGGGCGAGTTTCTACTTTCAGATGCAACAGAAATTTTGCGGATTGGTCAATCCGTTCGCGAGATATGGCAGTTTGGATGTAAGAAACGCTTGAGAAACTCAAAATTTTCGCAGTTCTGATGCTCGACACGAATAACTAGAACGGCCTAGGGGAAAAGTGCGCATACCGTTGTAATCGGGCGAGTTTCTACTTTCAGATGCAACAGAAATTTTGCGGATTGATCAATCCGTTCGCGAGGTATGGCAGTTTGGATATAAGAAACTCTTGAGAAACTCAAAATTTGCGCAGTTCTGATGCTCGAAACGAAATAACTAGAACGGCCTAGGGGAAAAGTACGCATACCGTTGTAATCGGGCGAGATTCTACTTGCACATGCAACAGAAATTTTGCGGATTGGTCGATCCGTTCGCGAGATATGGCAGTTTGGAGACAAGAAACGCTTGAGAAACTCAAAATTTTCGCAGTTCTGATGCTCGAAACGAGTAACTAGAACGGCATAGGGGAAGAGTACGCATACCGTTGTAATCGGGTGAGTTTCTACTTTCAGATGCAACAGAAATTTTGCGGATTGGTCAATCCGTTCGCGAGATATGGCAGTTTGGAGGTAAGGAACGCTTGAGAAACGCAAAATTTTCGCAGTTCTGATGCTCGACACGAATAACTAGAACGGCCTAGGGGAAAAGTGCGCACACCGTTGTAATCGGGCGAGTTTCTACTTTCAGACGCAACAGAAATTTTGCGGATTGGTCAATCCGTTCGCGAGATATGGCAGTTTGTAGGTAAGAAACGCTTGAGAAACTCAAAATTTGCGCATCTCTGATGCTCGACACGAATAACTAGAACGGCCTAGGGGAAAAGTGCGCATACCGTTGTAATCGGGCGAGTTTCTACTTTCAGATGCAACAGAAATTTTTGCGGATTGATCAATCCGTTCGCGAGATATGGCAGTTTGGATATAAGAAACGCTTGAGAAACTCAAAATTTGCGCAGTTCTGATGCTCGAAACGAAATAACTAGAACGGCCTAGGGGAAAAGTACGCATACCGTTGTAATCGGGCGAGATTCTACTTGCACATGCAACAGAAATTTTGCGGATTGGTCGATCCGTTCGCGAGATATGGCAGTTTGGAAATAAGAAACGCTTGATAAACTCAAAATTTTCGCAGTTCTGATGCTCGAAACGAGTAACTAGAACGGCATAGGGGAAAAGTACGCATACCGTTGTAATCGGGCGAGTTTCTACTTTCAGATGCAACAGAAATTTTGCGGATTGATCAATCCGTTCGCGAGATATGGCAGTTTGGAGGTAAGAAACGCTTGAGAAACTCAAAATTTTCGCAGTTCTGATGCTCGAAACGAATAACTAGAACGGCCTAGGGGAAAAGTGCGCATACCGTTGTAATCGGGCGAGTTTCTACTTTCAGATGCAACAGAAATTTTGCGGATTGATCAATCCGTTCGCGAGGTATGGCAGTTTGGATATAAGAAACGCTTGGGAAACTCAACATTTGCGCAGTTCTGATGCTCGAAACGAAATAACTAGAACGGCCTAGGGGAAAAGTACGCATACCGTTGTAATCGGGCGAGATTCTACTTGCACATGCAACAGAAATTTTGCGGATTGGTCGATCCGTTCGCGAGATATGGCAGTTTGGAAATAAGAAACGCTTGAGAAACTCAAAATTTTCGCAGTTCTGATGCTCGAAACGAATAACTAGAACCGCCTAGGGGAAAAGTACGCATACCGTTGTAATCGGGCGAGTTTCTACTATCAGATGCAACAAAAAATTTTGTGGATTGATCAATCCGTTCGCGAGATATGGCAGTTTGGAGGTAAGAAACGCTTGAGAAACTCAAAATTTTCACAGTTCTGATGCTCGAAACGAATAACTACAACGGCCTAGGGGAAAACTACACCCACCGTTGTAATCGGGCGAGTTTTTACTTTCAGACGCAACAGAAATTTTGCGGATAGGTCAATCCGTTCGCGAGATATGGCAGT
The DNA here is from genome assembly GCF_051014685.1 of Ptiloglossa arizonensis. Classification (NCBI taxonomy): domain Eukaryota; kingdom Metazoa; phylum Arthropoda; class Insecta; order Hymenoptera; family Colletidae; genus Ptiloglossa; species Ptiloglossa arizonensis. The sequence continues at coordinate 65,639 of NW_027478555.1, read as the reverse complement.
TTGGAGGTAAGAAACGCTTGAGAAACTCAAAATTTTCGCAGTTCTGATGCTCGAAATGAATAACTGGAACGGCCTAGGGGAAAAGTGCGCATACCGTTGTAATCGGGCGAGTTTCTACTTTCAGATGCCGCAGAAATTTTGCGGATTGATCAATCCGTTCGCGAGATATGGCAGTTTGGAAATAAGAAACGCTTGAGAAACTCAAAATTTTCGCAGTTCTGATGCTCGAAACGAGTAACTAGAACGGCATAGGGGAAAAGTAAGCATACCGTTGTAATCGGGCGAGTTTCTACTTTCAGATGCAACAGAAATTTTGCGGATTGGTCAATCCGTTCGCGAGATATGGCAGTTTGGATGTAAGAAACGCTTGAGAAACTCAAAATTTTCGCAGTTCTGATGCTCGACACGAATAACTAGAACGGCCTAGGGGAAAAGTACGCATACCGTTGTAATCGGGCGAGATTCTACTTGCACATGCAACAGAAATTTTGCGGATTGGTCGATCCGTTCGCGAGATATGGCAGTTTGGAAATAAGAAACGCTTGAGAAACTCAAAATTTTCGCAGTTCTGATGCTCGAAACGAATAACTAGAACCGCCTAGGGGAAAAGTACGCATACCGTTGTAATCGGGCGAGTTTCTACTATCAGATGCAACAAAAAATTTTGTGGATTGATCAATCCGTTCGCGAGATATGGCAGTTTGGAGGTAAGAAACGCTTGAGAAACTCAAAATTTTCACAGTTCTGATGCTCGACACGAATAACTAGAACGGCCTAGGGGAAAAGTGCGCATACCGTTGTAATCGGGCGAGTTTCTACTTTCAGATGCAACAGAAATTTTGCGGATTGGTCAATCCGTTCGCGAGATATGGCAGTTTGGAGACAAGAAACGCTTGAGAAACTCAAAATTTTCGCAGTTCTGATGCTCGAAACGAGTAACTAGAACGGCATAGGGGAAGAGTACGCATACCGTTGTAATCGGGTGAGTTTCTACTTTCAGATGCAACAGAAATTTTGCGGATTGGTCAATCCGTTCGCGAGATATGGCAGTTTGGAGGTAAGGAACGCTTGAGAAACTCAAAATTTTCGCAGTTCTGATGCTCGACACGAATAACTAGAACGGCCTAGGGGAAAAGTGCGCACACCGTTGTAATCGGGCGAGTTTCTACTTTCAGACGCAACAGAAATTTTGCGGATTGGTCAATCCGTTCGCGAGATATGGCAGTTTGTAGGTAAGAAACGCTTGAGAAACTCAAAATTTGCGCATCTCTGATGCTCGACACGAATAACTAGAACGGCCTAGGGGAAAAGTGCGCATACCGTTGTAATCGGGCGAGTTTCTACTTTCAGATGCAACAGAAATTTTTGCGGATTGATCAATCCGTTCGCGAGATATGGCAGTTTGGATATAAGAAACGCTTGAGAAACTCAAAATTTGCGCAGTTCTGATGCTCGAAACGAAATAACTAGAACGGCCTAGGGGAAAAGTACGCATACCGTTGTAATCGGGCGAGATTCTACTTGCACATGCAACAGAAATTTTGCGGATTGGTCGATCCGTTCGCGAGATATGGCAGTTTGGAAATAAGAAACGCTTGATAAACTCAAAATTTTCGCAGTTCTGATGCTCGAAACGAGTAACTAGAACGGCATAGGGGAAAAGTACGCATACCGTTGTAATCGGGCGAGTTTCTACTTTCAGATGCAACAGAAATTTTGCGGATTGATCAATCCGTTCGCGAGATATGGCAGTTTGGAGGTAAGAAACGCTTGAGAAACTCAAAATTTTCGCAGTTCTGATGCTCGAAACGAATAACTAGAACGGCCTAGGGGAAAAGTGCGCATACCGTTGTAATCGGGCGAGTTTCTACTTTCAGATGCAACAGAAATTTTGCGGATTGATCAATCCGTTCGCGAGGTATGGCAGTTTGGATATAAGAAACGCTTGGGAAACTCAACATTTGCGCAGTTCTGATGCTCGAAACGAAATAACTAGAACGGCCTAGGGGAAAAGTACGCATACCGTTGTAATCGGGCGAGATTCTACTTGCACATGCAACAGAAATTTTGCGGATTGGTCGATCCGTTCGCGAGATATGGCAGTTTGGAAATAAGAAACGCTTGAGAAACTCAAAATTTTCGCAGTTCTGATGCTCGAAACGAATAACTAGAACCGCCTAGGGGAAAAGTACGCATACCGTTGTAATCGGGCGAGTTTCTACTATCAGATGCAACAAAAAATTTTGTGGATTGATCAATCCGTTCGCGAGATATGGCAGTTTGGAGGTAAGAAACGCTTGAGAAACTCAAAATTTTCACAGTTCTGATGCTCGAAACGAATAACTACAACGGCCTAGGGGAAAACTACACCCACCGTTGTAATCGGGCGAGTTTTTACTTTCAGACGCAACAGAAATTTTGCGGATAGGTCAATCCGTTCGCGAGATATGGCAGTTTGGAGGTAAGAAACGCTTGAGAAACTCAAAATTTTCGCAGTTCTGATGCTCGAAATGAATAACTGGAACGGCCTAGGGGAAAAGTGCGCATACCGTTGTAATCGGGCGAGTTTCTACTTTCAGATGCCGCAGAAATTTTGCGGATTGATCAATCCGTTCGCGAGATATGGCAGTTTGGAAATAAGAAACGCTTGAGAAACTCAAAATTTTCGCAGTTCTGATGCTCGAAACGAGTAACTAGAACGGCATAGGGGAAAAGTAAGCATACCGTTGTAATCGGGCGAGTTTCTACTTTCAGATGCAACAGAAATTTTGCGGATTGGTCAATCCGTTCGCGAGATATGGCAGTTTGGATGTAAGAAACGCTTGAGAAACTCAAAATTTTCGCAGTTCTGATGCTCGACACGAATAACTAGAACGGCCTAGGGGAAAAGTGCGCATACCGTTGTAATCGGGCGAGTTTCTACTTTCAGATGCAACAGAAATTTTGCGGATTGGTCAATCCGTTCGCGAGATATGGCAGTTTGGAGGTAAGGAACGCTTGAGAAACGCAAAATTTTCGCAGTTCTGATGCTCGACACGAATAACTAGAACGGCCTAGGGGAAAAGTGCGCACACCGTTGTAATCGGGCGAGTTTCTACTTTCAGATGCAACAGAAATTTTGCGGATTGATCAATCCGTTCGCGAGATATGGCAGTTTGGATATAAGAAACGCTTGAGAAACTCAAAATTTTCGCAGTTCTGATGCTCGAAACGAGTTACTAGAACGGACTAGGGGAATAGTACGCACACCGTTGTAATCGGGCGAGTTTCTACTTTCAGACGCAACAGAAATTTTGCGGATTGGTCAATCCGTTCGCGAGATATGGCAGTTTGTAGGTAAGAAACGCTTGAGAAACTCAAAATTTGCGCATCTCTGATGCTCGACACGAATAACTAGAACGGCCTAGGGGAAAAGTGCGCATACCGTTGTAATCGGGCGAGTTTCTACTTTCAGATGCAACAGAAATTTTGCGGATTGATCAATCCGTTCGCGAGATATGGCAGTTTGGATATAAGAAACGCTTGAGAAACTCAAAATTTTCGCAGTTCTGATGCTCGAAACGAGTAACTAGAACGGCCTAGGGGAATAGTACGCACACCGTTGTAATCGGGCGAGTTTCTACTTTCAGACGCAACAGAAATTTTGCGCATTGGTCAATCCGTTCGCGAGATATTTCAGTTTGGAGGTAAGAAACGCTTGAGAAACTCAAAATTTGCGCAGTTCTGATGCTCGAAACGAATAACTAGAACGGCCTAGGGGAAAATTGCGCATACCGTTGTAATCGGGCGAGTTTCTACTTTCAGATGCAACAGAAATTTTGCGGATCGGTCAATCCGTTCGCGAGATATGGCAGTTTGGATGTAAGAAACGCTTGAGAAACTCAAAATTTTCGCTGTTCTGATGCTCGAAACGAATAACTAGAACGGCCTAGGGGAAAGTACGCATACCGTTGCAATCGGACTAGTTTCTACTTGCAGATGCAACAGAAATTTTGCGTATTGGTCGATCCGTTCGCGAGATATGGCAGTTTGGATGTAAGAAACGCTTGAGAAACTCAAAATTTTCGCAGTTCTGATGCTCGAAACGAGTAACTAGAACGGCATAGGGGAAAAGTACGCATACCGTTGTAATCGGGCGAGTTTCTACTTTCAGATGCAACAGAAATTTTGCGGATTGATCAATCCGTTCGCGAGATATGGCAGTTTGGAGGTAAGAAACGCTTGAGAAACTCAAAATTTTCGCAGTTCTGATGCTCGAAACGAATAACTAGAACGGCCTAGGGGAAAAGTACGCATACCGTTGTAATCGGGCGAGTTTCTACTTGCACATGCAACAGAAATTTTGCGGATTGGTCGATCCGTTCGCGAGATATGGCAGTTTGGAAGTAAGAAACGCTTGAGAAACTCAAAATTTTCGCTGTTCTGATGCTCGAAACGAATAACTAGAACGGCCTAGGGGGAAAGTACGCATACCGTTGCAATCGGACTAGTTTCTACTTGCAGATGCAACAGAAATTTTGCGGATTGGTCGATCCGTTCGCGAGATATGGCAGTTTGGATATAAGAAACGCTTGAGAAACTCAAAATTTTCGCAGTTCTGATGCTCGAAACGAGTAACTAGAACGGCATAGGGGAAGAGTACGCATACCGTTGTAATCGGCTGAGTTTCTACTTTCAGATGCAACAGAAATTTTGCGGATTGGTCAATCCGTTCGCGAGATATGGCAGTTTGGAGGTAAGGAACGCTTGAGAAACGCAAAATTTTCGCAGTTCTGATGCTCGACACGGATAACTAGAACGGCCTAGGGGAAAAGTGCGCACACCGTTGTAATCGGGCGAGTTTCTACTTTCAGATGCAACAGAAATTTTGCGGATTGATCAATCCGTTCGCGAGATATGGCAGTTTGGATATAAGAAACGCTTGAGAAACTCAAAATTTTCGCAGTTCTGATGCTCGAAACGAGTTACTAGAACGGACTAGGGGAATAGTACGCACACCGTTGTAATCGGTCGAGTTTCTACTTTCAGACGCAACAGAAATTTTGCGGATTAGTCGATCCGTTCGCGAGATATGGCAGTTTGGAAGTAAGAAACGCTTGAGAAACTCAAAATTTTCGCAGTTCTGATGCTCGAAACGAATAACTAGAACGGCATAGGGGAAAAGTACGCATACCGTTGTAATCGGGCGAGTTTCTACTATCAGATGCAACAGAAATTTTGTGGATTGATCAATCCGTTCGCGAGATATGGCAGTTTGGAGGTAAGAAACGCTTGAGAAACTCAAAATTTTCACAGTTCTGATGCTCGACACGAATAACTAGAACGGCCTAGGGGAAAAGTGCGCATACCGTTGTAATCGGGCGAGTTTCTACTATCAGATGCAACAAAAAATTTTGTGGATTGATCAATCCGTTCGCGAGATTTGGCAGTTTGGAGGTAAGAAACGCTTGAGAAACTCAAAATTTTCACAGTTCTGATGCTCGAAACGAATAACTACAACGGCCTAGGGGAAAACTACACCCACCGTTGTAATCGGGCGAGTTTCTACTTTCAGACGCAACAGAAATTTTGCGGATAGGTCAATCCGTTCGCGAGATATGGCAGTTTGGAGGTAAGAAGCGCTTGAGAAACTCAAAATTTTCGCAGTTCTGATGCTCGAAACGAATAACAACAACGGCCTAGGGGAAAACTACACCCACCGTTGTAATCGGGCGAGTTTCTACTTTCAGACGCAACAGAAATTTTGCGGATAGGTCAATCCGTTCGCGAGATATGGCAGTTTGGAGGTAAGAAACGCTTGAGAAACTCAAAATTTTCGCAGTTCTGATGCTCGAAACGAGTAACTAGAACGGCATAGGGGAAGAGTAAGCATACCGTTGTAATCGGGCGAGTTTCTACTTTCAGATGCAACAGAAATTTTGCGGATTGGTCAATCCGTTCGCGAGATATGGCAGTTTGGATGTAAGAAACGCTTGAGAAACTCAAAATTTTCGCAGTTCTGATGCTCGACACGAATAACTAGAACGGCCTAGGGGTAAAGTGCGCATACCGTTGTAATCGGGCGAGTTTCTACTTTCAGATGCAACAGAAATTTTGCGGATTGATCAATCCGTTCGCGAGGTATGGCAGTTTGGATATAAGAAACGCTTGGGAAACTCAACATTTGCGCAGTTCTGATGCTCGAAACGAAATAACTAGAACGGCCTAGGGGAAAAGTACGCATACCGTTGTAATCGGGCGAGATTCTACTTGCACATGCAACAGAAATTTTGCGGATTGGTCGATCCGTTCGCGAGATATGGCAGTTTGGAAATAAGAAACGCTTGAGAAACTCAAAATTTTCGCAGTTCTGATGCTCGAAACGAATAACTAGAACCGCCTAGGGGAAAAGTACGCATACCGTTGTAATCGGGCGAGTTTCTACTATCAGATGCAACAAAAAATTTTGTGGATTGATCAATCCGTTCGCGAGATATGGCAGTTTGGAGGTAAGAAACGCTTGAGAAACTCAAAATTTTCACAGTTCTGATGCTCGAAACGAATAACTACAACGGCCTAGGGGAAAACTACACCCACCGTTGTAATCGGGCGAGTTTTTACTTTCAGACGCAACAGAAATTTTGCGGATAGGTCAATCCGTTCGCGAGATATGGCAGTTTGGAGGTAAGAAACGCTTGAGAAACTCAAAATTTTCGCAGTTCTGATGCTCGAAATGAATAACTGGAACGGCCTAGGGGAAAAGTGCGCATACCGTTGTAATCGGGCGAGTTTCTACTTTCAGATGCCGCAGAAATTTTGCGGATTGATCAATCCGTTCGCGAGATATGGCAGTTTGGAAATAAGAAACGCTTGAGAAACTCAAAATTTTCGCAGTTCTGATGCTCGAAACGAGTAACTAGAACGGCATAGGGGAAAAGTAAGCATACCGTTGTAATCGGGCGAGTTTCTACTTTCAGATGCAACAGAAATTTTGCGGATTGGTCAATCCGTTCGCGAGATATGGCAGTTTGGATGTAAGAAACGCTTGAGAAACTCAAAATTTTCGCAGTTCTGATGCTCGACACGAATAACTAGAACGGCCTAGGGGAAAAGTGCGCATACCGTTGTAATCGGGCGAGTTTCTACTTTCAGATGCAACAGAAATTTTGCGGATTGATCAATCCGTTCGCGAGGTATGGCAGTTTGGATATAAGAAACTCTTGAGAAACTCAAAATTTGCGCAGTTCTGATGCTCGAAACGAAATAACTAGAACGGCCTAGGGGAAAAGTACGCATACCGTTGTAATCGGGCGAGATTCTACTTGCACATGCAACAGAAATTTTGCGGATTGGTCGATCCGTTCGCGAGATATGGCAGTTTGGAGACAAGAAACGCTTGAGAAACTCAAAATTTTCGCAGTTCTGATGCTCGAAACGAGTAACTAGAACGGCATAGGGGAAGGGTACGCATACCGTTGTAATCGGGTGAGTTTCTACTTTCAGATGCAACAGAAATTTTGCGGATTAGTCAATCCGTTCGCGAGATATGGCAGTTTGGAGGTAAGGAACGCTTGAGAAACGCAAAATTTTCGCAGTTCTGATGCTCGACACGAATAACTAGAACGGCCTAGGGGAAAAGTGCGCACACCGTTGTAATCGGGCGAGTTTCTACTTTCAGACGCAACAGAAATTTTGCGGATTGGTCAATCCGTTCGCGAGATATGGCAGTTTGTAGGTAAGAAACGCTTGAGAAACTCAAAATTTGCGCATCTCTGATGCTCGACACGAATAACTAGAACGGCCTAGGGGAAAAGTGCGCATACCGTTGTAATCGGGCGAGTTTCTACTTTCAGATGCAACAGAAATTTTTGCGGATTGATCAATCCGTTCGCGAGATATGGCAGTTTGGATATAAGAAACGCTTGAGAAACTCAAAATTTGCGCAGTTCTGATGCTCGAAACGAAATAACTAGAACGGCCTAGGGGAAAAGTACGCATACCGTTGTAATCGGGCGAGATTCTACTTGCACATGCAACAGAAATTTTGCGGATTGGTCGATCCGTTCGCGAGATATGGCAGTTTGGAAATAAGAAACGCTTGATAAACTCAAAATTTTCGCAGTTCTGATGCTCGAAACGAGTAACTAGAACGGCATAGGGGAAAAGTACGCATACCGTTGTAATCGGGCGAGTTTCTACTTTCAGATGCAACAGAAATTTTGCGGATTGATCAATCCGTTCGCGAGATATGGCAGTTTGGAGGTAAGAAACGCTTGAGAAACTCAAAATTTTCGCAGTTCTGATGCTCGAAACGAATAACTAGAACGGCCTAGGGGAAAAGTACGCATACCGTTGTAATCGGGCGAGTTTCTACTTGCACATGCAACAGAAATTTTGCGGATTGGTCGATCCGTTCGCGAGATATGGCAGTTTGGAAGTAAGAAACGCTTGAGAAACTCAAAATTTTCGCTGTTCTGATGCTCGAAACGAATAACTAGAACGGCCTAGGGGAAAGTACGCATACCGTTGCAATCGGACTAGTTTCTACTTGCAGATGCAACAGAAATTTTGCGGATTGGTCGATCCGTTCGCGAGATATGGCAGTTTGGATGTAAGAAACGCTTGAGAAACTCAAAATTTTCGCAGTTCTGATGCTCGAAACGAGTAACTAGAACGGCATAGGGGAAAAGTACGCATACCGTTGTAATCGGGCGAGTTTCTACTTTCAGATGCAACAGAAATTTTGCGGATTGATCAATCCGTTCGCGAGATATGGCCGTTTGGATGTAAGAAACGCTTGAGAAACTCAAAATTTTCGCAGTTCTGATGCTCGAAACGAGTAACTAGAACGGCATAGGGGAAGAGTACGCATACCGTTGTAATCGGGTGAGTTTCTACTTTCAGATGCAACAGAAATTTTGCGGATTGGTCAATCCGTTCGCGAGATATGGCAGTTTGGAGGTAAGGAACGCTTGAGAAACGCAAAATTTTCGCAGTTCTGATGCTCGACACGAATAACTAGAACGGCCTAGGGGAAAAGTGCGCACACCGTTGTAATCGGGCGAGTTTCTACTTTCAGATGCAACAGAAATTTTGCGGATTGATCAATCCGTTCGCGAGATATGGCAGTTTGGATATAAGAAACGCTTGAGAAACTCAAAATTTTCGCAGTTCTGATGCTCGAAACGAGTTACTAGAACGGACTAGGGGAATAGTACGCACACCGTTGTAATCGGGCGAGTTTCTACTTTCAGACGCAACAGAAATTTTGCGGATTGGTCAATCCGTTCGCGAGATATGGCAGTTTGTAGGTAAGAAACGCTTGAGAAACTCAAAATTTGCGCATCTCTGATGCTCGACACGAATAACTAGAACGGCCTAGGGGAAAAGTGCGCATACCGTTGTAATCGGGCGAGTTTCTACTTTCAGATGCAACAGAAATTTTGCGGATCGGTCAATCCGTTCGCGAGATATGGCAGTTTGGATGTAAGAAACGCTTGAGAAACTCAAAATTTTCGCTGTTCTGATGCTCGAAACGAATAACTAGAACGGCCTAGGGGAAAGTACGCATACCGTTGCAATCGGACTAGTTTCTACTTGCAGATGCAACAGAAATTTTGCGTATTGGTCGATCCGTTCGCGAGATATGGCAGTTTGGATGTAAGAAACGCTTGAGAAACTCAAAATTTTCGCAGTTCTGATGCTCGAAACGAGTAACTAGAACGGCATAGGGGAAAAGTACGCATACCGTTGTAATCGGGCGAGTTTCTACTTTCAGATGCAACAGAAATTTTGCGGATTGATCAATCCGTTCGCGAGATATGGCAGTTTGGAGGTAAGAAACGCTTGAGAAACTCAAAATTTTCGCAGTTCTGATGCTCGAAACGAATAACTAGAACGGCCTAGGGGAAAAGTACGCATACCGTTGTAATCGGGCGAGTTTCTACTTGCACATGCAACAGAAATTTTGCGGATTGGTCGATCCGTTCGCGAGATATGGCAGTTTGGAAGTAAGAAACGCTTGAGAAACTCAAAATTTTCGCTGTTCTGATGCTCGAAACGAATAACTAGAACGGCCTAGGGGGAAAGTACGCATACCGTTGCAATCGGACTAGTTTCTACTTGCAGATGCAACAGAAATTTTGCGGATTGGTCGATCCGTTCGCGAGATATGGCAGTTTGGATATAAGAAACGCTTGAGAAACTCAAAATTTTCGCAGTTCTGATGCTCGAAACGAGTAACTAGAACGGCATAGGGGAAGAGTACGCATACCGTTGTAATCGGCTGAGTTTCTACTTTCAGATGCAACAGAAATTTTGCGGATTGGTCAATCCGTTCGCGAGATATGGCAGTTTGGAGGTAAGGAACGCTTGAGAAACGCAAAATTTTCGCAGTTCTGATGCTCGACACGGATAACTAGAACGGCCTAGGGGAAAAGTGCGCACACCGTTGTAATCGGGCGAGTTTCTACTTTCAGATGCAACAGAAATTTTGCGGATTGATCAATCCGTTCGCGAGATATGGCAGTTTGGATATAAGAAACGCTTGAGAAACTCAAAATTTTCGCAGTTCTGATGCTCGAAACGAGTTACTAGAACGGACTAGGGGAATAGTACGCACACCGTTGTAATCGGTCGAGTTTCTACTTTCAGACGCAACAGAAATTTTGCGGATTGGTCAATCCGTTCGCGAGATATGGCAGTTTGTAGGTAAGAAACGCTTGAGAAACTCAAAATTTGCGCATCTCTGATGCTCGACACGAATAACTAGAACGGCCTAGGGGAAAAGTGCGCATACCGTTGTAATCGGGCGAGTTTCTACTTGCACATGCAACAGAAATTTTGCGGATTGGTCGATCCGTTCGCGAGATATGGCAGTTTGGAAGTAAGAAACGCTTGAGAAACTCAAAATTTTCGCTGTTCTGATGCTCGAAACGAATAACTAGAACGGCCTAGGGGGAAAGTACGCATACCGTTGCAATCGGACTAGTTTCTACTTGCAGATGCAACAGAAATTTTGCGGATTGGTCGATCCGTTCGCGAGATATGGCAGTTTGGATATAAGAAACGCTTGAGAAACTCAAAATTTTCGCAGTTCTGATGCTCGAAACGAGTAACTAGAACGGCATAGGGGAAGAGTACGCATACCGTTGTAATCGGCTGAGTTTCTACTTTCAGATGCAACAGAAATTTTGCGGATTGGTCAATCCGTTCGCGAGATATGGCAGTTTGGAGGTAAGGAACGCTTGAGAAACGCAAAATTTTCGCAGTTCTGATGCTCGACACGGATAACTAGAACGGCCTAGGGGAAAAGTGCGCACACCGTTGTAATCGGGCGAGTTTCTACTTTCAGATGCAACAGAAATTTTGCGGATTGATCAATCCGTTCGCGAGATATGGCAGTTTGGATATAAGAAACGCTTGAGAAACTCAAAATTTTCGCAGTTCTGATGCTCGAAACGAGTTACTAGAACGGACTAGGGGAATAGTACGCACACCGTTGTAATCGGTCGAGTTTCTACTTTCAGACGCAACAGAAATTTTGCGGATTAGTCGATCCGTTCGCGAGATATGGCAGTTTGGAAGTAAGAAACGCTTGAGAAACTCAAAATTTTCGCAGTTCTGATGCTCGAAACGAATAACTAGAACGGCATAGGGGAAAAGTACGCATACCGTTGTAATCGGGCGAGTTTCTACTATCAGATGCAACAGAAATTTTGTGGATTGATCAATCCGTTCGCGAGATATGGCAGTTTGGAGGTAAGAAACGCTTGAGAAACTCAAAATTTTCACAGTTCTGATGCTCGACACGAATAACTAGAACGGCCTAGGGGAAAAGTGCGCATACCGTTGTAATCGGGCGAGTTTCTACTATCAGATGCAACAAAAAATTTTGTGGATTGATCAATCCGTTCGCGAGATATGGCAGTTTGGAGGTAAGAAACGCTTGAGAAACTCAAAATTTTCACAGTTCTGATGCTCGAAACGAATAACTACAACGGCCTAGGGGAAAACTACACCCACCGTTGTAATCGGGCGAGTTTCTACTTTCAGACGCAACAGAAATTTTGCGGATAGGTCAATCCGTTCGCGAGATATGGCAGTTTGGAGGTAAGAAGCGCTTGAGAAACTCAAAATTTTCGCAGTTCTGATGCTCGAAACGAATAACAACAACGGCCTAGGGGAAAACTACACCCACCGTTGTAATCGGGCGAGTTTCTACTTTCAGACGCAACAGAAATTTTGCGGATAGGTCAATCCGTTCGCGAGATATGGCAGTTTGGAGGTAAGAAACGCTTGAGAAACTCAAAATTTTCGCAGTTCTGATGCTCGAAATGAATAACTGGAACGGCCTAGGGGAAAAGTGCGCATACCGTTGTAATCGGGCGAGTTTCTACTTTCAGATGCCGCAGAAATTTTGCGGATTGATCAATCCGTTCGCGAGATATGGCAGTATGGAAATAAGAAACGCTTGAGAAACTCAAAATTTTCGCAGTTCTGATGCTCGAAACGAATAACTAGAACGGCCTAGGGGGAAAGTACGCATACCGTTGCAATCGGACTAGTTTCTACTTGCAGATGCAACAGAAATTTTGCGGATTGGTCGATCCGTTCGCGAGATATGGCAGTTTGGATATAAGAAACGCTTGAGAAACTCAAAATTTTCGCAGTTCTGATGCTCGAAACGAGTAACTAGAACGGCATAGGGGAAGAGTACGCATACCGTTGTAATCGGGTGAGTTTCTACTTTCAGATGCAACAGAAATTTTGCGGATTGGTCAATCCGTTCGCGAGATATGGCAGTTTGGAGGTAAGGAACGCTTGAGAAACGCAAAATTTTCGCAGTTCTGATGCTCGACACGGATAACTAGAACGGCCTAGGGGAAAAGTGCGCACACCGTTGTAATCGGGCGAGTTTCTACTTTCAGATGCAACAGAAATTTTGCGGATTGATCAATCCGTTCGCGAGATATGGCAGTTTGGATATAAGAAACGCTTGAGAAACTCAAAATTTTCGCAGTTCTGATGCTCGAAACGAGTTACTAGAACGGACTAGGGGAATAGTACGCACACCGTTGTAATCGGTCGAGTTTCTACTTTCAGACGCAACAGAAATTTTGCGGATTGGTCAATCCGTTCGCGAGATATGGCAGTTTGTAGGTAAGAAACGCTTGAGAAACTCAAAATTTGCGCATCTCTGATGCTCGACACGAATAACTAGAACGGCCTAGGGGAAAAGTGCGCATACCGTTGTAATCGGGCGAGTTTCTACTTGCACATGCAACAGAAATTTTGCGGATTGGTCGATCCGTTCGCGAGATATGGCAGTTTGGAAGTAAGAAACGCTTGAGAAACTCAAAATTTTCGCTGTTCTGATGCTCGAAACGAATAACTAGAACGGCCTAGGGGGAAAGTACGCATACCGTTGCAATCGGACTAGTTTCTACTTGCAGATGCAACAGAAATTTTGCGGATTGGTCGATCCGTTCGCGAGATATGGCAGTTTGGATATAAGAAACGCTTGAGAAACTCAAAATTTTCGCAGTTCTGATGCTCGAAACGAGTAACTAGAACGGCATAGGGGAAGAGTACGCATACCGTTGTAATCGGCTGAGTTTCTACTTTCAGATGCCGCAGAAATTTTGCGGATTGATCAATCCGTTCGCGAGATATGGCAGTATGGAAATAAGAAACGCTTGAGAAACTCAAAATTTTCGCAGTTCTGATGCTCGAAACGAGTAACTAGAACGGCATAGGGGAAGAGTAAGCATACCGTTGTAATCGGGCGAGTTTCTACTTTCAGATGCAACAGAAATTTTGCGGATTGGTCAATCCGTTCGCGAGATATGGCAGTTTGGATGTAAGAAACGCTTGAGAAACTCAAAATTTTCGCAGTTCTGATGCTCGACACGAATAACTAGAACGGCCTAGGGGAAAAGTGCGCATACCGTTGTAATCGGGCGAGTTTCTACTTTCAGATGCAACAGAAATTTTGCGGATTGATCAATCCGTTCGCGAGGTATGGCAGTTTGGATATAAGAAACGCTTGGGAAACTCAACATTTGCGCAGTTCTGATGCTCGAAACGAAATAACTAGAACGGCCTAGGGGAAAAGTACGCATACCGTTGTAATCGGGCGAGATTCTACTTGCACATGCAACAGAAATTTTGCGGATTGGTCGATCCGTTCGCGAGATATGGCAGTTTGGAAATAAGAAACGCTTGAGAAACTCAAAATTTTCGCAGTTCTGATGCTCGAAACGAATAACTAGAACCGCCTAGGGGAAAAGTACGCATACCGTTGTAATCGGGCGAGTTTCTACTATCAGATGCAACAAAAAATTTTGTGGATTGATCAATCCGTTCGCGAGATATGGCAGTTTGGAGGTAAGAAACGCTTGAGAAACTCAAAATTTTCACAGTTCTGATGCTCGAAACGAATAACTACAACGGCCTAGGGGAAAACTACACCCACCGTTGTAATCGGGCGAGTTTTTACTTTCAGACGCAACAGAAATTTTGCGGATAGGTCAATCCGTTCGCGAGATATGGCAGTTTGGAGGTAAGAAACGCTTGAGAAACTCAAAATTTTCGCAGTTCTGATGCTCGAAATGAATAACTGGAACGGCCTAGGGGAAAAGTGCGCATACCGTTGTAATCGGGCGAGTTTCTACTTTCAGATGCCGCAGAAATTTTGCGGATTGATCAATCCGTTCGCGAGATATGGCAGTTTGGAAATAAGAAACGCTTGAGAAACTCAAAATTTTCGCAGTTCTGATGCTCGAAACGAGTAACTAGAACGGCATAGGGGAAAAGTAAGCATACCGTTGTAATCGGGCGAGTTTCTACTTTCAGATGCAACAGAAATTTTGCGGATTGGTCAATCCGTTCGCGAGATATGGCAGTTTGGATGTAAGAAACGCTTGAGAAACTCAAAATTTTCGCAGTTCTGATGCTCGACACGAATAACTAGAACGGCCTAGGGGAAAAGTGCGCATACCGTTGTAATCGGGCGAGTTTCTACTTTCAGATGCAACAGAAATTTTGCGGATTGATCAATCCGTTCGCGAGGTATGGCAGTTTGGATATAAGAAACTCTTGAGAAACTCAAAATTTGCGCAGTTCTGATGCTCGAAACGAAATAACTAGAACGGCCTAGGGGAAAAGTACGCATACCGTTGTAATCGGGCGAGATTCTACTTGCACATGCAACAGAAATTTTGCGGATTGGTCGATCCGTTCGCGAGATATGGCAGTTTGGAGACAAGAAACGCTTGAGAAACTCAAAATTTTCGCAGTTCTGATGCTCGAAACGAGTAACTAGAACGGCATAGGGGAAGAGTACGCATACCGTTGTAATCGGGTGAGTTTCTACTTTCAGATGCAACAGAAATTTTGCGGATTGGTCAATCCGTTCGCGAGATATGGCAGTTTGGAGGTAAGGAACGCTTGAGAAACGCAAAATTTTCGCAGTTCTGATGCTCGACACGAATAACTAGAACGGCCTAGGGGAAAAGTGCGCACACCGTTGTAATCGGGCGAGTTTCTACTTTCAGACGCAACAGAAATTTTGCGGATTGGTCAATCCGTTCGCGAGATATGGCAGTTTGTAGGTAAGAAACGCTTGAGAAACTCAAAATTTGCGCATCTCTGATGCTCGACACGAATAACTAGAACGGCCTAGGGGAAAAGTGCGCATACCGTTGTAATCGGGCGAGTTTCTACTTTCAGATGCAACAGAAATTTTTGCGGATTGATCAATCCGTTCGCGAGATATGGCAGTTTGGATATAAGAAACGCTTGAGAAACTCAAAATTTGCGCAGTTCTGATGCTCGAAACGAAATAACTAGAACGGCCAAGGGGAAAAGTACGCATACCGTTGTAATCGGGCGAGATTCTACTTGCACATGCAACAGAAATTTTGCGGATTGGTCGATCCGTTCGCGAGATATGGCAGTTTGGAAATAAGAAACGCTTGATAAACTCAAAATTTTCGCAGTTCTGATGCTCGAAACGAGTAACTAGAACGGCATAGGGGAAAAGTACGCATACCGTTGTAATCGGGCGAGTTTCTACTTTCAGATGCAACAGAAATTTTGCGGATTGATCAATCCGTTCGCGAGATATGGCAGTTTGGAGGTAAGAAACGCTTGAGAAACTCAAAATTTTCGCAGTTCTGATGCTCGAAACGAATAACTAGAACGGCCTAGGGGAAAAGTACGCATACCGTTGTAATCGGGCGAGTTTCTACTTGCACATGCAACAGAAATTTTGCGGATTGGTCGATCCGTTCGCGAGATATGGCAGTTTGGAAGTAAGAAACGCTTGAGAAACTCAAAATTTTCGCTGTTCTGATGCTCGAAACGAATAACTAGAACGGCCTAGGGGAAGGTACGCATACCGTTGCAATCGGACTAGTTTCTACTTGCAGATGCAACAGAAATTTTGCGGATTGGTCGATCCGTTCGCGAGATATGGCAGTTTGGATGTAAGAAACGCTTGAGAAACTCAAAATTTTCGCAGTTCTGATGCTCGAAACGAGTAACTAGAACGGCATAGGGGAAAAGTACGCATACCGTTGTAATCGGGCGAGTTTCTACTTTCAGATGCAACAGAAATTTTGCGGATTGATCAATCCGTTCGCGAGATATGGCCGTTTGGATGTAAGAAACGCTTGAGAAACTCAAAATTTTCGCAGTTCTGATGCTCGAAACGAGTAACTAGAACGGCATAGGGGAAGAGTACGCATACCGTTGTAATCGGGTGAGTTTCTACTTTCAGATGCAACAGAAATTTTGCGGATTGGTCAATCCGTTCGCGAGATATGGCAGTTTGGAGGTAAGGAACGCTTGAGAAACGCAAAATTTTCGCAGTTCTGATGCTCGACACGAATAACTAGAACGGCCTAGGGGAAAAGTGCGCACACCGTTGTAATCGGGCGAGTTTCTACTTTCAGATGCAACAGAAATTTTGCGGATTGATCAATCCGTTCGCGAGATATGGCAGTTTGGATATAAGAAACGCTTGAGAAACTCAAAATTTTCGCAGTTCTGATGCTCGAAACGAGTTACTAGAACGGACTAGGGGAATAGTACGCACACCGTTGTAATCGGGCGAGTTTCTACTTTCAGACGCAACAGAAATTTTGCGGATTGGTCAATCCGTTCGCGAGATATGGCAGTTTGTAGGTAAGAAACGCTTGAGAAACTCAAAATTTGCGCATCTCTGATGCTCGACACGAATAACTAGAACGGCCTAGGGGAAAAGTGCGCATACCGTTGTAATCGGGCGAGTTTCTACTTTCAGATGCAACAGAAATTTTGCGGATCGGTCAATCCGTTCGCGAGATATGGCAGTTTGGATGTAAGAAACGCTTGAGAAACTCAAAATTTTCGCTGTTCTGATGCTCGAAACGAATAACTAGAACGGCCTAGGGGAAAGTACGCATACCGTTGCAATCGGACTAGTTTCTACTTGCAGATGCAACAGAAATTTTGCGTATTGGTCGATCCGTTCGCGAGATATGGCAGTTTGGATGTAAGAAACGCTTGAGAAACTCAAAATTTTCGCAGTTCTGATGCTCGAAACGAGTAACTAGAACGGCATAGGGGAAAAGTACGCATACCGTTGTAATCGGGCGAGTTTCTACTTTCAGATGCAACAGAAATTTTGCGGATTGATCAATCCGTTCGCGAGATATGGCAGTTTGGAGGTAAGAAACGCTTGAGAAACTCAAAATTTTCGCAGTTCTGATGCTCGAAACGAATAACTAGAACGGCCTAGGGGAAAAGTACGCATACCGTTGTAATCGGGCGAGTTTCTACTTGCACATGCAACAGAAATTTTGCGGATTGGTCGATCCGTTCGCGAGATATGGCAGTTTGGAAGTAAGAAACGCTTGAGAAACTCAAAATTTTCGCTGTTCTGATGCTCGAAACGAATAACTAGAACGGCCTAGGGGGAAAGTACGCATACCGTTGCAATCGGACTAGTTTCTACTTGCAGATGCAACAGAAATTTTGCGGATTGGTCGATCCGTTCGCGAGATATGGCAGTTTGGATATAAGAAACGCTTGAGAAACTCAAAATTTTCGCAGTTCTGATGCTCGAAACGAGTAACTAGAACGGCATAGGGGAAGAGTACGCATACCGTTGTAATCGGGTGAGTTTCTACTTTCAGATGCAACAGAAATTTTGCGGATTGGTCAATCCGTTCGCGAGATATGGCAGTTTGGAGGTAAGGAACGCTTGAGAAACGCAAAATTTTCGCAGTTCTGATGCTCGACACGGATAACTAGAACGGCCTAGGGGAAAAGTGCGCACACCGTTGTAATCGGGCGAGTTTCTACTTTCAGATGCAACAGAAATTTTGCGGATTGATCAATCCGTTCGCGAGATATGGCAGTTTGGATATAAGAAACGCTTGAGAAACTCAAAATTTTCGCAGTTCTGATGCTCGAAACGAGTTACTAGAACGGACTAGGGGAATAGTACGCACACCGTTGTAATCGGTCGAGTTTCTACTTTCAGACGCAACAGAAATTTTGCGGATTGGTCAATCCGTTCGCGAGATATGGCAGTTTGTAGGTAAGAAACGCTTGAGAAACTCAAAATTTGCGCATCTCTGATGCTCGACACGAATAACTAGAACGGCCTAGGGGAAAAGTGCGCATACCGTTGTAATCGGGCGAGTTTCTACTTTCAGATGCAACAGAAATTTTGCGGATTGATCAATCCGTTCGCGAGATATGGCAGTTTGGATATAAGAAACGCTTGAGAAACTCAAAATTTTCGCAGTTCTGATGCTCGAAACGAGTAACTAGAACGGCCTAGGGGAATAGTACGCACACCGTTGTAATCGGGCGAGTTTCTACTTTCAGACGCAACAGAAATTTTGCGCATTGGTCAATCCGTTCGCGAGATATTTCAGTTTGGAGGTAAGAAACGCTTGAGAAACTCAAAATTTGCGCAGTTCTGATGCTCGAAACGAATAACTAGAACGGCCTAGGGGAAAATTGCGCATACCGTTGTAATCGGGCGAGTTTCTACTTTCAGATGCAACAGAAATTTTGCGGACCGGTCAATCCGTTCGCGAGATATGGCAGTTTGGATGTAAGAAACGCTTGAGAAACTCAAAATTTTCGCTGTTCTGATGCTCGAAACGAATAACTAGAACGGCCTAGGGGAAAGTACGCATACCGTTGCAATCGGACTAGTTTCTACTTGCAGATGCAACAGAAATTTTGCGGATTGGTCGATCCGTTCGCGAGATATGGCAGTTTGGATGTAAGAAACGCTTGAGAAACTCAAAATTTTCGCAGTTCTGATGCTCGAAACGAGTAACTAGAACGGCATAGGGGAAAAGTACGCATACCGTTGTAATCGGGCGAGTTTCTACTTTCAGATGCAACAGAAATTTTGCGGATTGATCAATCCGTTCGCGAGATATGGCCGTTTGGATGTAAGAAACGCTTGAGAAACTCAAAATTTTCGCAGTTCTGATGCTCGAAACGAGTAACTAGAACGGCATAGGGGAAGAGTACGCATACCGTTGCAATCGGGTGAGTTTCTACTTTCAGATGCAACAGAAATTTTGCGGATTGGTCAATCCGTTCGCGAGATATGGCAGTTTGGAGGTAAGGAACGCTTGAGAAACGCAAAATTTTCGCAGTTCTGATGCTCGACACGAATAACTAGAACGGCCTAGGGGAAAAGTGCGCATACCGTTGTAATCGGGCGAGTTTCTACTTTCAGATGCAACAGAAATTTTGCGGATTGATCAATCCGTTCGCGAGATATGGCAGTTTGGATATAAGAAACGCTTGAGAAACACAAAATTTTCGCAGTTCTGATGCTCGAAACGAGTAACTAGAACGGCCTAGGGGAATAGTACGCACACCGTTGTAATCGGGCGAGTTTCTACTTTCAGACGCAACAGAAATTTTGCGGATTGGTCAATCCGTTCGCGAGATATTTCAGTTTGGAGGTAAGAAACGCTTGAGAAACTCAAAATTTGCGCAGTTCTGATGCTCGAAACGAATAACTAGAACGGCCTAGGGGAAAAGTACGCATACCGTTCTAATCGGGCGAGTTTCTACTTGCACATGCAACAGAAATTTTGCGGATTGGTCGATCCGTTCGCGAGATATGGCAGTTTGGATGTAAGAAACGCTTGAGAAACTCAAAATTTTCGCAGTTCTGATGCTCGAAATGAATAACTGGAACGGCCTAGGGGAAAAGTGCGCATACCGTTGTAATCGGGCGAGTTTCTGCTTTCAGGTGCCGCAGAAATTTTGCGGATTGATCAATCAGTTCGCGTGATATGGCAGTTTGGAAATAAGAAACGCTTGAGAAACTCAAAATTTTCGCAGTTCTGATGCTCGAAACGAGTAACTAGAACGGCATAGGGGAAAAGCACGCATACCGTTGTAATCGGGCGAGTTTCTACTTTCAGATGCAACAGAAATTTTGCGGATTGGTCAATCCGTTCGCGAGATATCGCAGTTTGGATGTAAGAAACGCTTGAGAAACTCAAAATTTTCGCAGTTCTGATGCTCGAAACGAGTAACTAGAACGGCCTAGGGGAATAGTACGCACACCGTTGTAATCGGGCGAGTTTCTACTTTCAGACGCAACAGAAATTTTGCGCATTGGTCAATCCGTTCGCGAGATATTTCAGTTTGGAGGTAAGAAACGCTTGAGAAACTCAAAATTTTCGCAGTTCTGATGCTCGAAACGAGTAACTAGAACGGCCTAGGGGAATAGTACGCACACCGTTGTAATCGGGCGAGTTTCTACTTTCAGACGCAACAGAAATTTTGCGGATTGGTCGATCCGTTCGCGAGATATGGCAGTTTGGATATAAGAAACGCTTGAGAAACTCAAAATTTTCGCAGTTCTGATGCTCGAAACGAGTAACTAGAACGGCATAGGGGAAGAGTACGCATACCGTTGTAATCGGGTGAGTTTCTACTTTCAGATGCAACAGAAATTTTGCGGATTGGTCAATCCGTTCGCGAGATATGGCAGTTTGGAGGTAAGGAACGCTTGAGAAACGCAAAATTTTCGCAGTTCTGATGCTCGACACGGATAACTAGAACGGCCTAGGGGAAAAGTGCGCACACCGTTGTAATCGGGCGAGTTTCTACTTTCAGATGCAACAGAAATTTTGCGGATTGATCAATCCGTTCGCGAGATATGGCAGTTTGGATATAAGAAACGCTTGAGAAACTCAAAATTTTCGCAGTTCTGATGCTCGAAACGAGTTACTAGAACGGACTAGGGGAATAGTACGCACACCGTTGTAATCGGTCGAGTTTCTACTTTCAGACGCAACAGAAATTTTGCGGATTGGTCAATCCGTTCGCGAGATATGGCAGTTTGTAGGTAAGAAACGCTTGAGAAACTCAAAATTTGCGCATCTCTGATGCTCGACACGAATAACTAGAACGGCCTAGGGGAAAAGTGCGCATACCGTTGTAATCGGGCGAGTTTCTACTTTCAGATGCAACAGAAATTTTGCGGATTGATCAATCCGTTCGCGAGATATGGCAGTTTGGATATAAGAAACGCTTGAGAAACTCAAAATTTTCGCAGTTCTGATGCTCGAAACGAGTAACTAGAACGGCCTAGGGGAATAGTACGCACACCGTTGTAATCGGGCGAGTTTCTACTTTCAGACGCAACAGAAATTTTGCGCATTGGTCAATCCGTTCGCGAGATATTTCAGTTTGGAGGTAAGAAACGCTTGAGAAACTCAAAATTTGCGCAGTTCTGATGCTCGAAACGAATAACTAGAACGGCCTAGGGGAAAATTGCGCATACCGTTGTAATCGGGCGAGTTTCTACTTTCAGATGCAACAGAAATTTTGCGGACCGGTCAATCCGTTCGCGAGATATGGCAGTTTGGATGTAAGAAACGCTTGAGAAACTCAAAATTTTCGCTGTTCTGATGCTCGAAACGAATAACTAGAACGGCCTAGGGGAAAGTACGCATACCGTTGCAATCGGACTAGTTTCTACTTGCAGATGCAACAGAAATTTTGCGGATTGGTCGATCCGTTCGCGAGATATGGCAGTTTGGATGTAAGAAACGCTTGAGAAACTCAAAATTTTCGCAGTTCTGATGCTCGAAACGAGTAACTAGAACGGCATAGGGGAAAAGTACGCATACCGTTGTAATCGGGCGAGTTTCTACTTTCAGATGCAACAGAAATTTTGCGGATTGATCAATCCGTTCGCGAGATATGGCCGTTTGGATGTAAGAAACGCTTGAGAAACTCAAAATTTTCGCAGTTCTGATGCTCGAAACGAGTAACTAGAACGGCATAGGGGAAGAGTACGCATACCGTTGCAATCGGGTGAGTTTCTACTTTCAGATGCAACAGAAATTTTGCGGATTGGTCAATCCGTTCGCGAGATATGGCAGTTTGGAGGTAAGGAACGCTTGAGAAACGCAAAATTTTCGCAGTTCTGATGCTCGACACGAATAACTAGAACGGCCTAGGGGAAAAGTGCGCATACCGTTGTAATCGGGCGAGTTTCTACTTTCAGATGCAACAGAAATTTTGCGGATTGATCAATCCGTTCGCGAGATATGGCAGTTTGGATATAAGAAACGCTTGAGAAACACAAAATTTTCGCAGTTCTGATGCTCGAAACGAGTAACTAGAACGGCCTAGGGGAATAGTACGCACACCGTTGTAATCGGGCGAGTTTCTACTTTCAGACGCAACAGAAATTTTGCGGATTGGTCAATCCGTTCGCGAGATATTTCAGTTTGGAGGTAAGAAACGCTTGAGAAACTCAAAATTTGCGCAGTTCTGATGCTCGAAACGAATAACTAGAACGGCCTAGGGGAAAAGTACGCATACCGTTCTAATCGGGCGAGTTTCTACTTGCACATGCAACAGAAATTTTGCGGATTGGTCGATCCGTTCGCGAGATATGGCAGTTTGGATGTAAGAAACGCTTGAGAAACTCAAAATTTTCGCAGTTCTGATGCTCGAAATGAATAACTGGAACGGCCTAGGGGAAAAGTGCGCATACCGTTGTAATCGGGCGAGTTTCTGCTTTCAGGTGCCGCAGAAATTTTGCGGATTGATCAATCAGTTCGCGTGATATGGCAGTTTGGAAATAAGAAACGCTTGAGAAACTCAAAATTTTCGCAGTTCTGATGCTCGAAACGAGTAACTAGAACGGCATAGGGGAAAAGCACGCATACCGTTGTAATCGGGCGAGTTTCTACTTTCAGATGCAACAGAAATTTTGCGGATTGGTCAATCCGTTCGCGAGATATCGCAGTTTGGATGTAAGAAACGCTTGAGAAACTCAAAATTTTCGCAGTTCTGATGCTCGAAACGAGTAACTAGAACGGCCTAGGGGAATAGTACGCACACCGTTGTAATCGGGCGAGTTTCTACTTTCAGACGCAACAGAAATTTTGCGCATTGGTCAATCCGTTCGCGAGATATTTCAGTTTGGAGGTAAGAAACGCTTGAGAAACTCAAAATTTGCGCAGTTCTGATGCTCGAAACGAATAACTAGAACGGCCTAGGGGAAAATTGCGCATACCGTTGTAATCGGGCGAGTTTCTACTTTCAGATGCAACAGAAATTTTGCGGACCGGTCAATCCGTTCGCGAGATATGGCAGTTTGGATGTAAGAAACGCTTGAGAAACTCAAAATTTTCGCTGTTCTGATGCTCGAAACGAATAACTAGAACGGCCTAGGGGAAAGTACGCATACCGTTGCAATCGGACTAGTTTCTACTTGCAGATGCAACAGAAATTTTGCGGATTGGTCGATCCGTTCGCGAGATATGGCAGTTTGGATGTAAGAAACGCTTGAGAAACTCAAAATTTTCGCAGTTCTGATGCTCGAAACGAGTAACTAGAACGGCATAGGGGAAAAGTACGCATACCGTTGTAATCGGGCGAGTTTCTACTTTCAGATGCAACAGAAATTTTGCGGATTGATCAATCCGTTCGCGAGATATGGCCGTTTGGATGTAAGAAACGCTTGAGAAACTCAAAATTTTCGCAGTTCTGATGCTCGAAACGAGTAACTAGAACGGCATAGGGGAAGAGTACGCATACCGTTGCAATCGGGTGAGTTTCTACTTTCAGATGCAACAGAAATTTTGCGGATTGGTCAATCCGTTCGCGAGATATGGCAGTTTGGAGGTAAGGAACGCTTGAGAAACGCAAAATTTTCGCAGTTCTGATGCTCGACACGAATAACTAGAACGGCCTAGGGGAAGAGTGCGCACACCGTTGTAATCGGGCGAGTTTCTACTTTCAGATGCAACAGAAATTTTGCGGATTGATCAATCCGTTCGCGAGATATGGCAGTTTGGATATAAGAAACGCTTGAGAAACTCAAAATTTTCGCAGTTCTGATGCTCGAAACGAGTTACTAGAACGGACTAGGGGAATAGTACGCACACCGTTGTAATCGGGCGAGTTTCTACTTTCAGACGCAACAGAAATTTTGCGGATTGGTCTATCCGTTCGCGAGATATGGCAGTTTGTAGGTAAGAAATGCTTGAGAAACTCAAAATTTGCGCATCTCTGATGCTCGACACGAATAACTAGAACGGCCTAGGGGAAAAGTGCGCATACCGTTGTAATCGGGCGAGTTTCTACTTTCAGATGCAACAGAAATTTTGCGGATTGATCAATCCGTTCGCGAGATGTGGCAGTTTGGATATAAGAAACGCTTGAGAAACTCAAAATTTTCGCAGTTCTGATGCTCGAAACGAGTAACTAGAACGGCCTAGGGGAATAGTACGCACACCGTTGTAATCGGGCGAGTTTCTACTTTCAGACGCAACAGAAATTTTGCGCATTGGTCAATCCGTTCGCGAGATATTTCAGTTTGGAGGTAAGAAACGCTTGAGAAACTCAAAATTTGCGCAGTTCTGATGCTCGAAACGAATAACTAGAACGGCCTAGGGGAAAATTGCGCATACCGTTGTAATCGGGCGAGTTTCTACTTGCAGATGCAACAGAAATTTTGCGGATCGGTCAATCCGTTCGCGAGATATGGCAGTTTGGATGTAAGAAACGCTTGAGGAACTCAAAATTTTCGCAGTTCTGATGCTCGAAACGAATAACCTGAACGGCATAGGGGAAAAGTACGCATACCGTTGTAATCGGGCGAGTTTCTACTTTCAGACGCAACAGAAATTTTGCGGATAGGTCAATCCGTTCGCGAGATATGGCAGTTTGGAAATAAGAAACGCTTGAGAAACTCAAAATTTTCGCAGTTCTGATGCTCGAAACGAGTAACTAGAACGGCATAGGGGAAAAGTACGCATACAGTTGTAATCGGGCGAGTTTCTACTTTCAGATGCAACAGAAATTTTGCGGATAGGTCAATCCGTTCGCGAGATATGGCAGTTTGGAGGTAAGAAACGCTTGAGAAACTCAAAATTTTCGCAGTTCTGATGCTCGAAACGAGTAACTAGAACGGCATAGGGGAAAAGTACGCATACCGTTGTAATCGGGCGAGTTTCTACTTTCAGATGCAACAGAAATTTTGCGGATTGATCAATCCGTTCGCGAGATATGGCAGTTTGGAGGTAAGAAACGCTTGAGAAACTCAAAATTTTCGCATTTCTGATGCTCGAAACGAATAACTAGAACGGCCTAGGGGAAAAGTGCGCATACCGTTGTAATAGGGCGAGTTTCTACTTTCAGACGCAACAGAAATTTTGCGGATTGGTCAATCCGTTCGCGAGATATGGCAGTTTGGAGGTAAGAAACGCTTGAGAAACTCAAAATTTTCGCAGTTCTGATGCTCGAAACGAGTAACTAGAACGGCCTAGCGGAATAGTACGCACACCGTTGTAATCGGGCGAGTTTCTACTTTCAGACGCAACAGAAATTTTGCGGATTGGTCAATCCGTTCGCGAGATATGGCAGTTTGGAGGTAAGAAACGCTTGATAAACTCAAAATTTTCGCAGTTCTGATGCTCGAAACGAGTAACTAGAACGGCATAGGGGAAAAGTACGCATACCGTTGTAATCGGGCGAGTTTCTACTTTCAGATGCAACAGAAATTTTGCGGATTGATCAATCCGTTCGCGAGATATGGCAGTTTGGAGGTAAGAAACGCTTGAGAAACTCAAAATTTGCGCAGTTCTGATGCTCGAAACGAAATAACTAGAACGGCCTAGGGGAAAAGTACGCATACCGTTGTAATCGGGCGAGATTCTACTTGCACATGCAACAGAAATTTTGCGGATTGGTCGATCCGTTCGCGAGATATGGCAGTTTGGAAATAAGAAACGCTTGACAAACTCAAAATTTTCGCAGTTCTGATGCTCGAAACGAGTAACTAGAACGGCATAGGGGAAAAGTACGCATACCGTTGTAATCGGGCGAGTTTCTACTTTCAGATGCAACAGAAATTTTGCGGATTGATCAATCCGTTCGCGAGATATGGCAGTTTGGAGGTAAGAAACGCTTGAGAAACTCAAAATTTTCGCAGTTCTGATGCTCGAAACGAATAACTAGAACGGCCTAGGGGAAAAGTACGCATACCGTTGTAATCGGGCGAGTTTCTACTTGCACATGCAACAGAAATTTTGCGGATTGGTCGATCCGTTCGCGAGATATGGCAGTTTGGAAGTAAGAAACGCTTGAGAAACTCAAAATTTTCGCTGTTCTGATGCTCGAAACGAATAACTAGAACGGCCTAGGGGGAAAGTACGCATACCGTTGCAATCGGACTAGTTTCTACTTGCAGATGCAACAGAAATTTTGCGGATTGGTCGATCCGTTCGCGAGATATGGCAGTTTGGATATAAGAAACGCTTGAGAAACTCAAAATTTTCGCAGTTCTGATGCTCGAAACGAGTAACTAGAACGGCATAGGGGAAGAGTACGCATACCGTTGTAATCGGGTGAGTTTCTACTTTCAGATGCAACAGAAATTTTGCGGATTGGTCAATCCGTTCGCGAGATATGGCAGTTTGGAGGTAAGGAACGCTTGAGAAACGCAAAATTTTCGCAGTTCTGATGCTCGACACGGATAACTAGAACGGCCTAGGGGAAAAGTGCGCACACCGTTGTAATCGGGCGAGTTTCTACTTTCAGATGCAACAGAAATTTTGCGGATTGATCAATCCGTTCGCGAGATATGGCAGTTTGGATATAAGAAACGCTTGAGAAACTCAAAATTTTCGCAGTTCTGATGCTCGAAACGAGTAACTAGAACGGCCTAGGGGAATAGTACGCACACCGTTGTAATCGGGCGAGTTTCTACTTTCAGACGCGACAGAAATTTTGCGGATTGGTCAATCCGTTCGCGAGATATTTCAGTTTGGAGGTAAGAAACGCTTGAGAAACTCAAAATTTTCGCAGTTCTGATGCTCGAAACGAGTAACTAGAACGGCATAGGGGAAAAGTACGCATACCGTTGTAATCGGGCGAGTTTCTACTTTCAGATGCAACAGAAATTTTGCGGATTGATCAATCCGTTCGCGAGATATGGCAGTTTGGAGGTAAGAAACGCTTGAGAAACTCAAAATTTTCGCAGTTCTGATGCTCGAAACGAATAACTAGAACGGCCTAGGGGAAAAGTACGCATACCGTTGTAATCGGGCGAGTTTCTACTTGCACATGCAACAGAAATTTTGCGGATTGGTCGATCCGTTCGCGAGATATGGCAGTTTGGAAGTAAGAAACGCTTGAGAAACTCAAAATTTTCGCTGTTCTGATGCTCGAAACGAATAACTAGAACGGCCTAGGGGGATAGTACGCATACCGTTGCAATCGGACTAGTTTCTACTTGCAGATGCAACAGAAATTTTGCGGATTGGTCGATCCGTTCGCGAGATATGGCAGTTTGGATATAAGAAACGCTTGAGAAACTCAAAATTTTCGCAGTTCTGATGCTCGAAACGAGTAACTAGAACGGCATAGGGGAAGAGTACGCATACCGTTGTAATCGGGTGAGTTTCTACTTTCAGATGCAACAGAAATTTTGCGGATTGGTCAATCCGTTCGCGAGATATGGCAGTTTGGAGGTAAGGAACGCTTGAGAAACGCAAAATTTTCGCAGTTCTGATGCTCGACACGGATAACTAGAACGGCCTAGGGGAAAAGTGCGCACACCGTTGTAATCGGGCGAGTTTCTACTTTCAGATGCAACAGAAATTTTGCGGATTGATCAATCCGTTCGCGAGATATGGCAGTTTGGATATAAGAAACGCTTGAGAAACTCAAAATTTTCGCAGTTCTGATGCTCGAAACGAGTAACTAGAACGGCCTAGGGGAATAGTACGCACACCGTTGTAATCGGGCGAGTTTCTACTTTCAGACGCAACAGAAATTTTGCGGATTGGTCAATCCGTTCGCGAGATATTTCAGTTTGGAGGTAAGAAACGCTTGAGAAACTCAAAATTTGCGCAGTTCTGATGCTCGAAACGAATAACTAGAACGGCCTAGGGGAAAAGTACGCATACCGTTCTAATCGGGCGAGTTTCTACTTGCACATGCAACAGAAATTTTGCGGATTGGTCGATCCGTTCGCGAGATATGGCAGTTTGGATGTAAGAAACGCTTGAGAAACTCAAAATTTTCGCAGTTCTGATGCTCGAAATGAATAACTGGAACGGCCTAGGGGAAAAGTGCGCATACCGTTGTAATCGGGCGAGTTTCTGCTTTCAGGTGCCGCAGAAATTTTGCGGATTGATCAATCAGTTCGCGTGATATGGCAGTTTGGAAATAAGAAACGCTTGAGAAACTCAAAATTTTCGCAGTTCTGATGCTCGAAACGAGTAACTAGAACGGCATAGGGGAAAAGCACGCATACCGTTGTAATCGGGCGAGTTTCTACTTGCACATGCAACAGAAATTTTGCGGATTGGTCAATCCGTTCGCGAGATATGGCAGTTTGGAGGTAAGAAACGCTTGAGAAACGCAAAATTTTCGCAGTTCTGATGCTCGACACGGATAACTAGAACGGCCTAGGGGAAAAGTGCGCACACCGTTGTAATCGGGCGAGTTTCTACTTTCAGATGCAACAGAAATTTTGCGGATTGATCAATCCGTTCGCGAGATATGGCAGTTTGGATATAAGAAACGCTTGAGAAACTCAAAATTTTCGCAGTTCTGATGCTCGAAACGAGTTACTAGAACGGACTAGGGGAATAGTACGCACACCGTTGTAATCGGTCGAGTTTCTACTTTCAGACGCAACAGAAATTTTGCGGATTGGTCAATCCGTTCGCGAGATATGGCAGTTTGTAGGTAAGAAACGCTTGAGAAACTCAAAATTTGCGCATCTCTGATGCTCGACACGAATAACTAGAACGGCCTAGGGGAAAAGTGCGCATACCGTTGTAATCGGGCGAGTTTCTACTTTCAGATGCAACAGAAATTTTGCGGATTGATCAATCCGTTCGCGAGATATGGCAGTTTGGATATAAGAAACGCTTGAGAAACTCAAAATTTTCGCAGTTCTGATGCTCGAAACGAGTAACTAGAACGGCCTAGGGGAATAGTACGCACACCGTTGTAATCGGGCGAGTTTCTACTTTCAGACGCAACAGAAATTTTGCGGATTGGTCAATCCGTTCGCGAGATATTTCAGTTTGGAGGTAAGAAACGCTTGAGAAACTCAAAATTTGCGCAGTTCTGATGCTCGAAACGAATAACTAGAACGGCCTAGGGGAAAAGTACGCATACCGTTCTAATCGGGCGAGTTTCTACTTGCACATGCAACAGAAATTTTGCGGATTGGTCGATCCGTTCGCGAGATATGGCAGTTTGGATGTAAGAAACGCTTGAGAAACTCAAAATTTTCGCAGTTCTGATGCTCGAAATGAATAACTGGAACGGCCTAGGGGAAAAGTGCGCATACCGTTGTAATCGGGCGAGTTTCTGCTTTCAGGTGCCGCAGAAATTTTGCGGATTGATCAATCAGTTCGCGTGATATGGCAGTTTGGAAATAAGAAACGCTTGAGAAACTCAAAATTTTCGCAGTTCTGATGCTCGAAACGAGTAACTAGAACGGCATAGGGGAAAAGCACGCATACCGTTGTAATCGGGCGAGTTTCTACTTGCACATGCAACAGAAATTTTGCGGATTGGTCAATCCGTTCGCGAGATATGGCAGTTTGGAGGTAAGAAACGCTTGAGAAACGCAAAATTTTCGCAGTTCTGATGCTCGACACGGATAACTAGAACGGCCTAGGGGAAAAGTGCGCACACCGTTGTAATCGGGCGAGTTTCTACTTTCAGATGCAACAGAAATTTTGCGGATTGATCAATCCGTTCGCGAGATATGGCAGTTTGGAGGTAAGAAACGCTTGAGAAACTCAAAATTTGCGCAGTTCTGATGCTCGAAACGAATAACTGGAACGGCCTAGGGGAAAATTGCGCATACCGTTGTAATCGGGCGAGTTTCTACTTTCAGATGCAACAGAAATTTTGCGGATCGGTCAATCCGTTCGCGAGATATGGCAGTTTGGATGTAAGAAACGCTTGAGAAACTCAAAATTTTCGCTGTTCTGATGCTCGAAACGAATAACTAGAACGGCCTAGGGGAAAGTACGCATACCGTTGCAATCGGACTAGTTTCTACTTGCAGATGCAACAGAAATTTTGCGGATTGGTCGATCCGTTCGCGAGATATGGCAGTTTGGATGTAAGAAACGCTTGAGAAACTCAAAATTTTCGCAGTTCTGATGCTCGAAACGAGTAACTAGAACGGCATAGGGGAAAAGTACGCATACCGTTGTAATCGGGCGAGTTTCTACTTTCAGATGCAACAGAAATTTTGCGGATTGATCAATCCGTTCGCGAGATATGGCCGTTTGGATGTAAGAAACGCTTGAGAAACTCAAAATTTTCGCAGTTCTCATGCTCGAAACGAGTAACTAGAACGGCATAGGGGAAGAGTACGCATACCGTTGTAATCGGGTGAGTTTCTACTTTCAGATGCAACAGAAATTTTGCGGATTGGTCAATCCGTTCGCGAGATATCGCAGTTTGGATGTAAGAAACGCTTGAGAAACTCAAAATTTTCGCAGTTCTGATGCTCGAAACGAGTTACTAGAACGGACTAGGGAAATAGTACGCACACCGTTGTAATCGGGCGAGTTTCTACTTTCAGACGCAACAGAAATTTTGCGGATTGGTCTATCCGTTCGCGAGATATGGCAGTTTGTATGTAAGAAACGCTTGAGAAACTCAAAATTTGCGCATCTCTGATGCTCGACACGAATAACTAGAACGGCCGAGGGGAAAAGTGCGCATACCGTTGTAATCGGGCGAGTTTCTACTTTCAGATGCAACAGAAATTTTGCGGATTGATCAATCCGTTCGCGAGATGTGGCAGTTTGGATATAAGAAACGCTTGAGAAACTCAAAATTTTCGCAGTTCTGATGCTCGAAACGAGTAACTAGAACGGCCTAGGGGAATAGTACGCACACCGTTGTAATCGGGCGAGTTTCTACTTTCAGACGCAACAGAAATTTTGCGCATTGGTCAATCCGTTCGCGAGATATTTCAGTTTGGAGGTAAGAAACGCTTGAGAAACTCAAAATTTGCGCAGTTCTGATGCTCGAAACGAATAACTAGAACGGCCTAGGGGAAAATTGCGCATACCGTTGTAATCGGGCGAGTTTCTACTTTCAGATGCAACAGAAATTTTGCGGATCGGTCAATCCGTTCGCGAGATATGGCAGTTTGGATGTAAGAAACGCTTGAGGAACTCAAAATTTTCGCAGTTCTGATGCTCGAAACGAATAACCTGAACGGCATAGGGGAAAAGTACGCATACCGTTGTAATCGGGCGAGTTTCTACTTTCAGACGCAACAGAAATTTTGCGGATAGGTCAATCCGTTCGCGAGATATGGCAGTTTGGAAATAAGAAACGCTTGAGAAACTCAAAATTTTCGCAGTTCTGATGCTCGAAACGAGTAACTAGAACGGCATAGGGGAAGAGTACGCATACCGTTGTAATCGGGTGAGTTTCTACTTTCAGATGCAACAGAAATTTTGCGGATTGGTCAATCCGTTCGCGAGATATGGCAGTTTGGAGGTAAGGAACGCTTGAGAAACGCAAAATTTGCGCAGTTCTGATGCTCGAAACGAATAACTAGAACGGCCTAGGGGAAAAGTACGCATACCGTTCTAATCGGGCGAGTTTCTACTTGCACATGCAACAGAAATTTTGCGGATTGGTCGATCCGTTCGCGAGATATGGCAGTTTGGATGTAAGAAACGCTTGAGAAACTCAAAATTTTCGCAGTTCTGATGCTCGAAATGAATAACTGGAACGGCCTAGGGGAAAAGTGCGCATACCGTTGTAATCGGGCGAGTTTCTGCTTTCAGGTGCCGCAGAAATTTTGCGGATTGATCAATCCGTTCGCGTGATATGGCAGTTTGGAAATAAGAAACGCATGAGAAACTCAAAATTTTCGCAGTTCTGATGCTCGAAACGAGTAACTAGAACGGCATAGGGGAAAAGTACGCATACCGTTGTAATCGGGCGAGTTCCTACTTTCAGATGCAACAGAAATTTTGCGGATTGGTCAATCCGTTCGCGAGATATCGCAGTTTGGATGTAAGAAACGCTTGAGAAACTCAAAATTTTCGCAGTTCTGATGCTCGACACGAATAACTAGAACGGCCTAGGGGAAAAGTGCGCATACCGTTGTAATCGGGCGAGTTTCTACTTTCAGATGCAACAGAAATTTTTGCGGATTGATCAATCCGTTCGCGAGATATGGCAGTTTGGATATAAGAAACGCTTGAGAAACTCAAAATTTTCGCAGTTCTGATGCTCGAAACGAGTAACTAGAACGGCCTAGGGGAATAGTACGCACACCGTTGTAATCGGGCGAGTTTCTACTTTCAGACGCAACAGAAATTTTGCGGATTGGTCAATCCGTTCGCGAGATATGGCAGTTGGGAGGTAAGAAACGCTTGAGAAACTCAAAATTTGCGCAGTTCTGATGCTCGAAACGAAATAACTAGAACGGCCTAGGGGAAAAGTACGCATACCGTTGTAATCGGGCGAGATTCTACTTGCACATGCAACAGAAATTTTGCGGATTGGTCGATCCGTTCGCGAGATATGGCAGTTTGGAGGTAAGAAACGCTTGAGAAACTCAAAATTTTCGCAGTTCTGATGCTCGAAACGAATAACTAGAACGGCCTAGGGGAAAAGTACGCATACCGTTGTAATCGGGCGAGTTTCTACTTGCACATGCAACAGAAATTTTGCGGATTGGTCGATCCGTTCGCGAGATATGGCAGTTTGGATATAAGAAACGCTTGAGAAACTCAAAATTTTCGCAGTTCTGATGCTCGAAACGAGTAACTAGAACGGCATAGGGGAAGAGTACGCATACCGTTGTAATCGGGTGAGTTTCTACTTTCAGATGCAACAGAAATTTTGCGGATTGGTCAATCCGTTCGCGAGATATGGCAGTTTGGAGGTAAGGAACGCTTGAGAAACGCAAAATTTTCGCAGTTCTGATGCTCGACACGGATAACTAGAACGGCCTAGGGGAAAAGTGCGCACACCGTTGTAATCGGGCGAGTTTCTACTTTCAGATGCAACAGAAATTTTGCGGATTGATCAATCCGTTCGCGAGATATGGCAGTTTGGATATAAGAAACGCTTGAGAAACTCAAAATTTTCGCAGTTCTGATGCTCGAAACGAGTTACTAGAACGGACTAGGGGAATAGTACGCACACCGTTGTAATCGGGCGAGTTTCTACTTTCAGACGCAACAGAAATTTTGCGGATTGGTCAATCCGTTCGCGAGATATGGCAGTTTGTAGGTAAGAAACGCTTGAGAAACTCAAAATTTGCGCATCTCTGATGCTCGACACGAATAACTAGAACGGCCTAGGGGAAAAGTGCGCATACCGTTGTAATCGGGCGAGTTTCTACTTTCAGATGCAACAGAAATTTTGCGGATTGATCAATCCGTTCGCGAGATATGGCAGTTTGGATATAAGAAACGCTTGAGAAACTCAAAATTTTCGCAGTTCTGATGCTCGAAACGAGTAACTAGAACGGCCTAGGGGAATAGTACGCACACCGTTGTAATCGGGCGAGTTTCTACTTTCAGACGCAACAGAAATTTTGCGGATTGGTCAATCCGTTCGCGAGATATGGCAGTTTGGATATAAGAAACGCTTGAGAAACTCAAAATTTGCACAGTTCTGATGCTCGAAACGAATAACTAGAACGGCCTAGGGGAAAAGTACGCATACCGTTCTAATCGGGCGAGTTTCTGCTTGCACATGCAACAGAAATTTTGCGGATTGGTCGATCCGTTCGCGAGATATGGCAGTTTGGATGTAAGAAACGCTTGAGAAACTCAAAATTTTCGCAGTTCTGATGCTCGAAATGAATAACTGGAACGGCCTAGGGGAAAAGTGCGCATACCGTTGTAATCGGGCGAGTTTCTGCTTTCAGGTGCCGCAGAAATTTTGCGGATTGATCAATCCGTTCGCGTGATATGGCAGTTTGGAAATAAGAAACGCATGAGAAACTCAAAATTTTCGCAGTTCTGATGCTCGAAACGAGTAACTAGAACGGCATAGGGGAAAAGTACGCATACCGTTGTAATCGGGCGAGTTCCTACTTTCAGATGCAACAGAAATTTTGCGGATTGGTCAATCCGTTCGCGAGATATCGCAGTTTGGATGTAAGAAACGCTTGAGAAACTCAAAATTTTCGCAGTTCTGATGCTCGAAACGAGTAACTAGAACGGCATAGGGGAAGAGTACGCATACCGTTGTAATCGGGTGAGTTTCTACTTTCAGATGCAACAGAAATTTTGCGGATTGGTCAATCCGTTCGCGAGATATGGCAGTTTGGAGGTAAGGAACGCTTGAGAAACGCAAAATTTTCGCAGTTCTGATGCTCGACACGAATAACTAGAACGGCCTAGGGGAAAAGTGCGCACACCGTTGTAATCGGGCGAGTTTCTACTTTCAGATGCAACAGAAATTTTGCGGATTGATCAATCCGTTCGCGAGATATGGCAGTTTGGATATAAGAAACGCTTGAGAAACTCAAAATTTTCGCAGTTCTGATGCTCGAAACGAGTTACTAGAACGGACTAGGGGAATAGTACGCACACCGTTGTAATCGGGCGAGTTTCTACTTTCAGACGCAACAGAAATTTTGCGGATTGGTCAATCCGTTCGCGAGATATGGCAGTTGGGAGGTAAGAAACGCTTGAGAAACTCAAAATTTGCGCAGTTCTGATGCTCGAAACGAAATAACTAGAACGGCCTAGGGGAAAAGTACGCATACCGTTGTAATCGGGCGAGATTCTACTTGCACATGCAACAGAAATTTTGCGGATTGGTCGATCCGTTCGCGAGATATGGCAGTTTGGAAATAAGAAACGCTTGAGAAACTCAAAATTTTCGCAGTTCTGATGCTCGAAACGAGTAACTAGAACGGCATAGGGGAAGAGTACGCATACCGTTGTAATCGGGTGAGTTTCTACTTTCAGATGCAACAGAAATTTTGCGGATTGGTCAATCCGTTCGCGAGATATGGCAGTTTGGAGGTAAGGAACGCTTGAGAAACGCAAAATTTTCGCAGTTCTGATGCTCGACACGAATAACTAGAACGGCCTAGGGGAAAAGTGCGCACACCGTTGTAATCGGGCGAGTTTCTACTTTCAGATGCAACAGAAATTTTGCGGATTGATCAATCCGTTCGCGAGATATGGCAGTTTGGATATAAGAAACGCTTGAGAAACTCAAAATTTTCGCAGTTCTGATGCTCGAAACGAGTTACTAGAACGGACTAGGGGAATAGTACGCACACCGTTGTAATCGGGCGAGTTTCTACTTTCAGACGCAACAGAAATTTTGCGGATTGGTCAATCCGTTCGCGAGATATGGCAGTTTGTAGGTAAGAAACGCTTGAGAAACTCAAAATTTGCGCATCTCTGATGCTCGACACGAATAACTAGAACGGCCTAGGGGAAAAGTGCGCATACCGTTGTAATCGGGCGAGTTTCTACTTTCAGATGCAACAGAAATTTTGCGGATTGATCAATCCGTTCGCGAGATATGGCAGTTTGGATATAAGAAACGCTTGAGAAACTCAAAATTTTCGCAGTTCTGATGCTCGAAACGAGTAACTAGAACGGCCTAGGGGAATAGTACGCACACCGTTATAATCGGGCGAGTTTCTGCTTTCAGACGCAACAGAAATTTTGCGCATTGGTCAATCCGTTCGCGAGATATTTCAGTTTGGAGGTAAGAAACGCTTGAGAAACTCAAAATTTGCGCAGTTCTGATGCTCGAAACGAATAACTAGAACGGCCTAGGGGAAACTTGCGCATACCGTTGTAATCGGGCGAGTTTCTACTTTCAGATGCAACAGAAATTTTGCGGATCGGTCAATCCGTTCGCGAGATATGGCAGTTTGGATGTAAGAAACGCTTGAGAAACTCAAAATTTTCGCAGTTCTGATGCTCGAAACGAATAACTAGAACGGCCTAGGGGAAAAGTGCGCATACCGTTGTAATAGGGCGAGTTTCTACTTTCAGACGCAACAGAAATTTTGCGGATTGGTCAATCCGTTCGCGAGATATGGCAGTTTGGAGGTAAGAAACGCTTGAGAAACTCAAAATTTACGCAGTTCTGATGCTCGAAACGAGTAACTAGAACGGCCTAGGGGAATAGTACGGACACCGTTGTAATCGGGCGAGTTTCTACTTTCAGACGCAACAGAAATTTTGCGGATTGGTCAATCCGTTCGCGAGATATGGCAGTTTGGAGGTAAGAAACGCTTGATAAACTCAAAATTTTCGCAGTTCTGATGCTCGAAACGAGTAACTAGAACGGCATAGGGGAAAAGTACGCATACCGTTGTAATCGGGCGAGTTTCTACTTTTAGATGCAACAGAAATTTTGCGGATTGATCAATCCGTTCGCGAGATATGGCAGTTTGGAGGTAAGAAACGCTTGAGAAACTCAAAATTTTCGCAGTTCTGATGCTCGAAACGAATAACTAGAACGGCCTAGGGGAAAAGTACGCATACCGTTGTAATCGGGCGAGTTTCTACTTGCACATGCAACAGAAATTTTGCGGATTGGTCGATCCGTTCGCGAGATATGGCAGTTTGGAAGTAAGAAACGCTTGAGAAACTCAAAATTTTCGCTGTTCTGATGCTCGAAACGAATAACTAGAACGGCCTAGGGGGAAAGTACGCATACCGTTGCAATCGGACTAGTTTCTACTTGCAGATGCAACAGAAATTTTGCGGATTGGTCGATCCGTTCGCGAGATATGGCAGTTTGGATATAAGAAACGCTTGAGAAACTCAAAATTTTCGCAGTTCTGATGCTCGAAACGAGTAACTAGAACGGCATAGGGGAAAAGTACGCATACCGTTGTAATCGGGCGAGTTTCTACTTTCAGATGCAACAGAAATTTTGCGGATTGATCAATCCGATCGCGAGATATGGCAGTTTGGATATAAGAAACGCTTGAGAAACTCAAAATTTTCGCAGTTCTGATGCTCGAAACGAGTTACTAGAACGGACTAGGGGAATAGTACGCACACCGTTGTAATCGGGCGAGTTTCTACTTTCAGACGCAACAGAAATTTTGCGGATTGGTCAATCCGTTCGCGAGATATGGCAGTTTGTAGGCAAGAAACGCTTGAGAAACTCAAAATTTGCGCATCTCTGATGCTCGACACGAATAACTAGAACGGCCTAGGGGAAAAGTGCGCATACCGTTGTAATCGGGCGAGTTTCTACTTTCAGATGCAACAGAAATTTTGCGGATTGATCATTCCGTTCGCGAGATATGGCCGTTTGGATGTAAGAAACGCTTGAGAAACTCAAAATTTTCGCAGTTCTGATGCTCGAAACGAGTAACTAGAACGGCATAGGGGAAGAGTACGCATACCGTTGTAATCGGGTGAGTTTCTACTTTCAGATGCAACAGAAATTTTGCGGATTGGTCAATCCGTTCGCGAGATATGGCAGTTTGGAGGTAAGGAACGCTTGAGAAACGCAAAATTTTCGCAGTTCTGATGCTCGACACGAATAACTAGAACGGCCTAGGGGAAAAGTGCGCACACCGTTGTAATCGGGCGAGTTTCTACTTTCAGATGCAACAGAAATTTTGCGGATTGATCAATCCGTTCGCGAGATATGGCAGTTTGGATATAAGAAACGCTTGAGAAACTCAAAATTTTCGCAGTTCTGATGCTCGAAACGAGTTACTAGAACGGACTAGGGGAATAGTACGCACACCGTTGTAATCGGGCGAGTTTCTACTTTCAGACGCAACAGAAATTTTGCGGATTGGTCAATCCGTTCGCGAGATATGGCAGTTGGGAGGTAAGAAACGCTTGAGAAACTCAAAATTTGCGCAGTTCTGATGCTCGAAACGAAATAACTAGAACGGCCTAGGGGAAAAGTACGCATACCGTTGTAATCGGGCGAGATTCTACTTGCACATGCAACAGAAATTTTGCGGATTGGTCGATCCGTTCGCGAGATATGGCAGTTTGGAAATAAGAAACGCTTGAGAAACTCAAAATTTTCGCAGTTCTGATGCTCGAAACGAGTAACTAGAACGGCATAGGGGAAGAGTACGCATACCGTTGTAATCGGGTGAGTTTCTACTTTCAGATGCAACAGAAATTTTGCGGATTGGTCAATCCGTTCGCGAGATATGGCAGTTTGGAGGTAAGGAACGCTTGAGAAACGCAAAATTTTCGCAGTTCTGATGCTCGACACGAATAACTAGAACGGCCTAGGGGAAAAGTGCGCACACCGTTGTAATCGGGCGAGTTTCTACTTTCAGATGCAACAGAAATTTTGCGGATTGATCAATCCGTTCGCGAGATATGGCAGTTTGGATATAAGAAACGCTTGAGAAACTCAAAATTTTCGCAGTTCTGATGCTCGAAACGAGTTACTAGAACGGACTAGGGGAATAGTACGCACACCGTTGTAATCGGGCGAGTTTCTACTTTCAGACGCAACAGAAATTTTGCGGATTGGTCAATCCGTTCGCGAGATATGGCAGTTTGTAGGTAAGAAACGCTTGAGAAACTCAAAATTTGCGCATCTCTGATGCTCGACACGAATAACTAGAACGGCCTAGGGGAAAAGTGCGCATACCGTTGTAATCGGGCGAGTTTCTACTTTCAGATGCAACAGAAATTTTGCGGATTGATCAATCCGTTCGCGAGATATGGCAGTTTGGATATAAGAAACGCTTGAGAAACTCAAAATTTTCGCAGTTCTGATGCTCGAAACGAGTAACTAGAACGGCCTAGGGGAATAGTACGCACACCGTTATAATCGGGCGAGTTTCTGCTTTCAGACGCAACAGAAATTTTGCGCATTGGTCAATCCGTTCGCGAGATATTTCAGTTTGGAGGTAAGAAACGCTTGAGAAACTCAAAATTTGCGCAGTTCTGATGCTCGAAACGAATAACTAGAACGGCCTAGGGGAAACTTGCGCATACCGTTGTAATCGGGCGAGTTTCTACTTTCAGATGCAACAGAAATTTTGCGGATCGGTCAATCCGTTCGCGAGATATGGCAGTTTGGATGTAAGAAACGCTTGAGAAACTCAAAATTTTCGCAGTTCTGATGCTCGAAACGAATAACTAGAACGGCCTAGGGGAAAAGTGCGCATACCGTTGTAATAGGGCGAGTTTCTACTTTCAGACGCAACAGAAATTTTGCGGATTGGTCAATCCGTTCGCGAGATATGGCAGTTTGGAGGTAAGAAACGCTTGAGAAACTCAAAATTTACGCAGTTCTGATGCTCGAAACGAGTAACTAGAACGGCCTAGGGGAATAGTACGGACACCGTTGTAATCGGGCGAGTTTCTACTTTCAGATGCAACAGAAATTTTGCGGATTGATCAATCCGTTCGCGAGATATGGCAGTTTGGAGGTAAGAAACGCTTGAGAAACTCAAAATTTTCGCAGTTCTGATGCTCGAAACGAATAACTAGAACGGCCTAGGGGAAAAGTACGCATACCGTTGTAATCGGGCGAGTTTCTACTTGCACATGCAACAGAAATTTTGCGGATTGGTCGATCCGTTCGCGAGATATGGCAGTTTGGAAGTAAGAAACGCTTGAGAAACTCAAAATTTTCGCTGTTCTGATGCTCGAAACGAATAACTAGAACGGCCTAGGGGGAAAGTACGCATACCGTTGCAATTGGACTAGTCTCTACTTGCAGATGCAACAGAAATTTTGCGGATCGGTCGATCCGTTCGCGAGATATGGCAGTTTGGATATAAGAAACGCTTGAGAAACTCAAAATTTTCGCAGTTCTGATGCTCGAAACGAGTAACTAGAACGGCATAGGGGAAAAGTACGCATACCGTTGTAATCGGGCGAGTTTCTACTTTCAGATGCAACAGAAATTTTGCGGATTGGTCAATCCGTTCGCGAGATATGGCAGTTTGGATGTAAGAAACGCTTGAGAAACTCAAAATTTTCGCAGTTCTGATGCTCGACACGAATAACTAGAACGGCCTAGGGGAAAAGTGCGCATACCGTTGTAATCGGGCGAGTTTCTACTTTCAGATGCAACAGAAATTTTTGCGGATTGATCAATCCGTTCGCGAGATATGGCAGTTTGGATATAAGAAACGCTTGAGAAACTCAAAATTTTCGCAGTTCTGATGCTCGAAACGAGTAACTAGAACGGCCTAGGGGAATAGTACGCACACCGTTGTAATCGGGCGAGTTTCTACTTTCAGACGCAACAGAAATTTTGCGGATTGGTCAATCCGTTCGCGAGATATGGCAGTTGGGAGGTAAGAAACGCTTGAGAAACTCAAAATTTGCGCAGTTCTGATGCTCGAAACGAAATAACTAGAACGGCCTAGGGGAGAAGTACGCATACCGTTGTAATCGGGCGAGATTCTACTTGCACGTGCAACAGAAATTTTGCGGATTGGTCGATCCGTTCGCGAGATATGGCAGTTTGGAAATAAGA
Source organism: Ptiloglossa arizonensis (assembly GCF_051014685.1). NCBI lineage: Eukaryota > Metazoa > Arthropoda > Insecta > Hymenoptera > Colletidae > Ptiloglossa > Ptiloglossa arizonensis. Next base: position 24,662 of record NW_027478555.1, on the reverse strand, counting down.
AACGCTTCATAAACTCAAAATTTTCGCAGTTCTGATGCTCGAAACGAGTAACTAGAACGGCATAGGGGAAAAGTACGCATACCGTTGTAATCGGGCGAGTTTCTACTTTCAGATGCAACAGAAATTTTGCGGATTGGTCAATCCGTTCGCGAGATATGGCAGTTTGGATGTAAGAAACGCTTGAGAAACTCAAAATTTTCGCAGTTCTGATGCTCGACACGAATAACTAGAACGGCCTAGGGGAAAAGTGCGCATACCGTTGTAATCGGGCGAGTTTCTACTTTCAGATGCAACAGAAATTTTTGCGGATTGATCAATCCGTTCGCGAGATATGGCAGTTTGGATATAAGAAACGCTTGAGAAACTCAAAATTTTCGCAGTTCTGATGCTCGAAACGAGTAACTAGAACGGCCTAGGGGAATAGTACGCACACCGTTGTAATCGGGCGAGTTTCTACTTTCAGACGCAACAGAAATTTTGCGGATTGGTCAATCCGTTCGCGAGATATGGCAGTTGGGAGGTAAGAAACGCTTGAGAAACTCAAAATTTGCGCAGTTCTGATGCTCGAAACGAAATAACTAGAACGGCCTAGGGGAGAAGTACGCATACCGTTGTAATCGGGCGAGATTCTACTTGCACGTGCAACAGAAATTTTGCGGATTGGTCGATCCGTTCGCGAGATATGGCAGTTTGGAAATAAGAAACGCTTCATAAACTCAAAATTTTCGCAGTTCTGATGCTCGAAACGAGTAACTAGAACGGCATAGGGGAAAAGTACGCATACCGTTGTAATCGGGCGAGTTTCTACTTTCAGATGCAACAGAAATTTTGCGGATTGATCAATCCGTTCGCGAGATATGGCAGTTTGGAGGTAAGAAACGCTTGAGAAACTCAAAATTTTCGCAGTTCTGATGCTCGAAACGAATAACTAGAACGGCCTAGGGGAAAAGTACGCATACCGTTGTAATCGGGCGAGTTTCTACTTGCACATGCAACAGAAATTTTGCGGATTGGTCGATCCGTTCGCGAGATATGGCAGTTTGGAAGTAAGAAACGCTTGAGAAACTCAAAATTTTCGCTGTTCTGATGCTCGAAACGAATAACTAGAACGGCCTAGGGGAAAGTACGCATACCGTTGCAATCGGACTAGTTTCTACTTGCAGATGCAACAGAAATTTTGCGGATTGGTCGATCCGTTCGCGAGATATGGCAGTTTGGATGTAAGAAACGCTTGAGAAACTCAAAATTTTTGCAGTTCTGATGCTCGAAACGAGTAACTAGAACGGCATAGGGGAAAAGTACGCATACCGTTGTAATCGGGCGAGTTTCTACTTTCAGATGCAACAGAAATTTTGCGGATTGATCAATCCGTTCGCGAGATATGGCCGTTTGGATGTAAGAAACGCTTGAGAAACTCAAAATTTTCGCAGTTCTGATGCTCGAAACGAGTAACTAGAACGGCATAGGGGAAGAGTACGCATACCGTTGTAATCGGGTGAGTTTCTACTTTCAGATGCAACAGAAATTTTGCGGATTGGTCAATCCGTTCGCGAGATATGGCAGTTTGGAGGTAAGGAACGCTTGAGAAACGCAAAATTGTCGCAGTTCTGATGCTCGACACGAATAACTAGAACGGCCTAGGGGAAAAGTGCGCACACCGTTGTAATCGGGCGAGCTTCTACTTTCAGATGCAACAGAAATTTTGCGGATTGATCAATCCGTTCGCGAGATATGGCAGTTTGGATATAAGAAACGCTTGAGAAACTCAAAATTTTCGCAGTTCTGATGCTCGAAACGAGTTACTAGAACGGACTAGGGGAATAGTACGCACACCGTTGTAATCGGGCGAGTTTCTACTTTCAGACGCAACAGAAATTTTGCGGATTGGTCAATCCGTTCGCGAGATATGGCAGTTTGGAGGTAAGAAACGCTTGAGAAACTCAAAATTTTCGCAGTTCTGATGCTCGAAACGAATAACTAGAACGGCCTAGGGGAAAAGTACGCATACCGTTGTAATCGGGCGAGTTTCTACTTGCACATGCAACAGAAATTTTGCGGATTGGTCGATCCGTTCGCGAGATATGGCAGTTTGGATGTAAGAAACGCTTGAGAAACTCAAAATTTTCGCAGTTCTGATGCTCGAAACGAGTAACTAGAACGGCATAGGGGAAAAGTACGCATACCGTTGTAATCGGGCGAGTTTCTACTTTCAGATGCAACAGAAATTTTGCGGATTGATCAATCCGTTCGCGAGATATGGCCGTTTGGATGTAAGAAACGCTTGAGAAACTCAAAATTTTCGCAGTTCTGATGCTCGAAACGAGTAACTAGAACGGCATAGGGGAAGAGTACGCATACCGTTGTAATCGGGTGAGTTTCTACTTTCAGATGCAACAGAAATTTTGCGGATTGGTCAATCCGTTCGCGAGATATGGCAGTTTGGAGGTAAGGAACGCTTGAGAAACGCAAAATTTACGCAGTTCTGATGCTCGAAACGAGTAACTAGAACGGCATAGGGGAAAAGTACGCATACCGTTGTAATCGGGCGAGTTTCTACTTTCAGATGCAACAGAAACTTTGCGGATTGGTCGATCCGTTCGCGAGATATGGCAGTTTGGATGTAAGAAACGCTTGAGAAACTCAAAATTTTCGCAGTTCTGATGCTCGAAACGAGTAACTAGAACGGCATAGGGGAAAAGTACGCATACCGTTGTAATCGGGCGAGTTTCTACTTTCAGACGCAACAGAAATTTTGCGGATTGGTCAATCCGTTCGCGAGATATGGCAGTTTGGAAATAAGAAACGCTTGATAAACTCAAAATTTTCGCAGTTCTGATGCTCGAAACGAGTAACTAGAACGGCATAGGGGAAAAGTACGCATACCGTTGTAATCGGGCGAGTTTCTACTTTCAGATGCAACAGAAATTTTGCGGATTGATCAATCCGTTCGCGAGATATGGCAGTTTGGATGTAAGAAACGCTTGAGAAACTCAAAATTTTCGCAGTTCTGATGCTCGAAACGAATAACTAGAACGGCCTAGGGGAAAAGTGCGCATACCGTTGTAATAGGGCGAGTTTCTACTTTCAGACGCAACAGAAATTTTGCGGATTGATCAATCCGTTCGCGAGATATGGCAGTTTGGAGGTAAGAAACGCTTGAGAAACTCAAAATTTTCGCAGTTCTGATGCTCGAAACGAATAACTAGAACGGCCTAGGGGAAAGTACGCATACCGTTGCAATCGGACTAGTTTCTACTTGCAGATGCAACAGAAATTTTGCGGATTGGTCGATCCGTTCGCGAGATATGGCAGTTTGGATGTAAGAAACGCTTGAGAAACTCAAAATTTTCGCAGTTCTGATGCTCGAAACGAGTAACTAGAACGGCATAGGGGAAAAGTACGCATACCGTTGTAATCGGGCGAGTTTCTACTTTCAGATGCAACAGAAATTTTGCGGATTGATCAATCCGTTCGCGAGATATGGCCGTTTGGATGTAAGAAACGCTTGAGAAACTCAAAATTTTCGCAGTTCTGATGCTCGAAACGAGTAACTAGAACGGCATAGGGGAAGAGTACGCATACCGTTGTAATCGGGTGAGTTTCTACTTTCAGATGCAACAGAAATTTTGCGGATTGGTCAATCCGTTCGCGAGATATGGCAGTTTGGATGTAAGAAACGCTTGAGAAACTCAAAATTTTCGCAGTTCTGATGCTCGAAACGAGTAACTAGAACGGCATAGGGGAAGAGTACGCATACCGTTGTAATCGGGTGAGTTTCTACTTTCAGATGCAACAGAAATTTTGCGGATTGGTCAATCCGTTCGCGAGATATGGCAGTTTGGAGGTAAGGAACGCTTGAGAAACGCAAAATTTACGCAGTTCTGATGCTCGAAACGAGTAACTAGAACGGCATAGGGGAAAAGTACGCATACCGTTGTAATCGGGCGAGTTTCTACTTTCAGATGCAACAGAAACTTTGCGGATTGGTCGATCCGTTCGCGAGATATGGCAGTTTGGATGTAAGAAACGCTTGAGAAACTCAAAATTTTCGCAGTTCTGATGCTCGAAACGAGTAACTAGAACGGCATAGGGGAAAAGTACGCATACCGTTGTAATCGGGCGAGTTTCTACTTTCAGACGCAACAGAAATTTTGCGGATTGGTCAATCCGTTCGCGAGATATGGCAGTTTGGAAATAAGAAACGCTTGATAAACTCAAAATTTTCGCAGTTCTGATGCTCGAAACGAGTAACTAGAACGGCATAGGGGAAAAGTACGCATACCGTTGTAATCGGGCGAGTTTCTACTTTCAGATGCAACAGAAATTTTGCGGATTGATCAATCCGTTCGCGAGATATGGCAGTTTGGATGTAAGAAACGCTTGAGAAACTCAAAATTTTCGCAGTTCTGATGCTCGAAACGAATAACTAGAACGGCCTAGGGGAAAAGTGCGCATACCGTTGTAATAGGGCGAGTTTCTACTTTCAGACGCAACAGAAATTTTGCGGATTGATCAATCCGTTCGCGAGATATGGCAGTTTGGAGGTAAGAAACGCTTGAGAAACTCAAAATTTTCGCAGTTCTGATGCTCGAAACGAATAACTAGAACGGCCTAGGGGAAAGTACGCATACCGTTGCAATCGGACTAGTTTCTACTTGCAGATGCAACAGAAATTTTGCGGATTGGTCGATCCGTTCGCGAGATATGGCAGTTTGGATGTAAGAAACGCTTGAGAAACTCAAAATTTTCGCAGTTCTGATGCTCGAAACGAGTAACTAGAACGGCATAGGGGAAAAGTACGCATACCGTTGTAATCGGGCGAGTTTCTACTTTCAGATGCAACAGAAATTTTGCGGATTGATCAATCCGTTCGCGAGATATGGCCGTTTGGATGTAAGAAACGCTTGAGAAACTCAAAATTTTCGCAGTTCTGATGCTCGACACGAATAACTAGAACGGCCTAGGGGAAAAGTGCGCATACCGTTGTAATCGGGCGAGTTTCTACTTTCAGATGCAACAGAAATTTTTGCGGATTGATCAATCCGTTCGCGAGATATGGCAGTTTGGATATAAGAAACGCTTGAGAAACTCAAAATTTTCGCAGTTCTGATGCTCGAAACGAGTAACTAGAACGGCCTAGGGGAATAGTACGCACACCGTTGTAATCGGGCGAGTTTCTACTTTCAGACGCAACAGAAATTTTGCGGATTGGTCAATCCGTTCGCGAGATATGGCAGTTGGGAGGTAAGAAACGCTTGAGAAACTCAAAATTTGCGCAGTTCTGATGCTCGAAACGAAATAACTAGAACGGCCTAGGGGAGAAGTACGCATACCGTTGTAATCGGGCGAGATTCTACTTGCACGTGCAACAGAAATTTTGCGGATTGGTCGATCCGTTCGCGAGATATGGCAGTTTGGAAATAAGAAACGCTTCATAAACTCAAAATTTTCGCAGTTCTGATGCTCGAAACGAGTAACTAGAACGGCATAGGGGAAAAGTACGCATACCGTTGTAATCGGGCGAGTTTCTACTTTCAGATGCAACAGAAATTTTGCGGATTGATCAATCCGTTCGCGAGATATGGCAGTTTGGAGGTAAGAAACGCTTGAGAAACTCAAAATTTTCGCAGTTCTGATGCTCGAAACGAATAACTAGAACGGCCTAGGGGAAAAGTACGCATACCGTTGTAATCGGGCGAGTTTCTACTTGCACATGCAACAGAAATTTTGCGGATTGGTCGATCCGTTCGCGAGATATGGCAGTTTGGAAGTAAGAAACGCTTGAGAAACTCAAAATTTTCGCTGTTCTGATGCTCGAAACGAATAACTAGAACGGCCTAGGGGAAAGTACGCATACCGTTGCAATCGGACTAGTTTCTACTTGCAGATGCAACAGAAATTTTGCGGATTGGTCGATCCGTTCGCGAGATATGGCAGTTTGGATGTAAGAAACGCTTGAGAAACTCAAAATTTTCGCAGTTCTGATGCTCGAAACGAGTAACTAGAACGGCATAGGGGAAAAGTACGCATACCGTTGTAATCGGGCGAGTTTCTACTTTCAGATGCAACAGAAATTTTGCGGATTGATCAATCCGTTCGCGAGATATGGCCGTTTGGATGTAAGAAACGCTTGAGAAACTCAAAATTTTCGCAGTTCTGATGCTCGAAACGAGTAACTAGAACGGCATAGGGGAAGAGTACGCATACCGTTGTAATCGGGTGAGTTTCTACTTTCAGATGCAACAGAAATTTTGCGGATTGGTCAATCCGTTCGCGAGATATGGCAGTTTGGAGGTAAGGAACGCTTGAGAAACTCAAAATTGTCGCAGTTCTGATGCTCGACACGAATAACTAGAACGGCCTAGGGGAAAAGTGCGCACACCGTTGTAATCGGGCGAGCTTCTACTTTCAGATGCAACAGAAATTTTGCGGATTGATCAATCCGTTCGCGAGATATGGCAGTTTGGATATAAGAAACGCTTGAGAAACTCAAAATTTTCGCAGTTCTGATGCTCGAAACGAGTTACTAGAACGGACTAGGGGAATAGTACGCACACCGTTGTAATCGGGCGAGTTTCTACTTTCAGACGCAACAGAAATTTTGCGGATTGGTCAATCCGTTCGCGAGATATGGCAGTTTGGAAATAAGAAACGCTTGATAAACTCAAAATTTTCGCAGTTCTGATGCTCGAAACGAGTAACTAGAACGGCATAGGGGAAAAGTACGCATACCGTTGTAATCGGGCGAGTTTCTACTTTCAGATGCAACAGAAATTTTGCGGATTGATCAATCCGTTCGCGAGATATGGCAGTTTGGAGGTAAGAAACGCTTGAGAAACTCAAAATTTTCGCAGTTCTGATGCTCGAAACGAATAACTAGAACGGCCTAGGGGAAAAGTACGCATACCGTTGTAATCGGGCGAGTTTCTACTTGCACATGCAACAGAAATTTTGCGGATTGGTCGATCCGTTCGCGAGATATGGCAGTTTGGATGTAAGAAACGCTTGAGAAACTCAAAATTTTCGCAGTTCTGATGCTCGAAACGAGTAACTAGAACGGCATAGGGGAAAAGTACGCATACCGTTGTAATCGGGCGAGTTTCTACTTTCAGATGCAACAGAAATTTTGCGGATTGATCAATCCGTTCGCGAGATATGGCCGTTTGGATGTAAGAAACGCTTGAGAAACTCAAAATTTTCGCAGTTCTGATGCTCGAAACGAATAACTAGAACGGCCTAGGGGAATAGTACGGACACCGTTGTAATCGGGCGAGTTTCTACTTTCAGACGCAACAGAAATTTTGCGGATTGGTCAATCCGTTCGCGAGATATGGCAGTTTGGAGGTAAGAAACGCTTGATAAACTCAAAATTTTCGCTGTTCTGATGCTCGAAACGAATAACTAGAACGGCCTAGGGGGAAAGTACGCATACCGTTGCAATCGGACTAGTTTCTACTTGCAGATGCAACAGAAATTTTGCGGATTGATCAATCCGTTCGCGAGATATGGCAGTTTGGAGGTAAGAAACGCTTGAGAAACTCAAAATTTTCGCAGTTCTGATGCTCGAAACGAATAACTAGAACGGCCTAGGGGAAAAGTACGCATACCGTTGTAATCGGGCGAGTTTCTACTTGCACATGCAACAGAAATTTTGCGGATTGGTCGATCCGTTCGCGAGATATGGCAGTTTGGAAGTAAGAAACGCTTGAGAAACTCAAAATTTTCGCTGTTCTGATGCTCGAAACGAATAACTAGAACGGCCTAGGGGGAAAGTACGCATACCGTTGCAATCGGACTAGTTTCTACTTGCAGATGCAACAGAAATTTTGCGGATTGGTCGATCCGTTCGCGAGATATGGCAGTTTGGATATAAGAAACGCTTGAGAAACTCAAAATTTTCGCAGTTCTGATGCTCGAAACGAGTAACTAGAACGGCATAGGGGAAAAGTACGCATACCGTTGTAATCGGACGAGCTTCTACTTTCAGATGCAACAGAAATTTTGCGGATTGATCAATCCGATCGCGAGATATGGCAGTTTGGATATAAGAAACGCTTGAGAAACTCAAAATTTTCGCAGTTCTGATGCTCGAAACGAGTTACTAGAACGGACTAGGGGAATAGTACGCACACAGTTGTAATCGGGCGAGTTTCTACTTTCAGACGCAACAGAAATTTTGCGGATTGGTCAATCCGTTCGCGAGATATGGCAGTTTGTAGGTAAGAAACGCTTGAGAAACTCAAAATTTGCGCATCTCTGATGCTCGACACGAATAACTAGAACGGCCTAGGGGAAAAGTGCGCATACCGTTGTAATCGGGCGAGTTTCTACTTTCAGATGCAACAGAAATTTTGCGGATTGATCAATCCGTTCGCGAGATATGGCAGTTTGGATATAAGAAACGCTTGAGAAACTCAAAATTTTCGCAGTTCTGATGCTCGAAACGAGTAACTAGAACGGCCTAGGGGAATAGTACGCATACCGTTGCAATCGGACTAGTTTCTACTTGCAGATGCAACAGAAATTTTGCGGATTGGTCGATCCGTTCGCGAGATATGGCAGTTTGGATGTAAGAAACGCTTGAGAAACTCAAAATTTTCGCAGTTCTGATGCTCGAAACGAGTAACTAGAACGGCATAGGGGAAAAGTACGCATACCGTTGTAATCGGGCGAGTTTCTACTTTCAGATGCAACAGAAATTTTGCGGATTGGTCAATCCGTTCGCGAGATATGGCAGTTTGTAGGTAAGAAACGCTTGAGAAACTCAAAATTTTCGCAGTTCTGATGCTCGAAACGAGTAACTAGAACGGCATAGGGGAAAAGTACGCATACCGTTGTAATCGGGCGAGTTTCTACTTTCAGATGCAACAGAAATTTTGCGGATTGGTCAATCCGTTCGCGAGATATGGCAGTTTGGATGTAAGAAACGCTTGAGAAACTCAAAATTTTCGCAGTTCTGATGCTCGACACGAATAACTAGAACGGCCTAGGGGAAAAGTGCGCATACCGTTGTAATCGGGCGAGTTTCTACTTTCAGATGCAACAGAAATTTTTGCGGATTGATCAATCCGTTCGCGAGATATGGCAGTTTGGATATAAGAAACGCTTGAGAAACTCAAAATTTTCGCAGTTCTGATGCTCGAAACGAGTAACTAGAACGGCCTAGGGGAATAGTACGCACACCGTTGTAATCGGGCGAGTTTCTACTTTCAGACGCAACAGAAATTTTGCGGATTGGTCAATCCGTTCGCGAGATATGGCAGTTGGGAGGTAAGAAACGCTTGAGAAACTCAAAATTTGCGCAGTTCTGATGCTCGAAACGAAATAACTAGAACGGCCTAGGGGAGAAGTACGCATACCGTTGTAATCGGGCGAGATTCTACTTGCACGTGCAACAGAAATTTTGCGGATTGGTCGATCCGTTCGCGAGATATGGCAGTTTGGAAATAAGAAACGCTTCATAAACTCAAAATTTTCGCAGTTCTGATGCTCGAAACGAGTAACTAGAACGGCATAGGGGAAAAGTACGCATACCGTTGTAATCGGGCGAGTTTCTACTTTCAGATGCAACAGAAATTTTGCGGATTGATCAATCCGTTCGCGAGATATGGCAGTTTGGAGGTAAGAAACGCTTGAGAAACTCAAAATTTTCGCAGTTCTGATGCTCGAAACGAATAACTAGAACGGCCTAGGGGAAAAGTACGCATACCGTTGTAATCGGGCGAGTTTCTACTTGCACATGCAACAGAAATTTTGCGGATTGGTCGATCCGTTCGCGAGATATGGCAGTTTGGAAGTAAGAAACGCTTGAGAAACTCAAAATTTTCGCTGTTCTGATGCTCGAAACGAATAACTAGAACGGCCTAGGGGAAAGTACGCATACCGTTGCAATCGGACTAGTTTCTACTTGCAGATGCAACAGAAATTTTGCGGATTGGTCGATCCGTTCGCGAGATATGGCAGTTTGGATGTAAGAAACGCTTGAGAAACTCAAAATTTTTGCAGTTCTGATGCTCGAAACGAGTAACTAGAACGGCATAGGGGAAAAGTACGCATACCGTTGTAATCGGGCGAGTTTCTACTTTCAGATGCAACAGAAATTTTGCGGATTGATCAATCCGTTCGCGAGATATGGCCGTTTGGATGTAAGAAACGCTTGAGAAACTCAAAATTTTCGCAGTTCTGATGCTCGAAACGAGTAACTAGAACGGCATAGGGGAAGAGTACGCATACCGTTGTAATCGGGTGAGTTTCTACTTTCAGATGCAACAGAAATTTTGCGGATTGGTCAATCCGTTCGCGAGATATGGCAGTTTGGAGGTAAGGAACGCTTGAGAAACGCAAAATTGTCGCAGTTCTGATGCTCGACACGAATAACTAGAACGGCCTAGGGGAAAAGTGCGCACACCGTTGTAATCGGGCGAGCTTCTACTTTCAGATGCAACAGAAATTTTGCGGATTGATCAATCCGTTCGCGAGATATGGCAGTTTGGATTTAAGAAACGCTTGAGAAACTCAAAATTTTCGCAGTTCTGATGCTCGAAACGAGTTACTAGAACGGACTAGGGGAATAGTACGCACACCGTTGTAATCGGGCGAGTTTCTACTTTCAGACGCAACAGAAATTTTGCGGATTGGTCAATCCGTTCGCGAGATATGGCAGTTTGGAAATAAGAAACGCTTGATAAACTCAAAATTTTCGCAGTTCTGATGCTCGAAACGAGTAACTAGAACGGCATAGGGGAAAAGTACGCATACCGTTGTAATCGGGCGAGTTTCTACTTTCAGATGCAACAGAAATTTTGCGGATTGGTCAATCCGTTCGCGAGATATCGCAGTTTGGATGTAAGAAACGCTTGAGAAACTCAAAATTTTCGCAGTTCTGATGCTCGAAACGAGTAACTAGAACGGCATAGGGGAAAAGTACGCATACCGTTGTAATCGGGCGAGTTTCTACTTTCAGATGCAACAGAAATTTTGCGGATTGGTCAATCCGTTCGCGAGATATGGCAGTTTGTAGGTAAGAAACGCTTGAGAAACTCAAAATTTTCGCAGTTCTGATGCTCGAAACGAGTAACTAGAACGGCATAGGGGAAAAGTACGCATACCGTTGTAATCGGGCGAGTTTCTACTTTCAGATGCAACAGAAATTTTGCGGATTGGTCAATCCGTTCGCGAGATATGGCAGTTTGGATGTAAGAAACACTTGAGAAACTCAAAATTTTCGCAGTTCTGATGCTCGACACGAATAACTAGAACGGCCTAGGGGAAAAGTGCGCATACCGTTGTAATCGGGCGAGTTTCTACTTTCAGATAGAACAGAAATTTTTGCGGATTGATCAATCCGTTCGCGAGATATGGCAGTTTGGATATAAGAAACGCTTGAGAAACTCAAAATTTTCGCAGTTCTGATGCTCGAAACGAGTAACTAGAACGGCCTAGGGGAATAGTACGCACACCGTTGTAATCGGGCGAGTTTCTACTTTCAGACGCAACAGAAATTTTGCGGATTGGTCAATCCGTTCGCGAGATATGGCAGTTGGGAGGTAAGAAACGCTTGAGAAACTCAAAATTTGCGCAGTTCTGATGCTCGAAACGAAATAACTAGAACGGCCTAGGGGAGAAGTACGCATACCGTTGTAATCGGGCGAGATTCTACTTGCACGTGCAACAGAAATTTTGCGGATTGGTCCATCCGTTCGCGAGATATGGCAGTTTGGAAATAAGAAACGCTTCATAAACTCAAAATTTTCGCAGTTCTGATGCTCGAAACGAGTAACTAGAACGGCATAGGGGAAAAGTACGCATACCGTTGTAATCGGGCGAGTTTCTACTTGCACATGCAACAGAAATTTTGCGGATTGGTCGATCCGTTCGCGAGATATGGCAGTTTGGAAGTAAGAAACGCTTGAGAAACTCAAAATTTTCGCTGTTCTGATGCTCGAAACGAATAACTAGAACGGCCTAGGGGAAAGTACGCATACCGTTGAAATCGGACTAGTTTCTACTTGCAGATGCAACAGAAATTTTGCGGATTGGTCGATCCGTTCGCGAGATATGGCAGTTTGGATGTAAGAAACGCTTGAGAAACTCAAAATTTTTGCAGTTCTGATGCTCGAAACGAGTAACTAGAACGGCATAGGGGAAAAGTACGCATACCGTTGTAATCGGGCGAGTTTCTACTTTCAGATGCAACAGAAATTTTGCGGATTGATCAATCCGTTCGCGAGATATGGCCGTTTGGATGTAAGAAACGCTTGAGAAACTCAAAATTTTCGCAGTTCTGATGCTCGAAACGAGTAACTAGAACGGCATAGGGGAAGAGTACGCATACCGTTGTAATCGGGTGAGTTTCTACTTTCAGATGCAACAGAAATTTTGCGGATTGGTCAATCCGTTCGCGAGATATGGCAGTTTGGAGGTAAGGAACGCTTGAGAAACGCAAAATTTACGCAGTTCTGATGCTCGAAACGAGTAACTAGAACGGCATAGGGGAAAAGTACGCATACCGTTGTAATCGGGCGAGTTTCTACTTTCAGATGCAACAGAAATTTTGCGGATTGGTCGATCCGTTCGCGAGATATGGCAGTTTGGATGTAAGAAACGCTTGAGAAACTCAAAATTTTCGCAGTTCTGATGCTCGAAACGAGTAACTAGAACGGCATAGGGGAAAAGTACGCATACCGTTGTAATCGGGCGAGTTTCTACTTTCAGACGCAACAGAAATTTTGCGGATTGGTCAATCCGTTCGCGAGATATGGCAGTTTGGAAATAAGAAACGCTTGATAAACTCAAAATTTTCGCAGTTCTGATGCTCGAAACGAGTAACTAGAACGGCATAGGGGAAAAGTACGCATACCGTTGTAATCGGGCGAGTTTCTACTTTCAGATGCAACAGAAATTTTGCGGATTGATCAATCCGTTCGCGAGATATGGCAGTTTGGATGTAAGAAACGCTTGAGAAACTCAAAATTTTCGCAGTTCTGATGCTCGAAACGAATAACTAGAACGGCCTAGGGGAAAAGTGCGCATACCGTTGTAATAGGGCGAGTTTCTACTTTCAGACGCAACAGAAATTTTGCGGATTGATCAATCCGTTCGCGAGATATGGCAGTTTGGAGGTAAGAAACGCTTGAGAAACTCAAAATTTTCGCAGTTCTGATGCTCGAAACGAATAACTAGAACGGCCTAGGGGAAAGTACGCATACCGTTGCAATCGGACTAGTTTCTACTTGCAGATGCAACAGAAATTTTGCGGATTGGTCGATCCGTTCGCGAGATATGGCAGTTTGGATGTAAGAAACGCTTGAGAAACTCAAAATTTTCGCAGTTCTGATGCTCGAAACGAGTAACTAGAACGGCATAGGGGAAAAGTACGCATACCGTTGTAATCGGGCGAGTTTCTACTTTCAGATGCAACAGAAATTTTGCGGATTGATCAATCCGTTCGCGAGATATGGCCGTTTGGATGTAAGAAACGCTTGAGAAACTCAAAATTTTCGCAGTTCTGATGCTCGAAACGAGTAACTAGAACGGCATAGGGGAAGAGTACGCATACCGTTGTAATCGGGTGAGTTTCTACTTTCAGATGCAACAGAAATTTTGCGGATTGGTCAATCCGTTCGCGAGATATGGCAGTTTGGAGGTAAGGAACGCTTGAGAAACGCAAAATTGTCGCAGTTCTGATGCTCGACACGAATAACTAGAACGGCCTAGGGGAAAAGTGCGCACACCGTTGTAATCGGGCGAGCTTCTACTTTCAGATGCAACAGAAATTTTGCGGATTGATCAATCCGTTCGCGAGATATGGCAGTTTGGATATAAGAAACGCTTGAGAAACTCAAAATTTTCGCAGTTCTGATGCTCGAAACGAGTTACTAGAACGGACTAGGGGAATAGTACGCACACCGTTGTAATCGGGCGAGTTTCTACTTTCAGACGCAACAGAAATTTTGCGGATTGGTCAATCCGTTCGCGAGATATGGCAGTTTGGAAATAAGAAACGCTTGATAAACTCAAAATTTTCGCAGTTCTGATGCTCGAAACGAGTAACTAGAACGGCATAGGGGAAAAGTACGCATACCGTTGTAATCGGGCGAGTTTCTACTTTCAGATGCAACAGAAATTTTGCGGATTGATCAATCCGTTCGCGAGATATGGCAGTTTGGAGGTAAGAAACGCTTGAGAAACTCAAAATTTTCGCAGTTCTGATGCTCGAAACGAATAACTAGAACGGCCTAGGGGAAAAGTACGCATACCGTTGTAATCGGGCGAGTTTCTACTTGCACATGCAACAGAAATTTTGCGGATTGGTCGATCCGTTCGCGAGATATGGCAGTTTGGATGTAAGAAACGCTTGAGAAACTCAAAATTTTCGCAGTTCTGATGCTCGAAACGAGTAACTAGAACGGCATAGGGGAAAAGTACGCATACCGTTGTAATCGGGCGAGTTTCTACTTTCAGATGCAACAGAAATTTTGCGGATTGATCAATCCGTTCGCGAGATATGGCCGTTTGGATGTAAGAAACGCTTGAGAAACTCAAAATTTTCGCAGTTCTGATGCTCGAAACGAGTAACTAGAACGGCATAGGGGAAGAGTACGCATACCGTTGTAATCGGGTGAGTTTCTACTTTCAGATGCAACAGAAATTTTGCGGATTGGTCAATCCGTTCGCGAGATATGGCAGTTTGGAGGTAAGGAACGCTTGAGAAACGCAAAATTTACGCAGTTCTGATGCTCGAAACGAGTAACTAGAACGGCATAGGGGAAAAGTACGCATACCGTTGTAATCGGGCGAGTTTCTACTTTCAGATGCAACAGAAATTTTGCGGATTGGTCGATCCGTTCGCGAGATATGGCAGTTTGGATGTAAGAAACGCTTGAGAAACTCAAAATTTTCGCAGTTCTGATGCTCGAAACGAGTAACTAGAACGGCATAGGGGAAAAGTACGCATACCGTTGTAATCGGGCGAGTTTCTACTTTCAGACGCAACAGAAATTTTGCGGATTGGTCAATCCGTTCGCGAGATATGGCAGTTTGGAAATAAGAAACGCTTGATAAACTCAAAATTTTCGCAGTTCTGATGCTCGAAACGAGTAACTAGAACGGCATAGGGGAAAAGTACGCATACCGTTGTAATCGGGCGAGTTTCTACTTTCAGATGCAACAGAAATTTTGCGGATTGATCAATCCGTTCGCGAGATATGGCAGTTTGGATGTAAGAAACGCTGGAGAAACTCAAAATTTTCGCAGTTCTGATGCTCGAAACGAATAACTAGAACGGCCTAGGGGAAAAGTGCGCATACCGTTGTAATAGGGCGAGTTTCTACTTTCAGACGCAACAGAAATTTTGCGGATTGGTCAATCCGTTCGCGAGATATGGCAGTTTGGAGGTAAGAAACGCTTGAGAAACTCAAAATTTACGCAGTTCTGATGCTCGAAACGAGTAACTAGAACGGCCTAGGGGAATAGTACGCACACCGTTGTAATCGGGCGAGTTTCTACTTTCAGACGCAACAGAAATTTTGCGGATTGGTCAATCCGTTCGCGAGATATGGCAGTTTGGAGGTAAGAAACGCTTGATAAACTCAAAATTTTCGCAGTTCTGATGCTCGAAACGAGTAACTAGAACGGCATAGGGGAAAAGTACGCATACCGTTGTAATCGGGCGAGTTTCTACTTTCAGATGCAACAGAAATTTTGCGGATTGATCAATCCGTTCGCGAGATATGGCAGTTTGGAGGTAAGAAACGCTTGAGAAACTCAAAATTTGCGCAGTTCTGATGCTCGAAACGAAATAACTAGAACGGCCTAGGGGAAAAGTACGCATACCGTTGTAATCGGGCGAGATTCTACTTGCACATGCAACAGAAATTTTGCGGATTGGTCGATCCGTTCGCGAGATATGGCAGTTTGGAAATAAGAAACGCTTGATATACTCAAAACTTTCGCAGTTCTGATGCTCGAAACGAGTAACTAGAACGGCATAGGGGAAAAGTACGCATACCGTTGTAATCGGGCGAGTTTCTACTTTCAGATGCAACAGAAATTTTGCGGATTGATCAATCCGTTCGCGAGATATGGCAGTTTGGAGGTAAGAAACGCTTGAGAAACTCAAAATTTTCGCAGTTCTGATGCTCGAAACGAATAACTAGAACGGCCTAGGGGAAAAGTACGCATACCGTTGTAATCGGGCGAGTTTCTACTTGCACATGCAACAGAAATTTTGCGGATTGGTCGATCCGTTCGCGAGATATGGCAGTTTGGAAGTAAGAAACGCTTGAGAAACTCAAAATTTTCGCTGTTCTGATGCTCGAAACGAATAACTAGAACGGCCTAGGGGGAAACTACGCATACCGTTGCAATCGGACTAGTTTCTACTTGCAGATGCAACAGAAATTTTGCGGATTTGTCGATCCGTTCGCGAGATATGGCAGTTTGGATATAAGAAACGCTTGAGAAACTCAAAATTTTCGCAGTTCTGATGCTCGAAACGAGTAACTAGAACGGCATAGGGGAAAAGTACGCATACCGTTGTAATCGGGCGAGTTTCTACTTTCAGATGCAACAGAAATTTTGCGGATTGGTCGATCCGTTCGCGAGATATGGCAGTTTGGATGTAAGAAACGCTTGAGAAACTCAAAATTTTCGCAGTTCTGATGCTCGAAACGAGTAACTAGAACGGCATAGGGGAAAAGTACGCATACCGTTGTAATCGGGCGAGTTTCTACTTTCAGATGCAACAGAAATTTTGCGGATTGGTCAATCCGTTCGCGAGATATGGCAGTTTGGATGTAAGAAACGCTTGAGAAACTCAAAATTTTCGCAGTTCTGATGCTCGACACGAATAACTAGAACGGCCTAGGGGAAAAGTGCGCATACCGTTGTAATCGGGCGAGTTTCTACTTTCAGATGCAACAGAAATATTTGCGGATTGATCAATCCGTTCGCGAAATATGGCAGTTTGGATATAAGAAACGCTTGAGAAACTCAAAATTTTCGCAGTTCTGATGCTCGAAACGAGTAACTAGAACGGCCTAGGGGAATAGTACGCACACCGTTGTAATCGGGCGAGTTTCTACTTTCAGACGCAACAGAAATTTTGCGGATTGGTCAATCCGTTCGCGAGATATGGCAGTTGGGAGGTAAGAAACGCTTGAGAAACTCAAAATTTGCGCAGTTCTGATGCTCGAAACGAAATAACTAGAACGGCCTAGGGGAGAAGTACGCATACCGTTGTAATCGGGCGAGATTCTACTTGCACATGCAACAGAAATTTTGCGGATTGGTCGATCCGTTCGCGAGATATGGCAGTTTGGAAATAAGAAACGCTTCATAAACTCAAAATTTTCGCAGTTCTGATGCTCGAAACGAGTAACTAGAACGGCATAGGGGAAAAGTACGCATACCGTTGTAATCGGGCGAGTTTCTACTTTCAGATGCAACAGATATTTTGCGGATTGATCAATCCGTTCGCGAGATATGGCAGTTTGGAGGTAAGAAACGCTTGAGAAACTCAAAATTTTCGCAGTTCTGATGCTCGAAACGAATAACTAGAACGGCCTAGGGGAAAAGTACGCATACCGTTGTAATCGGGCGAGTTTCTACTTGCACATGCAACAGAAATTTTGCGGATTGGTCGATCCGTTCGCGAGATATGGCAGTTTGGAAGTAAGAAACGCTTGAGAAACTCAAAATTTTCGCTGTTCTGATGCTCGAAACGAATAACTAGAACGGCCTAGGGGAAAGTACGCATACCGTTGCAATCGGACTAGTTTCTACTTGCAGATGCAACAGAAATTTTGCGGATTGGTCGATCCGTTCGCGAGATATGGCAGTTTGGATGTAAGAAACGCTTGAGAAACTCAAAATTTTCGCAGTTCTCATGCTCGAAACGAGTAACTAGAACGGCATAGGGGAAAAGTACGCATACCGTTGTAATCGGGCGAGTTTCTACTTTCAGATGCAACAGAAATTTTGCGGATTGATCAATCCGTTCGCGAGATATGGCCGTTTGGATGTAAGAAACGCTTGAGAAACTCAAAATTTTCGCAGTTCTGATGCTCGAAACGAGTAACTAGAACGGCATAGGGGAAGAGTACGCATACCGTTGTAATCGGGTGAGTTTCTACTTTCAGATGCAACAGAAATTTTGCGGATTGGTCAATCCGTTCGCGAGATATGGCAGTTTGGAGGTAAGGAACGCTTAAGAAACGCAAAATTGTCGCAGTTCTGATGCTCGACACGAATAACTAGAACGGCCTAGGGGAAAAGTGCGCACACCGTTGTAATCGGGCGAGTTTCTACTTTCAGATGCAACAGAAATTTTGCGGATTGATCAATCCGTTCGCGAGATATGGCAGTTTGGATATAAGAAACGCTTGAGAAACTCAAAATTTTCGCAGTTCTGATGCTCGAAACGAGTTACTAGAACGGACTAGGGGAATAGTACGCACACCGTTGTAATCGGGCGAGTTTCTACTTTCAGACGCAACAGAAATTTTGCGGATTGGTCAATCCGTTCGCGAGATATGGCAGTTTGGAAATAAGAAACGCTTGATAAACTCAAAATTTTCGCAGTTCTGATGCTCGAAACGAGTAACTAGAACGGCATAGGGGAAAAGTACGCATACCGTTGTAATCGGGCGAGTTTCTACTTTCAGATGCAACAGAAATTTTGCGGATTGATCAATCCGTTCGCGAGATATGGCCGTTTGGATGTAAGAAACGCTTGAGAAACTCAAAATTTTCGCAGTTCTGATGCTCGAAACGAGTAACTAGAACGGCATAGGGGAAGAGTACGCATACCGTTGTAATCGGGTGAGTTTCTACTTTCAGATGCAACAGAAATTTTGCGGATTGGTCAATCCGTTCGCGAGATATGGCAGTTTGGAGGTAAGGAACGCTTGAGAAACGCAAAATTGTCGCAGTTCTGATGCTCGACACGAATAACTAGAACGGCCTAGGGGAAAAGTGCGCACACCGTTGTAATCGGGCGAGTTTCTACTTTCAGATGCAACAGAAATTTTGCGGATTGGTCAATCCGTTCGCGAGATATGGCAGTTTGGATATAAGAAACGCTTGAGAAACTCAAAATTTTCGCAGTTCTGATGCTCGAAACGAGTAACTAGAACGGCCTAGGGGAATAGTACGCACACCGTTATAATCGGGCGAGTTTCTGCTTTCAGACGCAACAGAAATTTTGCGCATTGGTCAATCCGTTCGCGAGATATTTCAGTTTGGAGGTAAGAAACGCTTGAGAAACTCAAAATTTGCGCAGTTCTGATGCTCGAAACGAATAACTAGAACGGCCTAGGGGAATATTGCGCATACCGTTGTAATCGGGCGAGTTTCTACTTTCAGATGCAACAGAAATTTTGCGGATCGGTCAATCCGTTCGCGAGATATGGCAGTTTGGATGTAAGAAACGCTTGAGAAACTCAAAATTTTCGCAGTTCTGATGCTCGAAACGAATAACTAGAACGGCCTAGGGGAAAAGTGCGCATACCGTTGTAATAGGGCGAGTTTCTACTTTCAGACGCAACAGAAATTTTGCGGATTGGTCAATCCGTTCGCGAGATATGGCAGTTTGGAGGTAAGAAACGCTTGAGAAACTCAAAATTTACGCAGTTCTGATGCTCGAAACGAGTAACTAGAACGGCCTAGGGGAATAGTACGCACACCGTTGTAATCGGGCGAGTTTCTACTTTCAGACGCAACAGAAATTTTGCGGATTGGTCAATCCGTTCGCGAGATATGGCAGTTTGGAGGTAAGAAACGCTTGATAAACTCAAAATTTTCGCAGTTCTGATGCTCGAAACGAGTAACTAGAACGGCATAGGGTAAAAGTACGCATACCGTTGTAATCGGGCGAGTTTCTACTTTCAGATGCAACAGAAATTTTGCGGATTGATCAATCCGTTCGCGAGATATGGCAGTTTGGAGGTAAGAAACGCTTGAGAAACTCAAAATTTTCGCAGTTCTGATGCTCGAAACGAATAACTAGAACGGTCTAGGGGAAAAGTACGCATACCGTTGTAATCGGGCGAGTTTCTACTTGCACATGCAACAGAAATTTTGCGGATTGGTCGATCCGTTCGCGAGATATGGCAGTTTGAAAGTAAGAAACGCTTGAGAAACTCAAAATTTTCGCTGTTCTGATGCTCGAAACGAATAACTAGAACGGCCTAGGGGGAAAGTACGCATACCGTTGCAATCGGACTAGTTTCTACTTGCAGATGCAACAGAAATTTTGCGGATTGGTCGATCCGTTCGCGAGATATGGCAGTTTGGATATAAGAAACGCTTGAGAAACTCAAAATTTTCGCAGTTCTGATGCTCGAAACGAGTAACTAGAACGGCATAGGGGAAAAGTACGCATACCGTTGTAATCGGGCGAGTTTCTACTTTCAAATGCAACAGAAATTTTGCGGATTGATCAATCCGATCGCGAGATATGGCAGTTTGGATATAAGAAACGCTTGAGAAACTCAAAATTTTCGTAGTTCTGATGCTCGAAACGAGTTACTAGAACGGACTAGGGGAATAGTACGCACACCGTTGTAATCGGGCGAGTTTCTACTTTCAGACGCAACAGAAATTTTGCGGATTGGTCAATCCGTTCGCGAGATATGGCAGTTTGGAGGTAAGAAACGCTTGAGAAACTCAAAATTTGCGCATCTCTGATGCTCGACACGAATAACTAGAACGGCCTAGGGGAAAGCTACACATACCGTTGTAATCGGGCGAGTTTCTACTTTCAGATGCAACAGAAATTTTGCGGATTGGTCAATCCGTTCGCGAGATATGGCAGTTTGGAGATAAGAAACGCTTGAGAAGCTCAAAATTTTCGCAGTTCTGATGCTCGAAACGAATAACTGGAACGGCCTAGGGGAAAACTACACATACCGTTGTAATCGGGCGAGTTTCTACTTTCAGATGCAACAGAAATTTTGCGGATTGGTCAATCCGTTCGCGAGATATGGCAGTTTGGAGGTAAGAAACGCTTGAGAAACTCAAAATTTACGCAGTTCTGATGCTCGAAACGAGTAACTAGAACGGCCTAGTGGAATAGTACGCACACCGTTGTAATCGGGCGAGATTCTACTTTCAGATGCAACACAAATTTTGCGGATTGGTCAATCCGTTCGCGAGATATGGCCGTTTGGATGTAAGAAACTCTTTAGAAACTCAAAATTTTCGCAGTTCTGATGCTCGAAATGAATAACTGGATCGGCCTAGGGGAAAAGTACGCATACCGTTGTAATCGGGCGAGTTTCTACTTGCACATGCAACAGAAATTTTGCGGATTGGTCGATCCGTTCGCGAGATATGGCAGTTTGGATGTAAGAAACGCTTGAGAAACTCAAAATTTTCGCTGTTCTGATGCTCGAAACGAATAACTAGAACGGCCTAGGGGGAAAGTACGCATACCGTTGCAATCGGACTAGTTTCTACTTGCAGATGCAACAGAAATTTTGCGGATTGGTCGATCCGTTCGCGAGATATGGCAGTTTGGATATAAGAAACGCTTGAGAAACTCAAAATTTTCGCAGTTCTGATGCTCGAAACGAGTAACTAGAACGGCATAGGGGAAAAGTACGCATACCGTTGTAATCGGGCGAGTTTCTACTTTCAAATGCAACAGAAATTTTGCGGATTGATCAATCCGATCGCGAGATATGGCAGTTTGGATATAAGAAACGCTTGAGAAACTCAAAATTTTCGTAGTTCTGATGCTCGAAACGAGTTACTAGAACGGACTAGGGGAATAGTACGCACACCGTTGTAATCGGGCGAGTTTCTACTTTCAGACGCAACAGAAATTTTGCGGATTGGTCAATCCGTTCGCGAGATATGGCAGTTTGTAGGTAAGAAACGCTTGAGAAACTCAAAATTTGCGCATCTCTGATGCTCGACACGAATAACTAGAACGGCCTAGGGGAAAAGTGCGCATACCGTTGTAATCGGGCGAGTTTCTACTTTCAGATGCAACAGAAATTTTGCGGATTGATCAATCCGTTCGCGAGATATGGCAGTTTGGATATAAGAAACGCTTGAGAAACTCAAAATTTTCGCAGTTCTGATGCTCGAAACGAGTAACTAGAACGGCCTAGGGGAATAGTACGCACACCGTTGTAATCGGGCGAGTTTCTACTTTCAGACGCAACAGAAATTTTGCGGATTGGTCAATCCGTTCGCGAGATATTTCAGTTTGGAGGTAAGAAACGCTTGAGAAACTCAAAATTTGCGCAGTTCTGATGCTCGAAACGAATAACTAGAACGGCCTAGGGGAAAGCTACACATACCGTTGTAATCGGGCGAGTTTCTACTTTCAGATGCAACAGAAATTTTGCGGATTGGTCAATCCGTTCGCGAGATATGGCAGTTTGGAGATAAGAAACGCTTGAGAAGCTCAAAATTTTCGCAGTTCTGATGCTCGAAACGAATAACTGGAACGGCCTAGGGGAAAACTACACATACCGTTGTAATCGGGCGAGTTTCTACTTTCAGATGCAACAGAAATTTTGCGGATTGGTCAATCCGTTCGCGAGATATGGCAGTTTGGAGGTAAGAAACGCTTGAGAAACTCAAAATTTACGCAGTTCTGATGCTCGAAACGAGTAACTAGAACGGCCTAGTGGAATAGTACGCACACCGTTGTAATCGGGCGAGATTCTACTTTCAGATGCAACACAAATTTTGCGGATTGGTCAATCCGTTCGCGAGATATGGCCGTTTGGATGTAAGAAACTCTTTAGAAACTCAAAATTTTCGCAGTTCTGATGCTCGAAATGAATAACTGGATCGGCCTAGGGGAAAACTACACATACCGTTGTAATCGGGCGAGTTTCTACTTTCAGATGCAACAGAAATTTTGCGGATTGGTCAATCCGTTCGCGAGATATGGCAGTTTGGAGATAAGAAACGCTTGAGAAGCTCAAAATTTTCGCAGTTCTGATGCTCGAAACGAATAACTGGAACGGCCTAGGGGAAAACTACACATACCGTTGTAATCGGGCGAGTTTCTACTTTCAGATGCAACAGAAATTTTGGGGATTGGTCAATCCGTTCGCGAGATATGGCAGTTTGGAGGTAAGAAACGCTTGAGAAGCTCAAAATTTTCGCAGTTCTGATGCTCGAAACGAATAACTAGAACGGCCTAGGGGAAAACTACACCTACCGTTGTAATCGGGCGAGTTTCTACTTTCAGATGCAACAAAAATTTTGCGGATTGATCAATCCGTTCGCGAGATATGGCAGTTTGGAGATAAGAAACGCTTGAGCAACTCAAAATTTTCGCAGTTCTGATGCTCGAAACGAGTAACTAGAACGGCCTAGGGGAAAAGTATGCATACCGTTGTAATCGGGCGAGTTTCTACTTTCAGATGCAACAGAAATTTTGCGGATTGGTCAATCCGTTCGCGTGATATGTCAGTTTAGAGGTAAGAAACGCTTGAGAAACTCAAAATTTTCGCAGTTCTGATGCTCGAAATGAGTAACTAGAACGGCCTAGGGGTAAAGTGCCCATACCGTTGTAATCGGGCGAGTTTCTACTTTCAGAAGCAACAGAAATTTTGCGGATTGGTCAATCCGTTCGCGAGATATGGCCGTTTGGTTGTAAGAAACGCTTGAGAAACTCAAAATTTTCGCAGTTCTGATTCTCGAAACGAATAACTAGAACGGCCTAGGGGAAAAGAACGCATACCGATGTAATCGGGCGAGTTTCTACTTTCAGATGCAAGAGAAATTTTGCGGATTGGTCAATCCGTTCGCGAGATATGGCCGTTTGGTTGTAAGAAACGCTTGAGAAACTCAAAATTTTCGCAGTTCTGATGCTCGAAACGAATAACTAGAACGGCCTAGGGGAAAAGTGCGCATACCGTTGTAATCGGGCGAGTTTCTACTTTCAGATGCAGCAGAAATTTTGCGGATTGATCAATCCGTTCGCGAGATATGGCAGTTTGGAAATAAGAAACGCTTTAGAAACTCAAAATTTTCGCAGTTCTGATGCTCGAAACGAATAACTAGAACGGCCTAGGGGAAAAGTGCGCATACCGTTGTAATCGGGCGAGTTTCTACTTTCAGATGCAGCAGAAATTTTGCGGATTGATCAATCCGTTCGCGAGATATGGCAGTTTGGAAATAAGAAACGCTTTAGAAACTCAAAATTTTCGCAGTTCTGATGCTCGAAACGAATAACTAGAACGGCCTAGGGGAAAAGTGCGCATACCGTTGTAATCGGGCGAGTTTCTACTTTCAGATGCAGCAGAAATTTTGCGGATTGATCAATCCGTTCGCGAGATGTGGCAGTTTGGAGATAAGAAACGCTTTAGAAACTCAAAATTTTCGCAGTTCTGATGTTCGAAATGAATAACTGGATCGGCCTAGGGGAAAAGAACGCATACCGATGTAATCGGGCGAGTTTCTACTTTCAGATTAAAGAGAAATTTTGCGGATTGGTCAATCCGTTCGCGAGATATGGCCGTTTGGATGTAAGAAACCCTTTAGAAACTCAAAATTTTCGCAGTTCTGATGCTCGAAACGAATAAGTAGAACGGCCTAGGGGAAGAGTGCGCATACCGTTGTAATCGGGCGAGTTTCTACTTTCAAATGCAACAGAAATTTTGCGGATTGGTCAATCCGTTCGCGAGATATGG